>NC_066583.1:307078588-307401866 GCF_024323335.1 Lathyrus oleraceus
TTCTTGAAATGTTTATCTTTAAGTGAAATATATATTTTTTAGAAAGTATAGTTTGTAGATAATATATGATTGTCTGTGAAGATAATGTGAAAATTCTTAGATTGATGTAACTTCAAGTGACTATAGTTTTTATGGTGGAATATGATTGTCGATGAAGACAATGAAAATTTATGTATTATTTTCAATCAAGGTGGAGATTATTGGGGTTTGGTTGAAAATATACATGTTGAAGAAGTTTCACATCGTTTTGTTTTATGAATAAAGAGAGAATCCAAGACTATATATATCATACAAGTTCTTCGAAGTCTCACATAGCTTAATTTTGTCAAAGAAGAGAGATTTCAAGATGCATCCGTCAAAAATACTTTAACTTTGTATTTGACTTTTTATTATTTTTTCGTATACTTTTTATATTTGCTTTGGAGAGTGTAGGTGTATGAGGTGGTTGAGGGTAGTCTATGTGTTGTAACAATTTTTACATAGTGTTATTTTTTAGTTGTCATTTAACAATGGTTGTATTTTTTTCTTCGATTTTGGAGTTTCTACGTTAATCTCTTGTGTTGTTATTATGTTTCTTTTTTTTCTTTATGCTTTATTTTTTCTAGCAGTGGTATCAAAGTCGTGGTTCGACTTTGTGGGGGAGTGGAAGTTGGATCCGGTGTTGGATCCTATTATAGGAAGTGCGGGACTCACACTTGTGAGAGAGAATGTTAGGTGCAAGTGTGACTGGTTAAAGTCCCGCATTACCATTAAATAGGTGGTATTCAATTTATAAGAGAGATGAGTCATTTACCTAACACCTTAAGGTTTTGGATTGAGATGTGACGTATCTCTCTCTGCATCTCTCTCTGTTGATCCTAGAACATTAGTTTCATTGATGCTCCTGACTCTTCCGTTCTTCCGAAAAGTTAATTGTCCTTAAATATTAATTTATGAAAAACAACTTTAGTATATGTTAATAACTACAACGAAATTATTTCATATAGCATAGGATGTGCATAAACATTACTCCTTTACCAAACAAGAAACCACATCAGAATCCAGGTATTCTTCCCAATTCATTTATGCTATATTTGTTTAAAATTATAAACAATAATATTGAGTGTATTGCAAAATGGCAAGAAAATATAGAAGTGAAAATTATTATTTTTTTCAAAAATAGACAATTGTAGAGTGTTGTAGTAGGCAGTTTGTATTTTGAATCCATAAATAGACAATATTTCGTGTAGTGTTGCAGAATGTAAAACAGTGCAATCTTTGAAAACTGTTGTTGTAGACAAAACAATGCAATATTTGATAAAAGTGTTGCTGTAAGCGAAATAGTGCAACGTTTGTAAAGTGCTTCTGTAGGCGAAACAGTGCTATATTTAACAAAAGTGTTGCTGAAAGTGTGTGTTTTATCAAATGTGACAACCTTATGAAACAGTACCAGTTTGACCTATAAATTGAGCATTCCAGATTCAGAAAAATACATTAGAAAATTCTATTCTCTTCACACAAAATTATGGATTTCATTTTTCCTACATTCGAGTTTTCATCGATCTTGTGCAAACTCGAGTATAGACTGAATTATCATAAATATTCCTGAGTGTACAAACTTTAAGATGATTTGAGAGTGCTTAAAATACTTATAAGAAAATAGATTTCATTCACGATTCTAGTCTCGATCTATTTGATTTAAATTCATTTTCTAACAATCTTATAAGTAGTTCAAATAATGACAACCAAAATTTTGATATCAAAAATCAAGAACATCATGATTCGGATACATATTTATTATTTCTCATAAAAATTAAAGAAATTAAAAAATTATAATATTAAGATATGAATAAGAAAATTCTTTAGTAGTTGGAATCCCATTATAGTTATCTATATTATGATTTTTCAATAATAATATAAAGAAATTTAAATTAAAAAATTTCATTCTAATATATATACAATGCTTGAAATGGATCCAGCGAAACTATATGATATATTATATGAATGTTCTTGTATATGTTAACAAACGGTATTATTATGTTATCATCACATAGAAATTCTACAATCAACATGTTGCATAGAATTTATATGTTTTTAAGTGAAATAGAACAAAAATATATGGTTTACAGTGATTGACATTTATTACTTGCAATCTTCTAATTCTCAATATGGTATCTTATGTGTATTCTACGCTACATAGTAATATAACAATGATTATATATTATATTAAGAATGAGATATGTTAAATAAAGTATGTGCCATAACACATCAATGATCGTATGAAATATATACGTTTTGCTTTATATGTTAATAGCAATTGGCCAAGAGCAGAAACATAATGTATATGCATGATCGTAATGATAGAAATTTCGGAAAGATTTAAAGGGATATAGGCTTGAATCGTGAACGCAACACTTTTTTTATAGTATTTCAAACATTCTCGATTGTCTTAGAGTTCTCACTACGCCAAATAAGGGAAAAGAGGGCGCTTTTTTTGGCCTATAACAGCGCTTTAAAGCGCCCTCTAATCTGGCGCTGGCATAGGTAAAGACAACACTTTGTTTTCCTGGAGAAAGCGCTGTCTAAAGTGGCCACATTATAGTGCGCTTTCAGAAAAAAGCGCCCTCTGGAGTGGTCCATAAAGGGACACCTTAGAGGGCGCTTTCTGGAAAAAGCGCCCTCTAAAGTTGTCAATGTAAAGTGTTTAGAGGGCGCTTTCAGGAAAAAGCGCCCTCTAAAGTTGTCAATGTAAAGTGTTTAGAGGGCGCTTTCAGGAAAAAGCGCCCTCTAAAGTTGTCAATGTAAAGTGTTTAGAGGGCGCTTTCAGGAAAAAGCGTCCTCTAAAGTTGTCAATGTAAAGTGTTTAGAGGGCGCTTTCTGGACAAAGCGCCCTCTAAAGTGTTAGTTATTTTAAAAAAATTTGTTTGAAAAACAGTGGATATTTAATTGGTAACCTGTTCGCATGCTGCAAAAGTGTAAAATTCATATTGATTTCATCCTTTAATCCAATGTTATACACCATTAATCCATTGATATATACAACATGAATCCATTTATATACAACATTAATCCTCCATATATACAACATTAATATATGATTCTTTGATCAACAATATACAACAACATATTCATGATTTAGTAAAATTACAACAACAATATACAACATATATACAACAACAGCATACAACAACAACATTCCATACATATATGTACAACAATATACAATCTAGCTATATGATTCTTTGATCAACAATGAATTGACACAATTCATCCTTGATTTCATCCAAATTTGCTCTTGAGTAAGTTTTGTATTCCTCAAAGTACTACAATTAAGAGAATAAAACATATTCATGATTTAGTAACAAATTAGATGAAATATTCGATAATATTAAAATAAACCCTAAGTTATTATTCCATACCATTTTTGGGATGTCTATACGATTCAACGCAATGATGTCTCTCATAAATCTCAATACAAAAAATCCGCAATCGACCGAATTATTTTGCTGAGGACACTACACAGAAAAACAAACAATATATATATAGTTAATTTCTTACAAACACTATTATAAGCAAAAAAAACAAACACTATTATAAGCAAAAATAAGATACTTAATATATACCTGAACTCTGATCCAGGTAATGTCCTTCCTATTGCGGTATTTCTTTTTCAATCTAAATTTTATTATTGCCCTAACAAAATAAAAACGTATATTGAGATCAATCTGACAGACATAATTAAATATACAAATACACACGAATATTTAGGGGAATTTCACTTACGCGTCAACCGTCTTCTTCATATTCGGATATTTACTCCAATCACCCGATAAAGAATCGAGATAATACACTATTAGTCTCGAAAGATCCATAGCAACCAACACCCAGTGACCACTGTAAAATAAAACAAAAATTTAGATGAATGAAAATTTTCTACGTAAAAGATATACATAGATTAGAATGAAATTATTAGAAAGAAAATCTAACCCGTTGCCAGAATTAAACGGTAAAAAATACAAACTGGGTGTAGTATTATCGCCGGCGCCATGAATCTATCGACTAGATCATTCTTTACGGATGTTGGATTATTCGTTATTAACGTTGCATTGATACGGGAAGCAGCAATAAAATTGAAACGGTTACACAATTCAGTTCCCCGCATCAATGTTACATACATATACCTTAAATAGAAACATAATAAACATTAGACTACTCATTGAAATGTGTAAATAAATTGTTCAACTAAGTAAATTATAGATTGATCGGAGTACCATATGTATGTATGAATGACAGCGATGCCCAATTCGGTGTGTTCAAAAAGTTGTTGGAAGTCCTCCTTTGCAATTATTTCGAACTGAGCAGCTCCGAAAACACCTTCATCAAAATCTATACTACGAACGGACCCTTGCATAATATCGGACTCCTCCACCATTTTCTCAAGACGCATCATAATTTGAGATTTTGTCCCGGACGTCGTTGGAATATCCTTAGCAGCGCTTTTCAACTCTCGACCGGGAACCTAAAAATTCATATAAAATAAATCATGACTTTTTGTGATGCAACAGAATCGTTGCGTATATAATTCAATGGGTATATATATTTGTACCTCTTTTTGAGATGCAACCGACTCGATGCGTCTTGAAATCCCTTTACCAACTTTATGTGTGGGTCTTGTAGGAGTCTAACATTACCATATAATTGATTAAATATCATAATTGTAGCTGAATTTAAATGTGAATACTAAATATTCATAATCATTTAGAACATATATACCTCGGCATCAGGGAAAATTAGATCTGACGGCCAACCAACAAAGGATCCGACTGCATCTCGCATCAACGTTGTCTCTGAAACAACGTCAGGTAATGGTAGACGGGCGTCCGTATCTAATACGAGGTCAACCGAAACTTTCATAAATCCCACCGGGAGGGGATTATGGTGAAGTAATTCACCCGAAGTATTGTGCACTTTTCCCTTGCCAACCATGCGATAAGTTGGTGACGATAGATACAGCTGACAAGGTGAAATGCCCTAAACCAATAATAAATGTTATTGTTAACTTGTATATGTGTCAAGTAAAAAAGTGCTATTTTAATTTCATAATAACATATATAATTACCTCGGGAAATTTCGGTTGATGATTGATACTAGCTCGGTCACTAGTATCTTTTGCCTCGGAAGCGCACATTTCCTCTCTATACCTTGCATTCTCGTTTTGCAGTTGGAGTACTTGTGCCCTTAACTCCGCCAAGGTCTCCATCACCTCTTTGTTGGTAGGATTTTTTGTTTTTGTTTTTTTATAAAATGACGACGGAGTCACACCAAAACCCTTACCCCTCACACGACCGGAATACTCAGGAACATTTAGTACTCGACTAAGTACGCTCCTGCAATCCTGGACCTCGGTTGAAGGTACGGTTTGGGATAAAGTCTCCTGAAATATTATTAGAGGAGATTAAAAATGAATTATATGTCTAACAAAATTTTCGATATAATTAAAGAAATAATGTTACATATACTTACACATTCGTCATAAACATTTTGGACCGCTTCAACGACAGCCCCATCCTTCCCAACCCGAGCAGCCTTCCATAATACGTGCTCCGGAAGAGATGTTGCGTCACTTTTCTCCTCGGCTAGCTACACATTGAATTAGATAATAAGATCATCAATTATAACATATTGTGACAATGTATAAGCTCATAGCATTTGAATATACTCACAATTCTTTGTTGTAACCGTGCATAACCCGTACGCCCTTTTTTGTACGGATACGCGGGTTTTGATGCCCTTTTCCTATTTATGTCGCTTACTTCCTGGATAAAAAAGTTTAAGGCATATTAGAACCAAGTAACTTAACAATTGTATAATACCATAATTAATAGACATTACATGGAATTTTTCGTTTCTTCGTTTGGCGACAAAGTTATCCCATTCATCGGCTGAAATAATCTCGGCATACTTCATTGGCCGTTCTCCTTCAACAAATTTTCCTTCCTCATCCTTGAGAAATTTGTTGCACAAAAAGGATCGAAATCCTCGGAGTCTTTTTCCGGCCAATTGAATACAATATTTTTGCCGGCTTTCATCGATGTGAAAGGATCTCTAAAAAACATACAAATGGAGTGTGTTATTATAAAGTAATATTATAACAATATATGGTTAACAAATAGTCAACAAAAAAAACATATAACAATATATGGTAAGTACCTGTATCTCCGACCATATTTTTTCCTTGCCAACCTTCAAGTCCGGACTTCTCCAATTATCACATGTAATCGGAATATGTTGGCGAACAAGGAAACCAATGTAACTTGCCAACATTGAACCGTTAGGCTCAATTAGTTGGTCTTCAGCACTCCAATGTACTTCAAATTTTACACCCTTGTCTCTTGCACGAATGATTGACTTCATAACAGTCAATCCTCGTTTGATTTCTTTTTCAACATTATTACGTGATTCATTCGTGGCATGGGTATCGTCTTGGTTAGCCATTTTATCTATAATATAGAAATGATTCAATAAGACCCAAGTAAGACAATGATTCAATACGTGAACACATTCATATACCTTCCATTTCTCTCATGTTACAACAATCTAAACTCTTTTTTTTTTATCATTATTGAATACAAACTCACACACACCTACTGCATGCAAAAGACCAATGCAAACTTATGGTGTTTGGAACATGAACAAACTTGCATCCATAATCATCAAACTTCCAAGCACAAGCTCAAACACACTTCAAATATATCAGTTTTCAATCAGAAATAAAAAACTCAGTTTGCCCTAAACAACATTAATCAACATAATGCACAAAATGAAAAACTAAGTTTAGAAAATGCCCTAATCAAACACATGAAGAAAGTGAACGGTAACGATGGAGAAGAGAAATACCTTAAAGGTGACGGTAACGATGGAGAAGAAAGTGAACAGTGACGGTGGAAGAGGATAACGCAGTGAACGTGAACGATGAGGGAGGGAGAACGAACGGCGACGATGACGGTGAGGGAGGGAGAACGAACGGATGACGAGAGTAATCGCAGTTGAGAGAAAACCCAGTTACGTAAACGAAATAGCTTATAGAGAGGGAAAATAAAGAGACATGCAGTATATGTTATAATTTTAATGTTTACTAAAGGGGACCTTAGAGGGCGCTTTTTTAAAAAAAGCGCCCTCTAAAGGGGGCCTAAGAGGGCGCTTCTGAAAGCGCTCTCTAAGGCTTTCCAAAAGCGCCTTCTAAACTGGAAATGTACATGGACTTAGAGAGCGCTTTTTCAAAAGCGCCCTCTAAGGGTAACCTTAGAGGGCGCTTTCACAAAAGCGCCCTCTATTGTTGTCCCTCCATTTTTTTTTGGCTTCACTTTAGAGGGCGCTTTGTTACAAAAGCGCCCTCTAAAGGGGGCCTAAGAGGGCGCTTCTAAAAGCGCTCTCTAAGGCTTTCCAAAAGCGCCTTATAAACTGGAAATGTACATGGACATAGAGAGTGCTTTTTTAGAAGCGCCCTCTAAGGTTACCCTTAGAGGGCGCTTTCAATAAAGCGTCCTCTATTGGTGTCCCTCCATTTCCTCATTATTTTTTCGCTTCACTTTAGAGTGCGCTTTGTTACAAAAGCGCCCTCTAAAGTGCGCTGTCTATTCTAGTAGTATGCTCCTTATTTTTTCTCTTCACTTTAGAGTGCGCTTTTGTAATAAAGCGCCCTCTAAGGGGCGCTGTCTATTCCAGTTTTTGGCGTAGTGTCTGATGCAGGAATACCCAGGATAATTCAGCCTTATCGAGTTTGCGCAAGACCGGCGAAAACCCGAATGCAGCGAAGAGCGCCTGAAATTATTTAGAGCATTTTCGGATTTTGTGTGTTGTATTCTGAATCCAGATTTATGTTTTTATAGGCCATGTTGATATTGTTTCATAAGGTAGCGACCCTTTGTGATGCAATGTCCTTTTCCAATAATCATAATGGTTGGCCTGCAGCATGTTTCACCAACAGTTGCATGGTTTCGCCTTTGCAACATCTCATGAAGAGTTACAATCTCCGAATTCAAAATTCAAAATTTATGAAGAGTTATCTCATGCATTTATTAGCATTAACTCACTTCCACCATTTATCATTTTGGAACACACTTGTATTTAATAAATTACAACAATCCTCCACTTGCTCTAATAATGACAAATCCAATTCCAGAATATAGAAAGCAAAAGTGTTAATACAGTTAGGTATCTTTCGATTTGAACTTAACCTTAGTAAAGACAACGCAAAGCCTAATCGGAATGTTAGGTAGCTATGCTTTGAACCATTATCTCATGTGATCAGACCGGCGTTGCTATACACACACTTTTAGAGGTTCTTCGCCTACATATCTCGCCTAGCACTATTTATGGCCATGTGTTTTTCCTGTTTTCATGAACTTTTCATGAGAGAAACTCCAACGCTCACCTTAAGACGGCACCATCTTGAAGTTCATATAGGTGAAGTTCAATTCGTATCTATTTCTTGAGATACGTATCCTCCTTGATATAGAACTTCATTAAGAGTTTCTTTGAAAACTCAACCCTCAGTTTGTAATCGTCAACATTATCGCGGAATGTTGCATAACCTTCCGAATCAACGACTTGTTATTACCCATTGAATCTTAGGTTAAGATGTGTTAACTTCAGATTGGTTGCTATCATTGTCGGAACCCTTATTCAAGGAGTTTTAATCTCATACCTTTCGAGGTAGTCTTTACTAAATCCCACGACAGTGGTTTAGTAAATGGATCAGCCAAATTATAGCTTGTTTGTATATATGTTAGTGAAATGATCCCATCCTTTGTCATTTTTCTCACGAGAGAGTGTCTAATACCTATGTGTCTAGACTTTCCATTGTACACTTCACTGAACGCTCTAGCCAGGGTGGCTTGACTATCACAATGTATCAATACTTTTGAAACATTGTCTTTAGCTAACGGAACCTCCAATAAGAGGTCCCTCAACCATTCTACTTCTTGTCCAGCAGACGCAAGAGCCACAAACTCTGATTCCATGGTTGAGAGAGTAATGCATGTTTGTTTCTTTCTTTTCCAAGAAATCGCACCTCCAGCTAATGTGAATATCCACCCAGTTGTAGATTTATAATCTCCAACACTTGATATCCAACTTACGTCGGTATATCCTTCTAGTACGGCACGAAACTTACCATAATGAAGGCCAAGATTTTTGGTCTAACAAATATCCGAAAATCCTAGTTATGGCCTTCCAATGTTCATCATTTGGGTTGCTAGTAAATCTACTCATCTTACTAACTGCAAAAGCTATGTCAGGTCTGGTGCATTGCATTAAGTACATTAGACATCCAATTGCACTTGCATATTCCAGTTGTGCCACGGTTCTCCCATTGTTCTTTTGAAGTATGACACTAGGATCGAATGGAGTGTTTACTTCCTTAAAGCTTAGGTGTTTGAACTTTTCCAACATTTTCTCAATATAATGTGTTTGATTAAGTTCATAACCCCCACTATTTCGTTTTACTTTGATCCCTAGTATAATGTCAACTAGTCCAAGATCTTTCATCTTGAATGTGGAAGTAAAAAATTTCTTTGTTTCTAATATTCCATTCATTTCATTGCTGATAATCAACATGTCATCAACATATAGACATAGAAATATCACAACACTTCCGCGCACCTTTGTGTACAAGCATTTGTCACAAGATTTTGGAACAAACCCATTTGAAATTATGGCGGTGTCAAATTTTTGATGCCATTGTTTTGGTGCCTGTTTTAAACCGTATAAAGACTTAACAAGCTTGCATACCTTTTGTTCATTTCCAGGAAGCATGAAGCCTTCTGGTTGCTCCATGTAGATCTCCTCATCGAGATCTCCGTTTAGGAATGATGTTTTAACATCCATTGATGAACAATAAGGTTATTCAAGGAAGCTAGTGCAAACAGGATTCTAATTGTCGTAGTTTTTGCTACCGGTGCATATGTGTCAAAATAATCGACACCTTCCTTTTTTCTAAATCCTTTTGCTACTAGTCTAGCCTTGTAGGTGTTTAATGTACCGTTACTATGATACTTTTTTCTAAACACCCACTTGCATCCAATGCGTCTTGATCCCTTCGGAGGATCGACTAGTTCCCAAGTATGATTTGACATAATTGAATCCATTTCATCTTGGATAGCATCTTTCCAAAAAGAAGCGTCCCTAGAAGCCACTGCTTCCTTATATGTTTTAGGATCATCTTCTACTTGAAGAATAATAGGAATTTTATGAACATCATTCTTGCTATTTCCTTCAACTAAATAAAGAGAAATGAGTTGGGAATTGATTTCATCTGGTCCTAGATCCTTAGTTTTTCGTGCCCTTTTGCTTCTCCTTGGTTCTGATTGTGTTTCAACAAATTCGTGTTGAATCTTTGTCACAAGATTCTTCAATTGTGGGATTTTCAGGTCCCTTATCCTTTGTGATGAGATTTTCAAAGAATTCCACATCTTTGGATTCAACAATTACATTAGACTCTAGATTTAGAAGTCTGTATGCTTTGTTATTTGGTGCATATCCTATGAAGGCACATCTGATTCCTCGAGGACCCAATTTTGTCCTTTTGGGATCCATGTTCTTGTAATAAGCTACACACCCCCACACTCTGAAATAACCAATACTTGGTGGTCTTCCTTTCCATTTCTCATATGGAGAAATACCAGTTGTTTTTAAAGGAATCCTGTTCATTATGTGACAAGCGGACAATAGTGCTTCACCCCATAAATTAAATGGTAATTCTGAATGCATTAACATAGCATTTATCATCTCTTGATACGTTCTATTTTTTCTTTCGGCCATGCCATTTTGTTGTGGTGTGCGGGGCGCAGAACATTCGTGTATGATGCCATATTCTTCACAATATGCATCAAATTCTGCTGAGAAATATTCTCTGCCTCTATCGCTCCTAAGTACTTTTATAGTTGTACTTAATTGATTTTCTACTTCTGCTTTATATGTCTTAAAGGCATTAAAAGCATCATCTTTATGCTTTAAGAGATATACATGTGTGAACCTAGAGCAATCATCGATAAACGTTATAAAATAACGGTTCCCCCCACGGGTCAACATACCACTAAATTCACACAAATCAGAGTGCACAAGATCTAACACGTTTGTTTTTCTTTCAACACTTTTGAAAGGTTTTATCATTTTTGATTTAACACATATTTCACATTTTCCAAAATCATGAATGTTGCATGATATCAAACTGGATTTAATTAGTCTATTCATAGTACTAATACCAATATGTGCCAATCTAGAGTGTCATAAGGAAATAGATTCAAGCATATAAGCAGAATTAGAAATTTCATTAATAATATTGTCGGTAGTACAAAGTTTGATCATTCCTTCAGCGGAATATCCTTTTCCTACAAATATACCATTACGGGTCAATATTAATTTGCCCGATTCATATACAGATTTAATACCCGGTTTTCCCAATAAGTCCCCACTAACAAGGTTTCTATTCATATCAGGAACATGAAGCACATTAACAAGAGTGACTTTCTTTCCGGAAGTAAAGTTGAGTTCGACGGATCCTGTTCCAACGACTTTAGATCGCACTTCATTTCCCATTTGCACTTCTTGTCCATCATTTCCCATTTGCACTTCTTGTCCACCATCCTTGCACTTTGCCTTTGATTGCCATAATTTCGCTTACCGTAGCGATTATGTCGTCATAGGCATGAACATCATTGACCTCATTTTTGGACTTATTGTGCCTGCAATCTCGAGCATAATGTCCGGGTTTGCCACATACATAACAACCATTTTTAGTACCTTTTGGTCCGCCAGAATTTTTGAACTTGTTGTGTTCTTTCCTTGGGCCGAGATGGTTTTTCATGCCATCATATTTTTTCTTTCCTTTAGCGGCAATAGCATTTGCTTTAGCAAATCCAACAGACTCAGTTTTTTCTCGATCCTTCGTTTCCTCCTCGATACGAAGATGTTTCTGAAGTTTCTCCAAAGAAAAGTCCTCAGAACTATGCAGCAATTTCTTTTTGTATCCTTTCCACGAAGGTGGCAATTTTGCTATTATTGCACCGACTTGGAATGCTTCAGGAATGTCAATTTTCACGGCTTTTATTTTATTCACGAGAACCTGTAACTCGTGTACTTGTGCAAGAATCGGCTTGGAATCCAACATCTTAAAATCAAAGTATTTAGATATTAAAAACTTTTTCATACCTTCTTCTTCGACCTTGAATTTGAATTCGAGTGCGTTCCAGATTTCCTTTGCGGATGCAGTATTGGTGTAGAGATCATAGAGACGATCAGATAATGTGTTCAAGATGTGTCCACAACAAAGCAGTTCATCTTCTTTTCGTTTCTTTCTCTCCTTTTTTACTTCATCAGTGTCATTCTCAGTTGGTTTTGGAATTGCCTCCAGATCAGGATCCAAGACATATTGAATTTTCTGGACGGTCAGGAGAAATGTCATTTTGTCTTGCCAGCGGGTATACTTTGTTTCATCGAAACGATCTAACTTAACAAGGTCCTGGTTCATCAGTTTGATGCTTGAAACAGAAGCGTCGGTGACCATGATTTGAGATACTATAAGACTGTTAGAAATTTCGGAAAGATTAAAGGGATCCAGGCTTGAATCGTGAACGTAACACTTTCCTTATAGTATTTCAAGCACTCTCGATTGTCTTAGAGTTCTGTTGCAGGAATACCCAGGATAATTCAGCCTTATCGAGTTTGCGCAAGACCGGCGAAAACCCGAATGCAACGAAGAGCGTCTGGAATTATTTAGAGGATTTTCAGATTTTGTGTGTTGTATTCTGAATCCGGATTTATGCTTTTATAGGTCATGTTGATATTGTTTCACAAGGTAGCGACCATTGGTGAAGCAATGTCCTTTTCCAATAATCATAATGGTTGGTCTGCAGCATGTTTCACCAACAGTTGCATGGTTTCGTCTTTGCAACATCTCATAAAGAGTTACAATCTCCGAATTCAAAATTCAAAATTCAAAATTCAAAATTCAAAATTCAAAATTCAAAATTCAAAATTTAAAATTCAAAATTCAAAATTCAAAATTTATGAAGAGTTATCTCATGCATTTATTAGCATTAACTCACTTTCACCATTTATCATTTTGGAACACACTTGTATTTAATAAATTACAACACGTAATAGTACGAAATATGAATTGTATTTATGAAATTTATAAATTGTGCACAATAAACTTATTATGAAACAATATGCTGTATCAAATCCATTGATTTGAAAAATGATTCTATGGGACTAAATTTTCAAATGTTGTTATTAAAATAAAATAAAAATGACGATATGATGGAACGTAATTGAAGAACGTTTTTTTTCTAATGCTATTTGGTTTATATACATTCTATATTACCGTTTTGTTTATGCACATAAAAGGAAATAAACTGCAACATAAACTAAATAGAGCATACATATATATTAACTAAGGCATGAGTATGAATTGAAATGTAATCTATTTTAAACATAATATTCTAGTGGTTTAATTATAAAGTCATGTATCTTTTATTTATTTTATGAAATTAATTTGTATCGGTGTTAAATAAATTGGTAGAAATAATAAATTGAAATTTAAAATTTAAAATTTTAAAGAATGAATTTGTTGATTATCAAAGTACTCAAATTTATTCAAGTTCATGATTTTAAATTATGTAATTGAGTTTTGATTTGGATTCTTTGTGAATAATATATTTGTATTCAAATGAAATTTATTATTATAAGACATATAAAGATTATCTAAAGATAGATAGTGACTTATATAAATTTTTGAATTTGGAGTCCAATGTCACTATTGAATTCTGAGATGTGGAATTTTGAGAACTTTTCACGGAGGATATGGAATCCGGGATTCCCACAAATGAAGAACATCGTGAGGAAGGTTCTTCACGGATTGTTGAAACACAAAAGTTCGTCACTGATTGTTGAAAAATAACCAAAACTTAGAATAAGTAAGAGAGTCCAAAAGGCTAAGGATTTAGGACCAAACAAAATTGTTAATCAATTTATTTACTTTATCTAATGGAAGAAAATAGTAAGAATTTTATTCGTAAGATTCATATTATTCTTCAAGTGGAAGATAATCCTAAGACTTATAAGGAAGCAATAGTTTCGAGGGGCTCCTCTTGTTTAGAAGAAAATATCATAATATGATGGTACACTAAACACCTACAAGTCTAGATTAATGACCAATGTTTTTTTAAACAAAAAGAAGGTGTTTATCATTTTGACACATATGCGCTAGTAGCAAGCACAACGAAAATTAGAGTATCATTTGCATTAGCATTTTTGCATGCATTTATAGTTCCTCAAATGGGTGTCAAAATAATATTCCTAAATAGAGATCTCGGTGAGGAGATTTACATGGAGAAACTAGAAGGTTATGTGGTAATGAATAAAAGGTGCGCAAGTTTGACAAATCCTTGTATGGATTAAAAGGAGTGCTGAAACAATGACTTCAAAATTTTGACTATGTCATTGAAAGATTCACGAATTAAGGGGATATGTAACACCCCTTTTTCTACCCCAAATTATTTAATATATAATCAGAGTAAATAAGCACGCATATAAAGAAAAGGGTGTCACATCGACGTTTTCGAAACTTAAAACTTTCAAAAACCAACAATACACCTGGTCATTCAAAATAACACATTTCACTCATCATGAATATTCAAGCAATATGCGTTCGCAGCGGAAAATAAAGAATACTCATGTATCTCCTAATATGATCCATGTCCCATACCATGATCACCTCTCAATAATCACTTCCAATTAAAATAAACAAGTAATAACATAAAACATATCTAAATAAGACGCGAGTTCAATACCACTAATCTACCCCGTGTTACATGACCAGAGCATTAACTCATCACCTAATTTCAAACTAAATACGGAAACTCTCCAGCTATTCTTGAGCGAGCTACCGTCCACCTACTCTAGCAATACTATTCTGTAGTATCTGCACGATACCCATGTAAAGGTAACATTCAAACAGAAAGGGTGAGAATTCAAATCATCATGAAATAGCATAATAAGGCACAATGAATTAAAACACAATTTAAGAATTCATCACACTGGGTATAATCACGTCAATAATATTAACCAACAATCATCTCACATATTTCAAACGTACATCACATCCACATCAACACGTGCATTCAATGATCACATAACTATAGACGACTCAATGCAGGACAATGTGACTCTATGCATGTGGTACCTCAATGTGAACTCAAAGTTTCACCGCTTTTCGATTCAATATCTAGAATCCAAGCCACGCTTCCGATCCGGACAAGACCAAAGCCCTACGTCTGTTTCCAATGAAGGATCGCCGCTTAATACTACGCCTAATCCCAATTAAGGATTAACGTCTGCTACGTCTGTTTCCAATGAAGGATCACCGCTTAATACTACGCCTGATTCCAATTGAGAATCAACGTCTGCTCATGTGAACCCACAGTTTCACCACTTCCACAATGAAGTCAACCATGCTTTGAATGAATGCACACATACCAACACATATGCAATTAAGACCATCTATATCGTCTTAACATCCCACATATCACCATGACTCACAATTGGTACATATACACATTCATCACAACACATCAATTACGATTACATAGACACATCCATAACCATAAATCATTCACAATTCAATAATGGTATACGTACACATTTATACAATGCATTATTCACCAATATAGGCCAATCATCAAATATGTACACATAGATTTCATTCCAAAACGCACACAATATTTAAATATCAATTTTTCACTTTTCAAACAGTGTTAACCGGTTAACGCCCTGGGTTAATCGGTTAACGCAAAACAGAATGCGCTTCTTGGCAACTTTTAACAGTGTTAACCGGTTAACGCCCTGGGTTAACCGGTTAACGCAAGACAGAATTCAATTTTTTCAATATCGTAACAGTGTTAACCGGTTAACTCCCTGGGTTAACCGGTTAACGCAAAACAGAAAGCTGTTCCTGCGCTAACACGAAACAGAATGCAGATTTCCCCGCATTTTTCATCGTTGGAGGACTTCCGGACCTCCGATTTCGATTCCGTAAAAAGCTACACGTTCAGAAAATTATGACTCATCCAATTATATATTCATTCACAGTTTTAGCATAATTTAATCATCACAATTCAAGAGTATTTATCAAGACCTAATAATTCCAAACCATGCCAATTAAGGATTTCAACCTAAAACATGTTCCTACCCATTGACCCAATCATACTAACCCACAATGATAAGGATTTCCCCCCTTACCTGTTGGTATAAGCCCTAGAGGCCAATACTTTTGGTACTTGTATCGAATTATTTATTAATAATAAAAGGCATTTTCTTTATTATGGTTGATTAATAAAGTCCCTAGAATAGATAGTCCGTTTAATGTATTAAGTGTGACTTAATCATGAGAACACATTAAACATAAGGGCACTATTCTTAAAGTATCCGTAGTCGAGCTTTAATGTGAAGTGGGATAACATTAAAGCATTAAGACTATTATGTTTGTAGACTGATGATCACATCTCATGGATCATGGATAAAGAGTTATCAAGTCTTAAACATAGGTATGAATATTAGGAGTAATATTTATACCGGATTGACCCGCTATGAGAATACTATATAGAAAGTTATGCAAAGTGTCATAAGTTATTCTCATGGTGATAATAGTGTATACCACTCTTCGACCTGAAACCACTATGGATCCTAGATGTAGAGTCGAGTGCTTTGTTGCTGATCTAACATTGTCCATAACTGGATAACCATAAAGACAGTTGATGGGTACTCCACGAAGCATGCTGAGGGACATGAGTGTCCTAGATGGAATTTTCCAATCCTACGTAACAGGATAAATGTCTATGGGCCCAATATTGAACTGGACAAGGGTGACACGGTCTATACCTTGTGTTCAATATAGACATAAGGGCAAATGGGTAATTATACACATAATTATTATCACAGGAGGTTTTGTCAGATCACATGACATTTTCGTGACTTGGGTAGCAGTGATGTGTTGCTAGATACCGCTCACTGTTTATTATGTTAAATGCGTGATTTAATATAATTGCCAACGCCGCGAAAACCTATAGGGTCACACACACAGGACGGATTGATGAGAGATAGAGTAACTAAGGAACACCATAAGGTACGGTGCGCTTAAGTGGGAGACGAAATATGGTAAGGTACCAAATACTTAAGTGATTTTGGGCATATTATAAGATATGGGCCAAAATACACTTAAGTGGGCTTTTTAGCTTGAAGCCCACACAAGTGGTTCTATAAATAGAACCCCTTGGGTAGAAGCATTGTCACTCCAATCCACTCATACAGAAATTCAAGTAGAGACTTGGAATTTTGTTTCCCTCTTTCTCTCACTCAAAGTCTTCATTCATAACAGCTAGCACTGCGATTGAAGGAATCCGGTCGTGTGGACTGAGTAGAGACGTTGTCATCGTTCAACGTTCGTGATCGCCCCGTGGATCTGTATCAAAGGTTTTGATCATTATCAGAGATCTGCACCAAAGGTTTGAATCGCCACAAGAGGTAACGATTCTATCACTGATCATGCCCATTCGTAAGGATCACTAAATGGAGAAATTTTTAAATTCCGCTGCGCCTTGGATGGCTATTCTCCAACAGTTACCTTGTCAATTTGATGGAAACCTTGACTTCGCTCGCTTTTCCTCTCCTCTTTCTCTATTGCCTTCAGTGCTCAAGTGAATTCTAATTTTCACTTCCTTCACTCTTACTATTTATAATAGTATTCTAGTTGGGCTTAAATCATCTAATTTAATCACTAGGCCCAATAATACCTAATATTTAAATACCTCTATTTAAATTCAAATAATTAACCACTCAATATGCAACCAAGTTAATTAATTAATTCAATTATTTAATTATTTCTCATATCCACTAGATAATGAATTAATACACCAATTAATTAATTAACACTCAACATAATTAAATTAAAATTAAAATTATAATAATAATAGTATAATAATTCAATACTAAAAAAATGGGTTGTTACAACTCTCCCCCACTTAAAAGATTTTCGTCCTCGAAAATTTACCTCAAACGAACAACTCCGGATATGATTCCCTCATCTTATCCTCGAGTTCCCACGTAATATTTCCATTGGCGACTCCGCCCCATATCACTTTTACCAAAGCAATCTCCTTACCACGAAGCTTCTTCACTTCTCGATCTTCAATCCGCACAGGTGATGTATCAACCGTCAAATTATCCCGTACTTGCACATCATCTAATGGAACAACATGCGATGGATCCGCAATGTACTTCCTCAATTGAGACACATGGAATACATCATGAAGATTAGAAAGTGATGGTGGTAATGCAATCCGATATGCCACTTCACCTATCCTCTCGGAAATCTGATAAGGACCAATGAAACGCGGGGTCAACTTACGCGACTTCAAAGCTCTACCAACACCCGTTATTGGCGTAACTCGAAGAAACACATGCTCGTCTTTCTCAAACTCAAGAGTTTTCCTCCTCTTATCATGATAACTCTTTTGACGACTCTGAGAAGCCTTCATCTTCCCTTGAATCATCTTAATCTTATCGGTAGTCTCTTGAATCAACTCGGGTCCAACCACAGCACTCTCTCCCGATTCGTACCAACATAAAGGAGTTCTACACCTTCTGCCATAAAGGGCCTCAAACGGTGCCATTCCAATACTCGAATGGAAACTGTTATTATATGTAAACTCGATTAAAGGTAAGAAACTATCCCAATTTCCTCCTTGTTCCAAAACACAAGACCCCAAAAGATCTTCAAGTGACTGAATAATCCTCTCCGTTTGACCATCAGTTTGCGGATGATATGCTGAACTCAAACGCAACTTCGTACCCAAAGCACTTTGCAAACCTTCCCAAAATCTCGAAGTGAACCTCGGATCTCTATCCGAAACAATGCTCGACGGTATACCATGCAAACACACAATTATCTCGATGTACAACTTAGCAAGTCTCTCCATCGAATAATCCATTCTCATCGGAATAAAATGAGCACACTTCGTCAGTCTGTCCACAACGACCCAAATCGCCTCACAATTACTCGATGTTCTTGGTAAGCCCGAAACAAAATCCATAGAGATACTATCCCACTTCCACTCGGGAATAGATAACGATTGCACCAAACCAGACGACTTTTGATGTTCAATCTTTGACTTTTGACAAGTCAAACATGAATACACAAATTTCGCTACATCCTTCTTCATACCTTGCCACCAAAACATCTTCCTCAAGTCTTGATACATCTTAGTAGCACCAGGATGAATACTCAGACCACTTCTATGTCCTTCCTCAAGAATCCTCTTTCTCAAATCCATACCATTCGGAACACACACTCGATCATGACACCTCATGATACCATTCTCATCAATCCGAAAGTCACCACCTTTACCTTGGTTAATCAATGTCATAACATCGACTAACTTCAAATTTGACCTCTGACCTTCTCTAATCTCGTCAAGAATGTCACACGTAAGCTTCAACATCCCAAGCTTAACACACGAAGACGTCGCTTCACAAACCAAACTCAAATCCCTAAATTGCTCCAACAATTCAAACTCTCGCATCATCAACATAGACATATGCAATGACTTCCTACTCAATGCATCGGCTACAACATTCGCCTTCCCAGGATGATAATTCAAACCAAAATCATAATCCTTCAAGAATTCCAACCATCTCATTTGCCTCATATTCAATTCTTTCTGATCGAACAAGTACTTCAAACTCTTGTGATCGCTAAACACATCAAACCTCGATCCAAACAAGTAATTGTTGGTGTAAGCCCTAGAGGCCAATACTTTTGGTACTTGTATCGAATTATTTAAATGCATTTTCTTTATTATGGTTGATTAATAAAGTCCCTGGAATAGATAGTCTGTTTAATGTATTAAGTGTGACTTAATCATGAGAACACATTAAACATAAGGACATTATTCTTAAAGTATCCGTAGTCGAGCTTTAGTGTGAAGTGGGATAACATTAAAACATTAAGACTATTGTGTTTGTAGACTGATGATCACATCTCATGGATCATGGATAAAGACTTATCAAGTCTTAAACATAGGTATGAATATTAGGAGTAATATTTATACCGGATTGACCCGCTATGAGAATACTATATAGAAAGTTATGCAAAGTGTCATAAGTTATTCTCATGGTGATAATAGTGTATACCACTCTTCGACCTGAAACCACTATGGATCCTAGATGTAGAGTCGAGTGCTTTATTGCTGATCCAACATTGTCCGTAACTAGATAACCGTAAAGACAGTTGATGGGTACTCCACAAAGCATGCTGAGGGACATGAGTGTCCTAGATGGAATTTGCCAATCCTGCGTAACAGGATAAATATCTATGGGCCCAATATTGAACTGGACAAGGGTGACACGGTCTATACCTTGTGTTCAATATAGACATAAAAGCAAAGGGGTAATTATACACATAATTATTATCACAGGAGGTTTTGTCAGATCACATGACATTTTTCGTGACTTGGGTAGCAGTGATGTGTTGCTAGATATCGCTCATTGTTTATTATGTTAAATGCGTGATTTAATATAATTGCCAACGCCGTGAAAACCTATAGGGTCACACACAAAGGACAGATTGATGAGAGATAGAGTAACTAAGGAACACCGTAAGGTACGGTGCACTTAAGTGGGAGACGAAATATGGTAAGGTACCAAATACTTAAGTGATTTTGGGCATATTATAAGATATGGGTCAAAATACACTTAAGTGGGCTTTTTAGCTTGAAGCCCACACAAGTGGTTCTATAAATAGAACCCCTTGGGTAGAAGCATTGTCACTCCACTCCACTCAGACTGAAATTCAAGTAGAGACTTGGAATTTTGTTTCCCTCTTTCTCTCACTCAAAGCCTTCATTCATAACAGCTAGCACTGCGATTGAAGGAATCCGTTCGTGTGGACTGAGTAGAGACGTTGGCATCGTTCAATGTTCGTGATCGCCCCGTGGATCTGTATCAAAGGTTTTGATCATTATCAGAGATCTGCACCAAAGGTTTGAATCGCCACAAGAGGTAACGATTCTATCACTGATCATGCCCATTCGTAAGGATCACTAAATGGAGAAATTTTTAAATTCCGCTGCGCCTTGGATGGCAATTCTCCAACAGTGGTATCAGAGCCACTTACGAAACCATGAATCTGATAACTGTTTTTGTTCTGTAATAATATGATTAAAGACAGAATGAATCAAAGGTTAAATTGAGATCGATCAAGTTACATATATGTGATATATGTAATCCTGATGCAAAATACATTATATATGATATAGTGTTCTCGTTTCGTTCATTCAAACCCTCGATGATTGTTTTCCTTTGAGCGATCAATGGTCGTTTGCTTCTTGATCCGACATTAGTATGGTGAAGCAATGACGTGTTGATCAATCATACTGAATTAACAATCGAGATGTGTTTGACGGTCTGAAATTGGTGCATCAGGTTTAGTGACGGCACAAGGGTTGTGTTGTCAGAGAGTTATGCGATTGGGGTTTGACTGCACAAGAGTTGTGCGTTCTAAACACTTTTCCGAACAGTGTTAACCGGTTAACGCGTATGGTTAACCGATTAACGAGAAACTGAATACAGCCTTCTAAACATTTTTGGAACAGTGTTAACCGGTTTTCGCATATGGTTAACCGGTTAACGGAATGCGAAATAAATTTTTTTGAGATTTTCAAACAGTGTTAATCGGTTAACGCATTTGGTTAACCGGTTAGCGCAAGGCGGAAAACAGCTTTCCAAGACATTTTCAAACAGTGTTAACCGGTTAACGCATAGTGTTAACCGGTTAACGCAAGGAAGAAAAGAATTTTCTAAAAAATTTCAAACAGTGTTAACCGGTTAACGCATATGGTTAACCGGTTAACGCAAGGAAAAATTCACCCGTTCGGCTAGAAAAGTGCTTTGAAGTATAAAGTGTTGATACGAAAAACGAAGTCAATTTTAAATGAATTGTTCATTAAAATTTTCGAGCAGGGGCGCTGCCCCTTCGACCCCGCAAGGGGCGCTGCCCGGGCAGCGGAACTCCCGTTCCCGCTGTCCGGGCAGCGGACCCCCAGCTAACTCTGCGTAGTGTGATCGGTCGTCGAAATTTAATTTGATTTTAATTAATTAAAGGAATTAATAATAATAATAATAAAGTGTTTATTATTGTCTTGTGGTGATCGGTTATGGCCTTAGTTTTCCTTTATTCTGCTTTGGATTTTAAAATACGACCTGCGTGTCGTGCCTCTCCCTTAATCTCCGAAATGTAACTTCTCTTCTCATCTCACTCCCTCGTATGTAAAACGAGTTTCTTTTATGTAATGTAATGATATGAAGAAAGCAAAGAAGTCAGTGCCAAAGGAGGACAACCTTGAAGATCTTGCTTGGAGAAGCTTAGATCGTTGTAGGTTAGCTTAGGTTCTCTCATTGGCTTGGGAGAACAATTGCGCTAGGGCCCATAACTGTTTCATTTTGTTTGTATGTATGTTGATGCATGTGAATGTATGTTGATGCATGTGAGAGACGGTTTATATGATAAACAAGCCGGTGAGATCATAAAAATTGCAATTCCCTCAAAATAAATATTAAGTTTTAAGCTTTCCAAGTTTTAACACTCATCAAGACTAGTATCGAATAATGTAGGTTTCGCCTATGCGAGGTGCATGTTCTATATTAGTAAGGTGCGATGGGATAATTGTAATATCCAACTGTTAAAACAATGGGTCAAACTTAACTAAACAAATTATAATAAGATTATATATATGTTTAGAAGCAAGAGTTGGGAATGATCCATATGATGGATTCGAATAAGGAGTTATTCACCCAACTGAAATTTTCGAGAGTTGTATGAGATACAATTGGAAGGAGTTCCTACCTAAATAACCTAGTTTTGTGTAATCCGCCTACGCGGACTTAGAACGAAGTGAAATATGGATCTCGACCCACTAGAAAATCTTCCAACGGGATTTTCCGAATCAAATGATGAGGGTCATTTGTTTTGAGTAAAATAGTGGAAGCATATTTAATTAAAGGCCTAAATGAATATGTCAATGATACTTATATTTTCATTAATCCTTATGTAGATTACCATGACAGCAAACACCTCTAGCAACATCCTGCGATCAATCCTTGATAAGAAAAAATTGTCTGGGACAAATTTCCTGGATTGACACCGAAACCTGAGGATTATCCTCAAACATGATAAAAAGCTGTATGTCTTGGAGACACCTGTTCCTGAAGAGGAACCTCCTAGTTCTGCACCTAAGGCAGAAAGAGATGCTTATAAGAAGCATGTCGATGATGCCAATGAAACTGCTTGTCTCATGCTAGCTACCATGAACTCAGAATTGCAAAAGCAACATGAGAACATGTCAGCGTTCGATATGATCGAACACCTGAAGTTGCTCTATCAAGAGCAAGCAAGGCATGTGAGGTTTGAAGTTTCAAAAGCCTTTTTTCAAAGCAAGTTAGCTGAGGGAGCCCCTGTAGGTCCCCATGTACTCAAGATGATTGGGTATGTGGAAAACCTTGAGAGATTGGGTTTTCCCCTCGAAAAGGAACTTGCAACTGATTTGATCTTGCAATCGTTGCCAGATAGTTTCAGTCAATTTGTCCTAAATTTCAATATGATTGATATGGACAAATCTCTTCCTGAACTGCTCGCCATGTTAAGAACTGCCGAGCAGAATCTGAAGTCAAAAGGGAAGTCCATTCTGATGATCGGAAATGGAAAGAGACAGAACAAAAGGCCCACTAAGCAGAGTGATAAGGGGAAGGGCAAGGAAGTTGCCAATCCCAGACCCACTGCTGCTTTGAAGCCTAGTGGAGGCATAGCAAAAGAAGGCACCTGCTTCCATTGCGGTAAGACCGGACACTGGAAGAGGAACTGCCCAAAGTACCTGGAAGATAAGAAGAATGGAGTAGAGACTTCAACTTCAGGTATTTTTGTTATTAATTTATCTACTTCTGCATCATGGGTATTAGATACTGGATGCATTTCTCACATTTGTACAAATGTGCAGGAACTAAAAAGGAGTAGAGATTTGGCAAAATGTGAAGTCGACCTACGAGTTGGCTATGGAGCAAAGGTTGCTGCTTTAGCCGTAGGAACTTTTGTATTGACTTTACCTAGTGGTTTAATAATTCAGTTAGAGAACTGTTATTATGTACCTGCAATTAGCAGGAATATTATTTCCATTGCTTGTTTGGACAAGTTTGGTTTTTCATTTATAATAAAGAACAATTGTTGCTCAATTTATTTGAATGATATATTCTATGCTACTGCACAAATGAACAATGGACTACATGTCCTTGATCTTGAAATTCCTATTAATAACATTAATACAAAAGGGTGAAACCTAACGAGTTAAAACCAACTAGGTAAGAATATTAAAACTCTTCGATCAGATCGAAGTGATGAGTATTTAATCCTAGAGTTTGATGACCATCTGAAAGAGTGTGGGATCCTATCCCAACTTACTCCTCCTGGAACATCCCAATGGAAGGGTGTATCTGAGAGAAGAAATCGAAACCTGTTGGACATGGTCCGATCCATGATGAGTCACACCAATCTTCCAAACTCCTTTTGAGGACATACACCATTGACATCAGCTTACACACTTAACCGTGTTCCATCCAAAAGGTTGAAAAGACACCATATGAGATATGGAGTGGTAAGAGACCACATATGTCTTACATGAAGATTTGGGGTTGCGAAGTTTATGTGAAACGACAAATTTCAACTAAGCTTGAGCCCAAATCTGACAAATGCTTATTTGTGGGGTATCCTAAAGAAACAAGAGGATATTATGTCTACAATCCTTCTGAGGGAAAAGTGTTTGTCGCTCGAACTTGAGTTTTCCTAGAAAGGGATTTTATTTCCAAAGGAATCAGTGGGAGGAAAGTAGAACTTGAAGAAATTCAAGAATCACAAAGTATCGATACACCTATGGAAGAATTAGAGCAGGAAACACAAGTAGTTGTGTAAGAGCAACCTGCTCAAATAGAACAAGACCAGCGTAGGTCAGGCAGGATACGTCACCTACCTGAGATATATGGATATCTGATCAAGGTGATGTATTACTCATGGATCAAGATGAGCCTGTGACCTACTCATGGAATCTTCGTTTTGATGAAACAGTAAAACTGTATGGATTCATCAAGAACGAAGATGAGACTTGTGTCTACAAGAAGGTTAGTGGGAGCATGATCGTATTCCTGGTATTATATGTAGATGACATATTACTCATTGGAATCGATATCCCTACCCTGCAACAAGTAAAGTCTTGGTTGGGGAAATGCTTTTCTATGAAGGACCTGGGTGAAGCAGCCTATCAGAATCTATAGAGATAGATCATGAAATGCTTGGCCTAAGTCAGAGTACATAGACAAAGTGCTGAGACGCTTTATTATGAATGATTCCAATCTGGTTATGTGTTTTGCTTAAATGGTGGCAATGTGAGCTTGAAAAGTTCAACGCAAGATGCAGTTGCTGATTCTACAACTGAGGCCGAGTATATTGCTGCCTTAACTGCAGCAAAGGAAGCTGTTTGGATCAATAAACTTGGCATAGTCCCTAGCATTGTGGATCCCATTAGTCTCTATTATGATAACAATGGTGTTATCGTACAAGCTAAGGAGCCTAGATCTCACCAACGATCCAAACACATCTTTAGGCGTTGTGCGAAAATATGTAAAGTACCTACACTTGACAATGTTGCTGACCCACTGACAAAGCCTCTTGCGCAGCAGAAGCATGATGGCCATACTAGATCAATGGGCATACGGGGTATGCCTGATTGGCTCTAGTGCTAGTGGGAGATTGTTGGTGTAAGCCCTAGAGGCCAATACTTTTGGTACTTGTATCGAATTATTTAAAGGCATTTTCTTTATTATGGTTGATTAATAAAGTCCCTGGAATAGATAGTCTGTTTAATGTATTAAGTGTGACTTAATCATGAGAACACATTAAACATAAGGACATTATTCTTAAAGTATCCGTAGTCGAGCTTTAGTGTGAAGTGGGATAACATTAAAACATTAAGACTATTATGTTTGTAGACTGATGATCACATCTCATGGATCATGGATAAAGAGTTATCAAGTCTTAAACATAGGTATGAATATTAGGAGTAATATTTATACCGGATTGACCCGCTATGAGAATACTATATAGAAAGTTATGCAAAGTGTCATAAGTTATTCTCATGGTGATAATAGTGTATACCACTCTTCGACCTGAAACCACTATGGATCCTAGATGTAGAGTCGAGTGCTTTATTGCTGATCCAACGTTGTCCGTAACTGGATAACCATAAAGACAATTGATGGGTACTCCACAAAGCATGCTGAGGGACATGAGTGTCCTAGATGGAATTTGCCAATCCTGCGTAACAGGATAAATGTCTATGGGCCCAATATTGAACTGGACAAGGGTGACACGGTTTATACCTTGTGTTCAATATAGACATAAGGGCAAAGGGGTAATTATACACATAATTATTATCACAGGAGGTTTTGTCAGATCACATGATATTTTTCGTGACTTGGGTAGCAGTGATGTGTTGCTAGATACCGCTCACTGTTTATTACGTTAAATGCGTGATTTAATATAATTGCCAACGCCGCGAAAACCTATAGGGTCACACACACAGGACGGATTGATGAGAGATAGAGTAACTAAGGAACACCGTAAGGTACGGTGCACTTAAGTGGGAGACGAAATATGGTATGGTACCAAATACTTAAGTGATTTTGGGCATATTATAAGATATGGGCCAAAATACACTTAAGTGGGCTTTTTAGCTTGAAGCCCACACAAGTGGTTCTATAAATAGAACCCCTTGGGTAGAAGCATTGTCACTCCACTCCACTCGGACTGAAATTCAAGTAGAGACTTGGAATTTTGTTTCCCTCTTTCTCTCACTCAAAGCCTTCATTCATAACAGCTAGCACTGCGATTGAAGGAATCCGTTCGTGTGGACTGAGTAGAGACGTTGTCATTGTTCAACGTTCGTGATCGCCCCGTGGATCTGTATCAAAGGTTTTGATCATTATCAGAGATCTGCACCAAAGGTTTGAATCGCCACAAGAGGTAACGATTCTATCACTGATCATGCCCATTCGTAAGGATCACTAAATGGAAAAAAATTTAAATTCCGCTGCGCCTTGGATGGCAATTCTCCAATAGTAATGTCTCCAAAGCTTCAACACAAACACAACGGCGGCCAACTCTAAATCATGCGTCGGATAATTCTTCTCATGAACCTTGAGTTGCCTTGAAGCATAAGCTACCACTTGCCCTTTTTGCATCAGAACACCTCCCAAACCCAACAAAGAAGCATCCCAATACACCACGAAGGTTTCTAACGGATCCGGTAAAATCAAAATAGGAGCCGTAGTCAATCTTCTCTTAAGCTCTTGAAAATTCGCTTCACACTGCGAAGTCCAAATGAAAGCTTGACCCTTCCTAGTCAACTGCGTCAATGGTAACGACAACTTAGAAAATCCCTCAATGAACTTCCTATAATAACCAGCCAAACCAAGGAAACTTCGAATCTCAGCAACAGACTTAGGAGTTTCCCACTGAGATACAACCTCGATCTTCGTAGGATCCACAGAAATCCCACCGCTCGAAATCACATGTCCAAGAAAACTTACTTCACTCAACCAAAATTCACATTTAGAGAGTTTAGCAAACAACTTCCTCTCTTTCAACACCGATAACACAACCTTCAAATGCTCTGCATGATCCTCTTCGCCCTTGGAATAAATCAATATATCATCGATGAACACAACTACAAACTTATCCAGATAATCATGAAAGATTTTATTCATATACTCCATAAATACACCAGGTGCATTCGTCACCCCAAAAGGCATCACGGAGTACTCGTAATGACCGTACCTTGTCATAAAAGCAGTCTTCTGAATATCCTCAGCCTTTACACGAATCTGATGATACCCAGACCTCAAATCAATTTTGCTAAACACACAAGCTCCAATCAGCTGATCCATCAGACCGTCAATCCTCGGAAGTGGATACTTGTTCTTAATCGTCACTTTATTCAGTTGTCTATAATCAACACATAATCTCATAGAACCTTCTTTCTTCTTGACCAATAGCACAGATGCACCCCACGGCGACACACTAGGACGAATGAACTTCTTCTCGAGTAAGTCTTCAAGTTGACTCTTCAACTCCTTCAACTCAGAAGCGGACATTCGATAGGGAGCCATCGATATAGGACTAGTTCCAGGAACTAAATCAATCGAAAACTCGACCTCTCGTTCCGGCGGTAAATCACTTATATCCTCCGGAAATACCTCCGCAAATTCACAAACTATTGGCAGTTCTTCGATCGTCTTCTTCTCCCGAATATCCAAAGTTGCCAACAACATAAACAACTCGGCACCATCTTGCACCGATTCATCAACTTGCTTAGCAGACACACACCAATCTTCCTTAGCATCAACCTCAGGAAAAATAACCGTTTTCTCGAAACAGTTGATATACACCCGGTTAACTTTTAACCAATTCATACCCAAAATCACGTCGAGTTGCTCTAACGGAAGACAAACTAAATCAATTCCAAAATCCCTACCAAAAATACTCAACGGACAATTCAAACACACATAGGAAGTAGAAACAGAATCCATAGTAGGTGTATCAATAATCATACTTCTACGCATATCAGATAATATGAGATTCAACCTCTTAGCACAATCCAAAGAAATGAAAGAATGTGTTGCACCGGTATCAATAATGGCGATCAAAGGTGTACCATTAATAAAGCACGTACCTTGGATTAGTCTATCATCGGTAGTGGTCTCCGCATCAGACAATGCAAACACCTTTCCCTTCACTTGCTCCTTCTTTGGCTTATCACATTGCGAACTAATGTGACCTTTCTCACCACAGTTGAAACAAGTTACGTTCGAACCAACCCTACACTGGTTTGCTCTGTGACCAATCCTGCCACAATTGAAACACTTCCTAGAATCTCTACTACACTCCGTAGCACGATGGCCTTCCACACCACATTTGAAGCACTTAAGTGGAATAGAAGATACTCCCCCACTTGGCTTCTTGCCAACACTAGATTGTCTCCTCTTGTCATCATATGGTTTTCCCCGATCTTGGTTTTTCCCCTTCAAACTCTTGTAGACAGAAGCACTCTCCCTACTATCCTCGTCATAAATCCGACTCTTGTTAACCAACTGCGTAAAACGAGTAATCTGTTGGTAACCAATGGCCTTCTTGATATCATGTCTCAAGCCATTCACAAACTTCAAACATTTAGATCTCTCAGCATTAGCAGTATTGTAATGAGGACAATACTTGATAAGCTCCTGAAATCTAGTAGCATAATCAGCAACGGTACCATTTCCTTGCTTCAATTCAAGGAACTCCACCTCTTTCTTCCCACGACAATCTTCTGGGAAATAGTTCTCCAAGAAGGTATCACGGAAAAGAGTCCAAGTAACTTCAATGTTGTCTTCTTCGAACCTCTGAAGAGTGTTATTCCACCAATCTTCAGCTTCCTTCTCAAGCATATGGGTACCAAACTACACTTTCTGAGCATCCGTACAGTTCATGACTCTGAATATCTTCTCAATTGCTTTCAGCCAAGCTTGGGCTTTCCCAGGTGCATGCTCACCCTCAAAGATAGGAGGATTGTTCCGCTGGAATCTCCCCAAAGCACGGAACTCATCATCATCTCCCTTTTGATTACCGGCATTCGCATTCGCTTGATGGGCATTCGCTTGATGGATATGACCCATAGATTCAGCCAACATCCTCAGCGCCTCAGCAATGGCATCGTCATTCTTGCCTACAACCATTGTTCTAAACAACCTGAAACATCAAACAAATAGTATCGATCGTGTCAGATACACAAATCAAATACTACGGAAAACCTACTACTATTGACCAACTGGTCGACCATGCTCTGATACCACTAATGTAACACCCCTTTTTCTACCCCAAATTATTTAATATATAATCAGAGTAAATAAGCACGCATATAAAGAAAAGGGCGTCACATCGACGTTTTCGAAACTTAAAACTTTCAAAAACCAACAATACACCTGGTCATTCAAAATAACACATTTCACTCATCATGAATATTCAAGCAATATGCGTTCGCAGCGGAAAATAAAGAATACTCATGTATCTCCTAATATGATCCATGTCCCATACCATGATCACCTCTCAATAATCACTTCCAATTAAAATAAACAAGTAATAACATAAAACATATCTAAATAAGACGCGAGTTCAATACCACTAATCTACCCCGTGTTACATGACCAGAGCATTGACTCATCACCTAATTTCAAACTAAATACGGAAACTCTCCAGCTATTCTTGAGCGAGCTACCGTTCACCTACTCCAGCAATACTATTCTGTAGTATCTGCACGATACCCATGTAAAGGTAACATTCAAACAGAAAGGGTGAGAATTCAAATCATCATGAAATAGCATAATAAGGCACAATGAATTAAAACACAATTTAAGAATTCATCACACTGGGTATAATCACGTCAATAATATTAACCAACAATCATCTCACATATTTCAAACGTACATCGCATCCACATCAACACGTGCATTCAATGATCACATAACTATAGACGACTCAATGCAAGACAATGTGACTTTATGCATGTGGTACCTCAATGTGAACTCAAAGTTTCACTGCTTTCCGATTCAATATCTAGAATCCAAGCCACGCTTCCGATCCGGACAAGACCAAAGCCCTACGTCTGTTTCCAATGAAGGATCACCGCTTAATACTACGCCTAATCCCAATTAAGGATTAACGTCTGCTACGTCTGTTTCCAATGAAGGATCACCGCTTAATACTACGCCTGATTCCAATTGAGAATCAACGTCTGCTCATGTGAACCCACAGTTTCACCACTTCCACAATGAAGTCAACCATGCTTTGAATGAATGCACACATACCAACACATATGCAATTAAAACCATCTATATCGTCTTAACATCCCACATATCACTGTAGCACCTCAAATTTGCACCCATCATTGTACATGCATTTTCATATTAAGTCATAGCATAACATGGTCCACTGCATAGCATTGCATTGTCCCATTTGCCTCAAGTGCAAGCCAATCAAGAAATTAGGTCAAACTGGTCAGGAGATCAGTCAGTCAAGCAAGCAAGCACAATTCTCAAGGAGCCAAGGCCCTAGGGTTGGTCCAACATGTTCACATGACTTGGGGATCCATTTGAAGTGTTTTGGTCAAAGATTGGATGTTTAGAAGTCACCATTCAGTGCACAATCAGTCAGAAACCCTAAAAGTCAACTGTTGGTCAACTGTCCATTTAATCAGTGATCTGATGGTTGGATTTGGTTTGAGAGGTTTCATTCATGTCCAAATAGGCCTCATATATCATGTCAAACACCATCATGGAAGAATTTGAAGCCAGATCAGAAATTTCCAAAAAAGGAAACTGGACCTGTAACTGAAACTTACCAAAAATGGAAAGTCTTGATCCTCAAACTTACATCATGATACAAGCTTCAAATGAATTTTTGCCCAACATGAAAGTTGAAGATCTTGTTCTCCCATTTCCAAAAAGTCCAAGAACACTCAATTCCCATGTATGGTTGGCAAGTTATGATCAATTCATTTTCAAAAATTCTTGAACTTCAAAAGGCCATATCTCTCAAACCATTTGGCCAATTTGGGTGGGTTTTTTTCCTACAAGTCACATTTGATCCCCTCTTTCCAAAAATGTAACTTTCATGTACCAAAACTTCACCAATCAAAATGGCATTTTTGGACCTACTTGAATTAATTTTAAGTAAGGTGAAAAAGTGAAGTTTTAAATTAATCATTTCCCACCATTCCTACTATCCAAACATGATCTGAAAATGCATTTGAAACTTGTTGGAAGTCCTTTTTGTGCAAGTACATACAGCCATGCCCTAGTTGCTTGAAAATTGGCAAAAGTACAACTTTCAACCACTCTACTCCATACTTTCATGAACCATGCCTTGTACCACAAAACAGAGATTTTGGAGAGGATTTTCTGTCATATTGAAACCACTACTAGCTGCACAAACCAACAGAACTAACTCATGCTAAAAAACTCATTCTTGGCCATTTTCTCAAAATCTGCAAAAAACTCAAAGTAACCAGAGCAAGCTTTGTTGGTTTTCATCACTCAAACAACATTGTGGACCTGTTGCAACCACTTTCCTCCATCTGTAAGCTCCCCTCCTAGCACTGTTCTCAAAGAGCTCAACCATGGCAGATGGGATTTCAGGCACAAGCAAGCATCCATGAACCAAACTATCTTCACCAACCATCATTGGGAGGACCTTGCTTCATCTGTTTCGAGTCAAAACCATCAAAAAACCACTACACCACGACTGTTCTTCAACCTTGGTGAGTTTTTCGAGTTCCACCATTCTTAAAACTATTACATGCTCTAGTTAGGTCTTTTCATGCTGAGCATAACAGTGGTTGTGTTTTTAAAAATGGTTGAGTAATGGTTGAGTTATGTTGAAATGAAGATGGATGGTTCAAACTTGTTTTGCTTGTTTCTTATTGCCCAGCTTGTTTTAGTGAAAACCATGAAAGGATTTGGACTGTAGGTTGTGTGTTGATCATGATGCTAGGTTTAATTCCCATTTCTGGGATTTTTGTTCATCATTGACGATGAACAGTGGCTGTAGCATGAGAAAACCCTAGCTTTGCCCAGAAATTGCATGCGTGGCTGTTGCTGTTTCGTTTCTGCGCCTGATTTCACTGTTCCAACCCACACTGACCAATGAAAATATTTCCTTTCCCTGGCCAAAACGCGGCCGTTTGGTTAAGTGGCGCAGCTATTTACAAAAATGCCACCGGTCGTGGCACATGACCTATTAAACCCATGTTGTTTTTTCATTTTATTCCATTTTTGATCACCAACTTACAAAAATCATAACTTGTTCATTTTTAATCCAAATTTCATGGGATTTTTTGCATTATCTTCATCATGATCTCTACTTTTTTATCATAATTTTTCCAGAATTTTGTGATCAATGGATTTTAATTTGTATGAGGGTTTGTGACATGTATGCATATTTTGTACACTTTGCCAAAACATTTGTGAAATGATGATGCTTTATCCAATGGCTCCCAAATTTTTTGTGCTTAAACTAGACACACTCATGGTGATTTTGGTGTAGAGTTTGTGAATTTATCATTGCTGGTTTGTGAGTTATGATTTTTTGAATTAGGGTGTGACAATTTGTGTCACACCATTGATGTCCAACTTCATGATTTTCATTACCATGCTTCTTGACCTCCAATTGATTTGATTTTTTGCATGAACCTACTCCTGTATGTCTAGTTTACATGTGAATTTTCTTGGAATTATTTGTAGCATTTCCTAATTGTTTGAGATTTTCTCCCTTGCTTGGTCATATGTTGACTTTTTGTGACACTTGTTCCCATTTCATTTGTGAAATTCTCATACTTTATTAGATGGACATGAAATTTTACATGAGATAACTAGACATCCTCATCTTTGCCATGGTTTTAGTCCCATTCATTTATCATACACCATCTCTGATTTATGATTTTTCTAAGTTGATGCATGTTTGGTTGACTTCTTTGAGCATGTTCAAAATTGCTTTGACATTCTGATTTTCATTGACTGCCTTCCACTTGTCCAAATGAGATGAAATTTGACATGCATACCATGCTATGGATTGTGATTGACCATGATTTATTTGGTGATTTTTGGAAATGTTTAAGATTGCTTTTGAGTTAAGTCTTGCTGTTGACTTCTATGAGCTTCTGTTTGCTATGCCTTGACCTAATTTGCTCATGAAATGATGATGATGATTGATATGAATGTGAACCCAACTGGTTGTGTTTCTTGATTGTTTGAACATGATTTTGGACATTTGCCATCTGCTGTTTTGACTTTCTCATTCTCTTTTGACCCTAGGCTTGCCCTAGTGGTCCTGTTACTCACATTTGAGCTCATGTTTTCAGGTTGACCAACAAATGACCAATGAGATCAATTTCTTTTGATTGAGCTTGCTTGAATATCATTGTCTAACTTGTGTGTTTTGTAGGTGGCTTGGCTCACATGCCTTAAGCCTTGTGCCTTGCACATCCATTTGCCTCCAATTAACTGTTGACTTCTGTTTCTTTTTGCTTTGTTTGAAGTTGCATACTAACATCTGCTTGACTGTTTCAGGTGCTTTTAGTTGCTCAGTTCCTTGTGAACTTTTGCTTTGCTTTGCTTGTATAAGCAATTTGCATTGAGGTATAATTTCCTAACTTCATGTAGTCTGGAAGACCTGGCCTGTTACTTGGCCAGGCAACTGTCTGAAGTCCTCCTTAAGAGGCAATGTTTGTGATTGTTTAACTTTGTCCTCGCATAGAGTCAAAGACCTCCTAAGTGAAGAGGCAATTGGCAGAACCCAAGGGATATGCAACCTATCCCCTGCTATTCTGTGTGTCATCTGCTTTGCTCACACCACTGTGTTGATGCCTTGCAGATACAAACCCAAGATCTTGTGCAATTGCACAGTTGAGTCAGTATCAAATGTGTAGAAGGGTTCCCACTTTCTGAACCCACACATTCTTGTCTTAAGCTCTCCCAGGCCAGGGATAAGAGCTGTGAAGTCTTATCTTCACTCACCTTTCATCTGCTTCACCTTAGCCCCTCAATGGCAAGGTTAAGAGCAACATTCACCCAGTTCCAAAGGTTTGTTTGTTGAGGTTGATATGACCCCTCGACTAAAACCTAACCCTTGTTTGAGCCACTTGCTTGTGTATAGTGTGTGCTACCTGTACTCGTATGCTTGTTTGACTTGCTTCCTGTGCAAGTTAGGGTTAGTTTAGACTTGCTTCCTGTGCAAGTTAGGTTTTGCTTGGCTTGCTTCCTGTGCAAGTTAAGTGTGTGTGTGGCTTGCTTCCTGTGCGAGTCATGTCTAGGATAGGCTGGCTCCCTGTGCCAGTTAGCTAGAAACCTTAACTTATGGATGATTTGCATGATAACATCTAGGCTCGAGTCGTAGTCTCCCTAGTGTTGTGTCTCCCTCTGTTATCTGGTTAGGCTAGTCCTGTATCCCTCTGTAGGGGAACTACGTCGCCCTGATCCTCATACCAGATGAGGTACGTAGGCAGGAGATGAGCAGATCTCTCCGGGCGCCTGTGTCTTTGTTTTGCCTTGTTGTATGCTTGGAAGCTGATGTAAGTCCATCGAGTGGCAGTTAGGTTCCAGTGTGCGTGTGTTTGGTTCGGATGCTGATGTAAGTCCAGTGATTGGCATTCAGGCTCCACGTTTGCCTTCTTGTGTGCGTTTTGGTTCGGATGCTGATGTAAGCCCAGTGATTGGCATTCAGGCTCCACGTTTGCCTTTGCCTTTGTTTGTTTGTGTGCGTGTCAGCCGAGCTACGAATGCTCTGATTCTTCTTCGTCCAAGAAGATACGTATGCATAGGATGCGATATCCTAGCGAGCATGTGTTGTTTCCCCAGTCCGAACTACTTCGACTCTGATGTCTATGCCTGATAGACTAAGTAGGCCCAGGATGCGATATCCTGCCGAGTCAGTTTCAGTCAGTTTCTTTTGTCTCTTCCCGCCAGTGTGTGTGTGTGTGAGCAGCGTTTAGCAACCATTTTCCTTTCTATTGTGCGTGGATCCCGTCGAGTACGACGGATGCGTAGGGGTGCTAATACCTTCCCTTCGCATAACCGACTCCCGATCCCATTCTCTTTGGTCGCGAGACCATGTCTTTTTCCAGGTTTACTCTGAGCGTTTCCTTTCCCTCTTTTTGGATAAATAACGCACGGTGGCGGCTCTGTTGTCCTTGTTTTCCCGCCGGTTTTTCGCGTAATGCGACAGCTGGCGACTCTGCTGGGGATATAGAGAAGTTGACCTATGCTGGTCCATCTTCCCTAAGCGAGTCTCTCCTAGCGCTCTCTAGGTTAGGGTTTGGTTGCTTTGTGCTATGTTTATTTTTTGCATTCATTGTTTACTGTTTGCATTCATTGTCTTTTGTTTGCATTTATGTTTGTAATTATGTTTGCATTCATATTCATTATTCACCTGGCTGGTTGTTTGTTTCTCTCTGTTGGGGTGGGAGTTACATGAGGTAAAAGGCCCAATACCCAGGCTATGAGTGAAATCTAGGATACTTAGGAATAGAGTGATTCATGGGAAGCGGGTGGTATTGCGCCACTTAGCAGAACATTGATATCACGAGCAGTTCAGACCCTGGTGGGACATTATCGTTACATACTTCGGGTGTGTATATGATGATGTTCTACGAAAGGTTATTTATGCTGCGTTTCTCTCGACCTTACCCTGGCCTAGATGACACCCGTGAGTGGGGAGGGAATGACCATTATTACAGGTACAGTTGGTGACTTGTTGGACTTGTGATCCTGTTGGTGACTATTGGTTCAGAATTTTGGGGTCTCAGATGACTTTGGGTTTCAGATGAATTTGTGGTTCCGAGTTCAAGCCGAAGCTTTGATCCTGTGTTCCGAGAGACACAGCCGACCAGTCGTGTCTGCATCATTTGCATCATAGCATATTTATTTTTCAAAAGAAACGCAATAAAAAAAAGATACAAAAAAAAAAAAAAAAAAAAAGAAAAGAAAAAAAACTAATCCCTGCATGCATATCATTTCTCAGGTACATTCCAGAGCTTGTTCACTGATAGAGATGGCAACAGTCCCAGAGTTGAAGCGGAAGACTTGTTCCTACAGCTTTCACCGTGAACCTTTGACGTCTCTGATTGAGTTGAGTAACCTTATGACCAGTGGTAACCAGAAGGGGTTTGTTGACCAGTATGGAGATATTCTGACACTGTTGAAGATGGTAGTCGATCCGGTGCCGTTGCAGACTCTTCTACAGTTCTACGACCCAGAGCTTCATTGTTTCACCTTTCAAGATTATCAGTTGGCGCCTACTCTCGAGGAGTACTCCATTCTGCTGAGTGTCCCGGTCCGGTATCAGGTTCCTTTCTTGGATGTGCCCAAGGAGGTTGATTTCAGAGTTGTTGCCAGAGCTCTCCATTTGGGTATCAAGGAAGTCAGTGATAGTTGGAAGTCCAGTGGGGATGTTGTAGGATTGCCTTTGAAGTTTCTGTTGAGGGTAGCTAGAGAAGAAGTAGAGAAGGGAAGTTGGGAAGCCTTTCATGCTCAGATGGCCGTCATGATCTATGGGATCGTCCTGTTTCCGAGTATGCCCAATTTTGTTGACTATGCTGCAGTCAGTATTTTCATTGAAGGAAATCCAGTTCCTACTCTATTAGCTGACACTTACTATGCTATTCACAGTAGGCATGGTAAGGGTGGGGCTATCAGATGTTGTCTCCCGCTTTTGCTCAGATGGTTCTTGTCTCTCCTGCCAGTCAGTGGACCTTTTGTGGATGCTCAGAGCACGCATAAATGGACTCAGAGGGTTATGTCTCTTACCTCCTATGATATCAGATGGCAATCTTACCGGATGGATGTGCGTAACGTCATTATGAGCTGTGGAGGATTCCGTAATGTGCCACTCGTAGGGACTAGGGGTTGCATCAATTACAACCCGGTTCTTTCTCTTCGCCAGTTGGGGTTTGTGATGAGGGGAAGACCACTTGAGGCTGAGGTAGCAGAAAGTGTGTATTTTGAGAAGCAGAGTGACCCGGCTAGATTGGAGCAGATAGGGAAAGCTTGGAAGTCTATTGGTGTGAAGGATGGATCTGTCTTAGGGAAGAAGTTTGCCGTTGCTATGCCCGATTACACTGATTGGGTCAAGGAGAGAGTAGAAACTTTGTTGTTACCCTACGATAGGATGGAGCCGTTGCAGGAGCAACCACCTTTGATCCTTGCTGAGAGTGTGCCTGCGGAGCACTACAAGCAAGCCCTGATGGAGAATCGCCGTTTGAGAGAGAAGGAGCAAGATACCCAGATGGAGCTGTACAAAGCCAAAGCTGATAGGTTGAATTTGGCTCATCAACTCAGGGGAGTGCGAGAAGAAGATGCTAGCAGACTGAGAAGCAAGAAGAGATCCTACGAGGAGATGGAGAGCATGTTAGATGCAGAACACCGGAAGTGCTTGAGGCTGCAGAGGGTTGAGGCCAGCTATCAGAAGAAGATCAGAGGCTTGGAGAAGCAACTCAGAGATAAAGACATCCAGTTGAAGAAGGAAGTAGACTTGAGACAGGCATCAGAGAACCACCTTGGAGGAGAAGTGGTAGAGCTTAGACGACAACTGAAGGAGAAGATCACTCTTTTGCCAGAATGTTCAGAATGTGACCTGTTGATAGACCAGTGTCAGTACTTGAAGACTCTCATTCCGGGAGGCCGTTTGTCTTAGCTTGTATCTTTGATGTGTATGTTGAGAATCACCTCCAGGCTTGTTGGATGGGATTCATTGTTGTACTCCGATTGTTTGGATTTTCTTTGTCGACTTTGTTGTATGATCCTGTTACTCATATATATGGGGTTGTTGGTTTCACCTTGTACTCATCACTCTTGTGTATGTTGTTTCTGTGCTTCTGTGTTGTTCTTGCTGCAGGTTGCCATCTTTTGAGGATGACTCAGGCTCTTTGAATGCCTGAGGAATGAACATATCATGTGCATCATACGCATCATTAGCACCATACTCATATCATTTTGCATAACAGGTGTTCTTGGTCGTGACTTCTCACTCTTGGTTCCTGTTCAGGCAGGATAGCTGATCAACGTCCGCACCGCTACTCAACAAGACTGAATCAACAGAGAGGTATGGATCAGGTTCAAGCTGAGTTGGCTGAGATGAAGGCTAACATGGCCCAGTTTATGAATATGATGCAAGGGGTTGCACAAGGTCAAGAAGAACTTCGAGCCATGGTTCAGAGACAAGAGGCTGCAATTCCACCGGTCAACCATGCTCCGCCAGAGGGAGGCCCGGTCAATGATAACAATGTTGCTGCTGCTGTACCCATCAACAACTATGCTGTAGGTGATGAGTTGGGGGGTATTCGAATCAACGGTCAACCTATTGCTCCAGATGCCGCTAATGCCAGAGCAGTCCGTGCCCCGACCCGTAATCCTGTTCCGATCGTTGACAGACAAGAGGATATGTTCACTCTGATCAGTGAAGACGAAGATGTTCTGGGAAGGGTTGATGAGAGGGATCGTAAAGTTGATGCCCTTGCTGAGAAAATTAGAGCTATGGAATGTCAGAATTCTCTCGGTTTTGATGTTACCAATATGGGGTTGGTGGAAGGTTTGAGAATCCCTTACAAGTTCAAAGCACCATCCTTCGATAAATACAACGGTACTTCTTGCCCTCGCACCCATGTGCAGGCTTATTATCGAAAAATCTCTGCGTATACCGATGATGAAAAGATGTGGATGTATTTTTTCCAAGATAGCCTATCTGGGGCTTCTTTAGACTGGTACATGGAATTGAAGAGAGATTCTATCCGATGCTGGAGGGATCTGGGTGAGGCCTTTTTGAGGCAATACAAACACAACATGGACATGGCACCGAGCCGGACTCAGCTGCAGAGTCTTTGTCAGAAATCCAATGAGAGCTTCAAGGAGTATGCCCAGAGGTGGCGTGAACTGGCTGCTAGAGTTCAACCCCCTATGCTGGAGAGGGAGTTGACAGATATGTTTATCGGTACTCTTCAGGGTGTGTTTATGGACCGGATGGGGAGCTGCCCATTCGGTAGTTTTTCTGATGTTGTCATTTGTGGAGAGAGGACTGAGAGCTTGATTAAAACTGGGAAGATCCAAGATGCTGGTTCCTCTTCTTCTAAGAAGCCGTTTGCTGGGGCACCTCGTCGAAGAGAGGGTGAAACTAATGCTGTTCAACACCGCAGAGATCAGAACAGAATTGAATACCGTCAAGCTGCTGCAGTAACCATTCCGGCACCTCAACCTCGTCAACAACAACAACAAAGAGTTCAACAACCGCAACAACAACAACAACAACGTCCGTATCAGCCAAGACAAAAGATGCCTGATCGACGTTTTGATTCACTACCCATGTCGTACGCCGAACTGCTGCCCGAACTACTCAGGTTGGGGATGGTTGAGTTGCGTACAATGGCTCCGCCTACAGTATTGCCTCCTGGGTACGATGCCAACGTCCGTTGTGACTTTCACTCTGGGGCACCAGGGCATCATACTGAGAAGTGTCGGGCTCTCCAGCACAAGGTTCAAGATTTGATCGATGCCAAGGCGATCAACTTCGCTCCAGTGCCTAACGTCGTAAACAACCCTATGCCTCAGCATGGTGGGCATAGAGTGAACAATATTGAGGGGAAGGAAGCTGAAGATCTGATTGTTAGTGTTGGTGATGTTCAGACTTCTCTGCTAGTAGTGAAGGGCCGTCTGCTGAATGGGGGTGTCTACTCGGGCTGTGATGAGGATTGTCTGGGCTGTGCAGAATCTGAGAATGGTTGCGACCAGCTAAAGGCCGGTATCCAGGGTATGATGAATGAGGGTTGTTTGCAATTCAGTAGGGCCGTAAAAGATCGTGGGACAGTGTCAACTATCACCATTTACTTTAAACCGTCTGAAGGACGTGGACAAAGGGTCGTTAGTGCACCTGCAACAAATGGTACCCCAGTTACCATTTCCGTGCCTGTAACCATCAGTGCTCCAACTACTATCGCCGCGTCTGGAAGGAGGGCTGTTGAGAATAGTAGAGCCGTGCCGTGGAAGTATGATAATGCTCACCGCAGTTACAGAAAGGCTGAAAGTCAGACGAGACCAGTGAATCAAACTCCAGTGACAATTGGTTTACCGAATAGAGTTCCTGTAACTGTTGGTCCGGCTGTGGATAATGTAGGAGGTCCAGGAGGTTTTACCAGAAGCGGTCGCCTGTTTGCACCGCAACCTCTGAGAGATGCTAATGCTGAGGCTCTCGCCAAAACAAAGGGTAAGCAGGCTGTGGTTGAGGAAGAACCTGTCCAGAAGGAAGCGCCCGAGGGAACATTTGAGAAGGACGTGGAGGAGTTCATGAAGATAATCAAGAAGAGTGACTACAAGATTGTAGATCAGTTGAATCAAACTCCGTCCAAGATTTCTATACTTTCACTGTTGATGTGCTCTGAGGCACACCGTAATGCCTTGCTGAAGATGTTGAATCTGGCCTACGTGCCTCAGGAGATTTCTGTCAATCAACTGGAGGGTGTGATGGCCAATGTGAGCACCAGGCATGGTGTAGGATTCACCAACCTGGACTTACCGCCTGAAGGGCGAAACCATAACAAGGCCTTGCACATCACCATGGAGTGCAAGGGGGCAGTGTTGTCTCACGTATTGGTAGACACCGGGTCGTCGCTGAATGTGCTCCCTAAGTAGATTCTGAAGAAGATTGATGTGGAAGGGTTTGTGCTTACTCCTAGTGATCTGATCGTTCGTGCTTTCGACGGCTCCAAACGTTCTGTGTATGGGGAAGTTACCTTGCCAGTGAAGATAGGTCCTGAGGTATTCGATATCATCTTCTATGTTATGGACATCCAGCCCGCCTATAGTTGTTTATTGGGGCGTCCATGGATTCATGCAGCAGGGGCAGTCTCGTCGACTCTCCATCAAAAACTCAAGTATGTCTGGAACGGTCAGATTGTGACTGTGTGCGGTGAAGAAGAGATTCTGGTGAGTCATCTATCCTCGTTCAAATATGTTGAGGTGGATGGCGAGATCCACGAAACCTTATGCCAGGCGTTTGAGACTGTGGCTCTTGAGAAAGTGGCGTACGCTGAGCAGAGGAAGCCAGGTGCTTCAATTACTTCTTACAAGCAGGCTAAGGAGGTTGTGGATTCTGGCAAAGCTGAAGGCTGGGGCAAGATGGTGTACTTTCCTGTCAAAGAAGACAAATTTGGCGTTGGTTACGAGCCTCTCCAAGCAGAGCAGAATGGTCAAGCGGGTCCGAGTACCTTTACCAGCGCTGGGCTGATGAATCATGGCGATGTCTCCGCAACCGGTAGTGAAGACTGTGACAGTGATTGTGATTTGGACAACTGGGTTCACCCGTGTGCACCAGGGGGGTCTATCAACAACTGGACGGCTGAAGAAGTGGTTCAAGTTACTCTTCTGACAGAGTAATTTTCTGTTGTTTTGTCATTTTGCATGAAAATCCTACGATCTGCCCAAGGCGTAGTGATTCATTGTAGGGCCTCATCATGTTTTAATGATTATCATTAATGAAGGACATTTTTTGAAATCAAACTTTGTGATCCCTGTCTTTCTATTTTTTGTTTTCATCTTTTTTCAAAACAATAAAAATGGCAATGTTTTTGTTTTTTGTGACTTTATTGAACTCTTTTTTCTAAAACAAAGCATTAAACATGCAGAAGCGATCTTATGGCATTCACTATGAACCGTTCTGTTATGGCTCAGTATGATTTCGACAATCCCATCTACCAAGCTGAAGAGGAGAGTGAGGAAGACTGTGAACTTCCTGCAGAATTGGTCAGATTGCTGAAGCAGGGGGAAAGGGTCATCCAACCTCATCAGGAGGAGTTGGAGGTTGTTAATTTGGGTACTGAGGACGCCAAAAGAGAAATCAAGATTGGGGCTGCTTTAGAGGACTCTGTCAAGAGGAGGCTGATTGAGATGCTGAGAGAATATGTGGAGATATTCGCCTGGTCATATCAAGATATGCCTGGTTTGGATACAGACATTGTGGTGCACCGATTACCTCTTAGAGAAGGATGTCCTTCGGTCAAGCAGAAGCTTCGTAGAACGAGTCCTGACATGGCAACTAAGATCAAGGAAGAGGTTCAGAAGCAGTGGGATGCAGGTTTTTTGGCTGTTACGAGTTATCCCCCATGGGTGGCCAACATCGTTCCTGTGCCGAAGAAGGATGGTAAAGTCAGAATGTGTGTCGATTACCGGGATTTGAATAGAGCGAGTCCGAAAGATGATTTCCCATTACCTCACATTGATGTATTGGTTGATAATACGGCTCAATCCTCGGTATTCTCTTTCATGGATGGTTTCTCTGGATATAATCAGATCAAGATGGCGCCAGAGGACATGGAAAAGACGACATTCATTACACCTTGGGGCACGTTCTGCTATAAGGTGATGCCATTTGGGCTAAAGAATGCTGGTGCTACCTATCAGAGGGCAATGACGACTCTCTTTCATGACATGATGCACAAAGAAATCGAAGTGTACGTAGATGATATGATTGCGAAGTCGCAGACAGAAGAGGAGCACCTGGTTAATTTGCAGAAGCTGTTTGACCGGTTGAGAAAGTTCAAGCTGAGGTTGAATCCGAACAAGTGTACGTTTGGGGTGAGATCAGGGAAGCTTTTAGGCTTCATTGTCAGTGAGAAAGGGATTGAGGTTGATCCAGCGAAAGTCAAAGCTATTCAAGAGATGCCTGAACCGAAAACGGAGAAGCAAGTCCGTGGGTTTTTAGGGAGGTTGAACTACATTGCAAGGTTCATATCTCATCTAACAGCCACGTGCGAACCAATTTTCAAACTGCTTAGAAAGAATCAGGCGATCAAGTGGAATGATGACTGTCAGAAAGCTTTTGACAAGATAAAAGAGTATTTACAGAAACCTCCAATCCTTATACCTCCAGTTCCAGGGAGACCTCTGATAATGTACCTGTCAGTGACTGAGAACTCGATGGGGTGTGTATTGGGACAGCATGACGAGTCTGGTCGAAAAGAGCATGCCATATACTACCTTAGCAAAAAGTTTACCGACTGTGAAACAAGATATTCACTGCTCGAGAAAACTTGCTGTGCTTTGGCCTGGGCTGCTCGCCGACTGAGGCAGTATATGTTGAACCATACTACCTTATTGATTTCTAAGATGGATCCAGTAAAGTACATCTTTGAGAAACCAGCTCTCACCGGACGCGTTGCTCGTTGGCAGATGATTCTAACAGAATATGATATTCAGTACACGTCACAAAAGGCCATCAAAGGTAGTATTCTGTCAGACTACCTCGCCGAGCAACCGATTGAAGATTATCAGCCTATGATGTTTGAATTCCCCGATGAAGACATCATGTATCTTAAAATGAAAGATTGCGAAGAGCCTCTCGTCGAGGAAGGACCGGATCCTGATGACAAATGGACACTGATGTTTGATGGGGCTGTGAATATGAATGGTAACGGTGTTGGGGCAGTATTGATCAATCCTAAAGGTGCTCATATACCTTTTTCTGCCAGATTGACGTTTGACGTCACCAACAACGAAGCTGAGTATGAGGCTTGTATCATGGGGATAGAAGAAGCCATTGATCTGAGGATCAAAACTCTTGATATATTTGGAGATTCCGCTCTAGTGATCAATCAAGTCAACGGAGATTGGAATACAAACCAGCCGCATCTGATTCCGTATAGAGATTACACCAGAAGAATACTGACGTTCTTCAAGAAGGTGAAGTTGTATCATGTCCCCCGGGATGAGAATCAAATGGCTGACGCTTTGGCAACTTTGTCGTCTATGATCAAAGTTCATTGGTGGAATCATGTGCCACATGTTGCGGTGAATCGACTCGAGAGGCCTGCGTATGTGTTTGCAGCCGAGTCTGTTGTGGGTGATGAGAAGCCGTGGTATTATGACATCAAGAACTTCCTCAAGACTCAGGAGTATCCTGAAGGTGCGTCGAAGAATGACAAGAAAACCCTGAGAAGGCTAGCTGGAAGCTTCTATTTGAATCAGGATGATGTGCTGTATAAGAGAAACTTTGACATGGTCTTGCTCAGATGCGTGGACAGACCCGAGGCAGACATGTTAATGCAGGAAGTTCATGAAGGTTCCTTCGGTACTCATGCCGGCGGACATGCAATGGCTAAGAAATTGTTGAGAGCGGGTTATTACTGGATGACTATAGAATCCGATTGTTTCAAGTATGCTCGGAAGTGCCATAAGTGTCAAATCTATGCTGATAAGGTGCACGTACCACCAAGCCCTCTGAATGTCATGAATTCGCCTTGGCCGTTTGCCATGTGGGGCATTGATATGATTGGGAAGATTGAGCCTACTGCTTCGAATGGACATCGCTTCATCTTGGTTGCGATTGACTATTTCACCAAATGGGTGGAAGCAGCTTCCTATGCTAACGTTACCAAACAAGTGGTTACCCGGTTCATCAAGAAAGAAATCATATGTCGTTATGGAGTTCCTGAGAGAATCATCACTGACAATGGTTCGAATCTCAACAACAAGATGATGAAAGAGCTGTGTAAAGATTTCAAGATTGAACATCACAATTCTTCTCCTTACAGACCGAAGATGAATGGTGTTGTAGAAGCGGCGAACAAGAATATCAAGAAGATTGTGCAGAAGATGGTCGTTACGTACAAGGATTGGCATGAGATGCTGCCTTTCGCTTTGCATGGGTACCGTACCTCAGTACGTCCGTCGACCGGGGCAACTCCTTACTCCCTTGTGTATGGTATGGAAGCTGTCCTACCTATTGAAGTGGAGATTCCTTCTCTGAGAGTTTTATTGGATGTCAAGCTGGACGAAGCCGAGTGGATTCGAACAAGGTTTAACGAGTTGAGCCTTATCGAGGAGAGACGGCTAGCAGCTGTATGCCATGGACAGTTGTATCAGCGAAGGATGAAGCGAGCCTTTGATCAGAAAGTGCGTCCTCGAAGCTATCAGATAGGTGATCTAGTTTTGAAGAGGATCCTCCCTCCTGGTGCAGATAACAGGGGCAAGTGGACTCCTAACTATGAAGGTCCGTATGTTGTGAAAAAGGTATTCTCCGGTGGAGCCTTGATGCTTACAACTATGGATGGTGAAGACTTTCCGTCTCCTGTTAACTCAGATGTAGTCAAAAAATACTTCGCATAAATTGACCCGCTGGACAAAAAGAATAAAAGAGTCCAGGCAAAAAATGGGCATCCCGGCGAACCAAAAAACAGAAAAAAAAGGTTCGGGCAAAAATTAGGGATAAAATGAAAAGAATTTGTACACCCGGTAAGTCGAAAACCCGCAAGGGCGGCTTAGGCAAAAATGGGTATCCCGGTGGATTGAAAACCCGAAAGGGCGATCCAGCCAAAAGAGGGATTAAAGCAAAGACTACAGTTTGAGTTGTCTGTACTTCATCAAGCTTTGTCGTCTGCCATCTCGAAAGATGTGATCCGTCCAGTCATTCTTCTCAGAAAGCAAGGAGTTGGGAGGAAAACTGATGATCTGTGAGTTATAACAGAATTGGGAAATAGTGGATGCCGTGTTCACAGTGCCATTAGGATAGATTTTTTCCTTTTGTGCGCAATTACCTCTTCCTAGGAATTGCTCCCCAATGTATTTGCCTTTTCAGGCACATTTTCAATCAATAAAAGTCGTTATTCAGATAAATAGCTCTTTGGTTTTTATTTCTACTGTTTTGTTTGCAAAATGTCCGAATTTTTGATAAGCATTGCATATAAGAACATGAAGGCTAAACAATGGCTTGCAGGATGACAAAACATTTGAAAATCATTTTGAATGTTGAGGACACTTGAGCGTATCTTGTCCATGTATCCCCTGGGGGCATTTTGTTGTTTTTCAGGTTGGCATCTGTGAGGACGTTTTCTCAGCAGATATTTTCCCCCAAGCAAGTTTGGAAGCTATCAGAGCTATGTTCCCCTGCGGAGACGTCTGTGGATAGTGCCTTCTATTCCCCAGCAGATCAAAGGATTGCCCATCCCCAGCAGGCCTGTATTTGCCGATTTCCTCCCCGAGTGAGGCCGTTTCATTGAAATTTATCTCCAGCATTTATCCTATCTGTGGACTGAAGGATATCCCCAGCGGAATTTACCTCCCCCAGCAGCAGCGCTATTCTCCAACATGAGTGAGAAGTCGTTGCTCTCCCTGCAGAGTCTCCCCGCAGAGTTGGAGTGCCCAATCAGTTTTGGCTCCCCAGCCGGAGTTTTTCATCATTTTTGCATCTTGCATGTAGTGATCATTGCATCCTCAAAACTGCGTAGCATTCCCATTCAATAGGGAGCATTACGCCATAGAAAGATTCAAACATATGCATTCATGTGTTAACTCAACCAGACCGTATCCCCGGCAGAGGCGGATCATTTCATTCAACATCAGCACAGCAAGCCTGCTACAGTTGCTCTTGACAGCATTCAGGATTGATATCCCCACAGAGGTTTATTACCTCACCCGTTGGTGACAGGAAGTTTGTTTCTCCCCAGTGGGACCCCCAGCAAGTGGTCAACTTTGCCTTGACATATCTAAGAAGTCGCTTGCGATACCGGTAAGTGCCATGTCAGCACCCGCGTATGTCTCTTTGTTTGGTGTCGGTAAACACCATTGTTTCGGTGTCTGTAAACATCGGGTTTTCATCCCAGTCATCAGTAAATGTCTGGTCATCATTTTTGGTGTCGGTAAACACCATTGTTTCGGTGTCTGTAAACATCGGGTATTCTTCCCATTCATCAGTAAATGTCTGGTCATCATTTTTGGTGTCGGTAAACATCATCTTTCGATGTCGGTAAACATCGAGTCTTTTCTGCAGTCATCGGTAAATGTCTGATAATCCCCAGCTAGAAATCCTTAGTAGAGTCATCTGTAAATGCCCTATCTGGTTTCCAGTTGCAAATATTTGTTTTTCCCTTAGTGAAGTGTTCCCCAGTCATCGGTAAATGTCTGGTCGTTTTTGGATGTCGGTAAACATCATCTTTCGATGTCGGTAAACGTCGAGTCTCATCCCAGTCATCGGTAAATGTCTGGTCATGCTTTGTTTCCTTGTTGATAAAATCAAGATCCCCAGAAATCGTCGGTAAACGTTTTGTCTGATTACACCACAAAGATTTTGTTCCTCCCCAAGTGGAGACGCCATCGGTGAATGGCCCTGTATGCTTCGATATCGGTAAATATTGAATGCCCAATTTTATCCGCCATCGGTAAATGGCCCCGTTTTCTTCGATATCGGTAAATATCGGATCCCCAGTTGAAGTAGCCATCGGTAAATGGTCGAGTTGAAGTTGATATCGGTAAATGTCAAGTTTCTTTGAAGTCACCATCGGTAAATGGTCTTGTCTCTTTTTACATCAGAGTTGTTTCCCAGCAGCCATCGGTAAATGGTCTTGCTGAAGTTGATATCGGTAAATATCAAGTTACCATCTTCTAACCATCGGTAAATGGTTTCGCCTTTCTGAAGTTGTCAATTGCAGGCGTCATCGGTAAATGACGTGGTTCTTCTTGTATCATATCCAGTCGGTGCAAATTTCTACGGTTCTTGGTATTCAATCCCTGTGTACCCTGAAAGTCTGACAGCCGTTGCTATCATCCATTCGGGTTCCCAGCTGATTGAATAGGGGCAGCTGTAGCACCTCAAATTTGCACCCATCATTGTACATGCATTTTCATATTAAGTCATAGCATAACATGGTCCACTGCATAGCATTGCATTGTCCCATTTGCCTCAAGTGCAAGCCAATCAAGAAATTAGGTCAAACTGGTCAGGAGATCAGTCAGTCAAGCAAGCAAGCATAATTCTCAAGGAGCCAAGGCCCTAGGGTTGGTCCAACATGTTCACATGACTTGGGGATCCATTTGAAGTGTTTTGGTCAAAGATTGGATGTTCAGAAGTCACCATTCAGTGCACAATCAGTCAGAAACCCTAAAAGTCAACTATTGGTCAACTGTCCATTTAATCAGTGATCTGATGGTTGGATTTGGTTTGAGAGGTTTCATTCATGTCCAAATAGGCCTCATATATCATGTCAAACACCATCATGGAAGAATTTGAAGCCAGATCAGAAATTTCCAAAAATGGAAACTGGACCTGTAACTGAAACTTACCAAAAATGGAAAGTCTTGATCCTCAAACTTACATCATGATACAAGCTTCAAATGAATTTTTGCCCAACATGAAAGTTGAATATCTTGTTCTCCCATTTCCAAAAAGTCCAAGAACACTCAATTCCCATGTATGGTTGGCAAGTTATGATCAATTCATTTTCAAAAATTCTTGAACTTCAAAAGGCCATATCTCTCAAACCATTTGGCCAATTTGGGTGGGTTTTTTTCCTACAAGTCACATTTGATCCCCTCTTTCCAAAAATGTAACTTTCATGTACCAAAACTTCACCAATCAAAATGGCATTTTTGGACCTACTTGAATTAATTTTAAGTAAGGTGAAAAAGTGAAGTTTTAAATTAATCATTTCCCACCATTCCTACTATCCAAACATGATCTGAAAATGCATTTGAAACTTGTTGGAAGTCCTTTTTGTGCAAGTACATACAGCCATGCCCTAGTTGCTTGAAAATTGGCAAAAGTACAACTTTCAACCACTCTACTCCATACTTTCATGAACCATGCCTTGTACCACAAAACAGAGATTTTGGAGAGGATTTTCTGTCATATTGAAACCACTACTAGCTGCACAAACCAACAGAACTAACTCATGCTAAAAAACTCATTCTTGGCCATTTTCTCAAAATCTGCAAAAAACTCAAAGTAACCAGAGCAAGCTTTGTTGGTTTTCATCACTCAAACAACATTGTGGACCTGTTGCAACCACTTTCCTCCATCTGTAAGCTCCCCTCCTAGCACTGTTCTCAAAGAGCTCAACCATGGCAGATGGGATTTCAGGCACAAGCAAGCATCCATGAACCAAACTATCTTCACCAACCATCATTGGGAGGACCTTGCTTCATCTGTTTCGAGTCAAAACCATCAAAAAACCACTGCACCACGACTGTTCTTCAACCTTGGTGAGTTTTTCGAGTTCCACCATTCTTAAAACTATTACATGCTCTAGTTAGGTCTTTTCATGCTGAGCATAACAGTGGTTGTGTTTTTAAAAATGGTTGAGTAATGGTTGAGTTATGTTGAAATGAAGATGGATGGTTCAAACTTGTTTTGCTTGTTTCTTATTGCCCAGCTTGTTTTAGTGAAAACCATGAAAGGATTTGGACTGTAGGTTGTGTGCTGATCATGATGCTAGGTTTAATTCCCATTTCTGGGATTTTTGTTCATCATTGACGATGAACAGTGGCTGTAGCATGAGAAAACCCTAGCTTTGCCCAGAAATTGCATGCGTGGCTGTTGCTGTTTCGTTTCTGCGCCTGATTTCACTGTTCCAACCCACACTGACCAATGAAAATATTTCCTTTCCCTGGCCAAAACGCGGCCGTTTGGTTAAGTGGCGCAGCTATTTACAAAAATGCCACCGGTCGTGGCACATGACCTATTAAACCCATGTTGTTTTTTTCATTTTATTCCATTTTTGATCACCAACTTACAAAAATCATAACTTGTTCATTTTTAATCCAAATTTCATGGGATTTTTTGCATTATCTTCATCATGATCTCTACTTTTTTATCATAACTTTTCCAGAATTTTGTGATCAATGGATTTTAATTTGTATGAGGGTTTGTGACATGTATGCATATTTTGTACACTTTGCCAAAACATTTGTGAAATGATGATGCTTTATCCAATGGCTCCCAAATTTTTTGTGCTTAAACTAGACACACTCATGGTGATTTTGGTGTAAAGTTTGTGAATTTATCATTGCTGGTTTGTGAGTTATGATTTTTTGAATTAGGGTGTGACAATTTGTGTCACACCATTGATGTCCAACTTCATGATTTTCATTACCATGCTTCTTGACCTCCAATTGATTTGATTTTTTGCATGAACCTACTCCTGTATGTCTAGTTTACATGTGAATTTTCTTGGAATTATTTGTAGCATTTCCTAATTGTTTGAGATTTTCTCCCTTGCTTGGTCATATGTTGACTTTTTGTGACACTTGTTCCCATTTCATTTGTGAAATTCTCATACTTTATTAGATGGACATGAAATTTTACATGAGATAACTAGACATCCTCATCTTTGCCATGGTTTTAGTCCCATTCATTTATCATACACCATCTCTGATTTATGATTTTTCTAAGTTGATGCATGTTTGGTTGACTTCTTTGAGCATGTTCAAAATTGCTTTGACATTCTGATTTTCATTGACTGCCTTCCACTTGTCCAAATGAGATGAAATTTGACATGCATACCATGCTATGGATTGTGATTGACCATGATTTATTTGGTGATTTTTGGAAATGTTTAAGATTGCTTTTGAGTTAAGTCTTGCTGTTGACTTCTATGAGCTTCTGTTTGCTATGCCTTGACCTAATTTGCTCATGAAATGATGATGATGATTGATATGAATGTGAACCCAACTGGTTGTGTTTCTTGATTGTTTGAACATGATTTTGGACATTTGCCATCTGCTGTTTTGACTTTCTCATTCTCTTTTGACCCTAGGCTTGCCCTAGTGGTCCTGTTACTCACATTTGAGCTCATGTTTTCAGGTTGACCAACAAATGACCAATGAGATCAATTTCTTTTGATTGAGCTTGCTTGAATATCATTGTCTAACTTGTGTGTTTTGTAGGTGGCTTGGCTCACATGCCTTAAGCCTTGTGCCTTGCACATCCATTTGCCTCCAATTAACTGTTGACTTCTGTTTCTTTTTGCTTTGTTTGAAGTTGCATACTAACATCTGCTTGACTGTTTCAGGTGCTTTTAGTTGCTCAGTTCCTTGTGAACTTTTGCTTTGCTTTGCTTGTATAAGCAATTTGCATTGAGGTATAATTTCCTAACTTCATGTAGTCTGGAAGACCTGGCCTGTTACTTGGCCAGGCAACTGTCTGAAGTCCTCCTTAAGAGGCAATGTTTGTGATTGTTTAACTTTGTCCTCGCATAGAGTCAAAGACCTCCTAAGTGAAGAGGCAATTGGCAGAACCCAAGGGATATGCAACCTATCCCCTGCTATTCTGTGTGTCATCTGCTTTGCTCACACCACTGTGTTGATACCTTGCAGATACAAACCCAAGATCTTGTGCAATTGCACAGTTGAGTCAGTATCAAATGTGTAGAAGGGTTCCCACTTTCTGAACCCACACATTCTTGTCTTAAGCTCTCCCAGGCCAGGGATAAGAGCTGTGAAGTCTTATCTTCACTCACCTTTCATCTGCTTCACCTTAGCCCCTCAATGGCAAGGTTAAGAGCAACATTCACCCAGTTCCAGAGGTTTGTTTGTTGAGGTTGATATGACCCCTCGACTAAAACCTAACCCTTGTTTGAGCCACTTGCTTGTGTATAGTGTGTGCTACCTGTACTCGTATGCTTGTTTGACTTGCTTCCTGTGCAAGTTAGGGTTAGTTTAGACTTGCTTCCTGTGCAAGTTAGGTTTTGCTTGGCTTGCTTCCTGTGCAAGTTAAGTGTGTGTGTGGCTTGCTTCCTGTGCGAGTCATGTCTAGGATAGGCTGGCTCCCTGTGCCAGTTAGCTAGAAACCTTAACTTAGGGATGATTTGCATGATAACATCTAGGCTCGAGTCGTAGTCTCCCTAGTGTTGTGTCTCCCTCTGTTATCTGGTTAGGCTAGTCCTGTATCCCTCTGTAGGGGAACTACGTCGCCCTGATCCTCATACCAGATGAGGTACGTAGGCAGGAGATGAGCAGATCTCTCCGGGCGCCTGTGTCTTTGTTTTGCCTTGTTGTGTGCTTGGAAGCTGATGTAAGTCCATCGAGTGGCAGTTAGGTTCCAGTGTGCGTGTGTTTGGTTCGGATGCTGATGTAAGTCCAGTGATTGGCATTCAGGCTCCACGTTTGCCTTCTTGTGTGCGTTTTGGTTCGGATGCTGATGTAAGCCCAGTGATTGGCATTCAGGCTCCACGTTTGCCTTTGCCTTTGTTTGTTTGTGTGCGTGTCAGCCGAGCTACGAATGCTCTGATTCTTCTTCGTCCAAGAAGATACGTATGCATAGGATGCGATATCCTAGCGAGCATGTGTCGTTTCCTTAGTCCGAACTACTTCGACTCTGATGTCTATGCCTGATAGACTAAGTAGGCCCAGGATGCGATATCCTGCCGAGTCAGTTTCAGTCAGTTTCTTTTGTCTCTTCCCGCCAGTGTGTGTGTGTGTGAGCAGCGTTTAGCAACCATTTTCCTTTCTATTGTGCGTGGATCCCGTCGAGTACGACGGATGCGTAGGGGTGCTAATACCTTCCCTTCGCATAACCGACTCCCGATCCCATTCTCTTTGGTCGCGAGACCATGTCTTTTTCCAGGTTTACTCTGAGCGTTTCCTTTCCCTCTTTTGGGATAAATAACGCACGGTGGCGCCTCTGTTGTCCTTGTTTTCCCGCCGGTTTTTCGCGTAATGCGACAATCACCATGACTCACAATTGGTACATATACACATTCATCACAACACATCAATTACGATTACATAGACACATCCATAACCATAAATCATTCACAATTCAATAATGGTATACGTACACATTCATACAATGTATTATTCACCAATATAGGCCAATCATCAAATATGTACACATAGATTTCATTCCAAAACGCACACAACATTTAAATATCAATTTTTCACTTTTCAAACAGTGTTAACCGGTTAACGCCCTGGGTTAATCGGTTAACGCAAAACAAAATGCGCTTCTTGGCAATTTTTAACAGTGTTAACCAGTTAACGCCCTGGGTTAACCGGTTAACGCAAGACAGAATTTAATTTTTTCAATATCGTAACAGTGTTAACCGGTTAACTCCCTGGGTTAACCGGTTAACGCAAAACAGAAAGCTGTTCCTGCGCTAACACGAAACAGAATGCAGATTTCCCCGCATTTTTCATCGTTGGAGGACTTCTGGACCTCCGATTTCGATTCCGTAAAAAGCTACACGTTCAGAAAATTATGACTCATCCAATTATATATTCATTCACAATTTTAGCATAATTTAATCATCACAATTCAAGAGTATTTATCAAGACCTAATAATTCCAAACCATGCCAATTAAGGATTTCAACCTAAAACATGTTCCTACCCATTGACCCAATCATACTAACCCACAATGATAAGGATTTCCCCCCTTACCTTGTCAATTTGATGGAAACCTTGACTTCTCTCGCTTTTCCTCTCCTCTTTCTCTATTGCCTTCAGTGCTCAAGTGAATTCTAATTTTCACTTCCTTCACTCTTACTATTTATAACAGTATTCTAGTTGGGCTTAAATCATCTAATTTAATCACTAGGCCCAATAATACCTAATATTTAAATACCTCTATTTAAATTCAAATAATTAACCACTCACTATGCAACCAAGTTAATTAATTAATTCAATTATTTAATTATTTCTCATATCCACTAGATAATGAATTAATACACCAATTAATTAATTAACACTCAACATAATTAAATTAAAATTAAAATTATAATAATAATAGTATAATAATTCAATACTAAAAAAATGGGTTGTTACAGGATACACACAACTTAGGGGGGAGGACTCTTTAATCATTATCAAAACAAAAAGTCAAAGAGTTTGTCATCATCAAAATGGGGAGATTGTAGATAATACATCTTATATCTAGTTTAATTTTAATAAAGACAAAGATAATATAAAGAAGAAATGAGTCAAAAGTGTTATGCACATCAATGATGAAGTTGAAAAAGAAGTTTGAGCATAGAAATTCAAGTGAAGAATTGAAACAAGTGAACATAATTAAGATTCTCATTGCAATTTATACTATACTACTTTAAATTACTCATAATTTCATTTATCACTTCATCTAAAAACCTTCTTGCATCATCATGCATGATTATCTAAAAACCTTCTTCATCTAATTCTTGTTACAAGTGTTTGTACACAAAGTTGTGTGAGAATATTGTAATATTCATTTGTCTCTATGTTCATGATATGATTGATCATTAGCAACGAGATGAATGGAGTTTTAGAAACAAAAAGATTTATAACTTCCACATTCAAGATGAATGATCTTGGACTAGTTCATACACTTTTGGGGATCAAAGAATATTGAGGGTTATGAACTTAATCAAACACATTATATTGAGATATCACTTGATAAGTTCAAAAACCTACATTTTAAGAAAGTGAATACTCCATTTGATCCTAGTGTCAAACTTTAAAATAATACTGGAAGAGTTGTGGCTCAATTGGAATATGCCAGTGCAATTGGTTGTCTAATGTATTTGCTGCAATGTACCTGACATGGCATTTAAAGTTAGTACAATGATTAGATTTACTAGCAATCCAAATGGTTAGCATTGGAAGGCCAACGCAAATGATTATGGTTATCTTTTGAAAAACAAAAAATTTGGCTTCCATTACTGTAGGTTTCCTGCCATACTAGAAGGATAAACCGATGCGAGTTGGATATCAAATGTTGGAGATTATAAATCTACAACTAGTGGATATTTACGTTAGTTGGAGGTGCAATTTCTTGGGAGAGTAAGAAACAAACATGCATTACTCTCTCAGTCATGGAATCAAAGTTTGTGGCTTTTGCATCCTTTAGACAAGAAGAAAACTGGTTAAGGGATCTTCTGTTGGATATTCCATTAGCTGAGGATAATGTTTTGAAAATGTTGATACATTATGATAGTCAGGCCACCCTATCTAGAGCATTTAGTGAAGTATACAATCAAAAATATCGGCACATAAGCCTTACACATTCTTTCGTAAGAAATTGATTAAGGATGGAATCATTTCTTTGACATATATACAAACAATCTATAACTTAGTGGATCCTCTTACTAAGTCACTGGCCAGAGACTTAGTAAAAACTACATCGATAAGTATGGGATTGAAACTCCTTTAATGAGGGTTCCGACAATAGTAGCACTCCAGTCTGAATTTAACAAACCTTAACCTAAGATTTAATGGGTAACAACAAGTCCTTAATTTGGATGTTTGTGCAACATTTTATGACAATGTTGACTATTATGTATTGAGGGTTGAGTTTTTCAAACTCTTAATGAAGTTCTATATCGAGGATATGTATATCAAGAAATAAATATAAAATGAACTTTACCTATATGAATTTCGAGATAGTGCCATGTTAAAGTAAGATTTGGAGTTTCTCTCATGAAAAATTCACGAAAATAGGAAAAGCGCATGGCCATAAATAGTGTTAGGCGAGAGATGTAGGTGAAGAACCACTAAAGAGTGTGTTTAAGGTAACATCGGTTTAATTACAAGGAATAACGAGTCAAAGCATTATTACCTAACATTCCGATTAGACTTTTCCTTATCCTTACTAAGGTTAAGTTCAAATAGAAAGACACTTAAGTGTATTAACATTCTTTATTTCTATTTTTATGGAATTGGTCTTGTAATTATTAAAATAAGTGGGGGATTGTTATAAATTATTAACAAATAGTAATCTTGAGTTTGTTCCAAAATGACAAGAAAATATGTAAGTGAAGGTTAATTTTTTTAATTCATAAATAGGCAACAATTGTGAAGTGTTGCAGTATGGCAACACTTGCAGAATGCGAAATAGTACAACCTTTTAAAACTATTGTTGTAAGCAAAATAATGCAACATTTGGTAAAAATGATGTTGTAGGAGAAACAATGCAACGTTAGAAAAGTGCTTATATAGGCGAAACAGTGCTACATTTAGCAAAAGTGTTGCTGAAATTGTGTTTTATCAAGCGGCGCAACCTTATGAAACAACACCAGTTTGGCTTATAAATTGAGTGTTCCAGATTCATAAAACCCATTAGAAAAACATATCCTCTTCATACAAAACTCCTGATTTCATCTTCCCTACATTCGAGTTTTCATCGGTCTTGTGCAAACTCGAGTATAGGCTGAATTATTCGGGGTATTCCTGCATACAAACTCTAAGACGGTTTGAGAGTGCTTGAAATATTTATAAGGAAATTGATTTCATTCACTAATCTAGCCTCGATTCATTTGATTTAAATTGATTTTGTAACAATCTTTCTTCTCTATCTATTACCCTCTTTCATTTGGTCAGTGTCAGCTTTGCAAGCTACTTCTGCCAAGATCTGGAGTCACGAAACAACAGACACCCCACAACAATAAAACGAACATGTTTAAGGCATGTTCATGTTTGAAGTTAATAATTCATTATTTATTAGGAAATATGTATTTGACATGGTTTTATTTAATAAAGTCGAATAAAACATGTAAGTGTCGAAGTTTGTAAGCAAGTATTCGACGAAGTTGAATACTACAGGTTGTAAATTGTATGTTTTGTTGCCTATATATACAAGTGATGTTGTAAATCACTATACAACTGCAATTTTTCTCCAACAAATTCCTTTTTTACAATATAGTTTCTCTCTCTTATTTTCTTTTCTTCTTATTCATTCCTCTTGAAAACCCTAATTTCTTAAACAAATTGGTATCAACTAGCCCAACTACGATTCATAGAGAATCTGTAATGGAAAACGGTAATGTAACATCAATGCAATTTCCAGTGAATTTTCTAGTTTTCAAAGGGAGAATTTAGATATGTGGGTTGCATAAATGAAGGTCATATTCAGATTCAAGATGTGGCTGAAATCGTCAATGATGGAGTACTTACATTGGAAGCGAGTGCAAATTATGTTCAGAAGGTTGCGCACAAGGAAAAAAGGAAGAAACGTAGAAAAGTTCTTTTGTTGATTCATAGGTGTTTGGATCCTAACGTGTTTGAGAATATCATTGAAGAAGAAACATCTAAAGGAGTGTGGGACAAGTTAAAAAGCTTGTACAATGGAGATGAAAATTTGAAGAGGGTGAAATTGCAGACATTGATAAAGCAATTTGAGATCACACAAATGAAAGAAGATAAATCGGTTGCTGATTTCTTCTCAAGATTAGTTTTACTCACGAATCAAATGAAGGCGTGTGGTGAATCAATCAATGATTTGCAAAAGATTGAGAAAGTGTATGGATCCTAACGTGTTCAAGAAGATAATTGAAGAAGAAATGATCAATGGAGTGTGGGACAAGTTGAAGAACTTGTATGGCGGAGATGAAATGCTGAAAAGGGTGAAGTTGCAGATATTGAGAAAGCAATTTGAGATGACTGGTACGAAGGAAGAAGAATCAGTCTCGAAATACTTTTCATGTATGGTGTTGTTAAGGAACCAGATGAAGTCGTGTGGTGAATCAATCAATGATTTGCAGAAGATTGAGAAAGTGTTGAGATCTCTGACTGTAAATTTTGATTACATTGTAGTGTTTATTGAAGATTCCAAAAAATTAACTGAGATGAAGTTAGAAGAACTTAAAGCTTCATTAGAGGCTCATGAGATGAGGTTGAAGCATAGGAACTCAGAAACAAAAAAGGTGGCTAAACAGGCATTGCAAGCAAGATTCATCAAGAAGTCTGGATAAGAAAAGGAAAAATAGAGAAAGAATCTTGCAAATGATGAGAAGTCAAGCAAAAGAATTCAAAGAATTACTCTGATTCAACCAAGAAAGTCACATGCAACAAGTATTCGGGGAAGAAAGTTGACATGAAGGGGGTGTAATGTTACAATTGTCAAGGATTTGGTCATTATGCTCAAGATTGTCGAAGAAAGATGGAATCAAGAGAAAAAGATAATGACGAAGTGCAATATGTACATGCTGGAGGAAGTGATTATGATGATATGCTACTCATGGAAAATACTCGGTCGAAAGATGAATAATCCAATATATGGTATTTGGATTCAAGATGCAGTAACCACATGACTGGAAATAAAAACGGGTTCACCAAGTTAGATGAATCTGTCAAGAAAGTGATCAAGTTTGCAAATTGCGGGAATGTCACAACAAGTGGAAAAGGAAACATATATATGGTGAGAAAAAATGGTAAGGGGGCCAGTATTACTGACGTATTGTATATACCTTCATGACAATTAATTTGATAAGAATAGGTTATTACTTTCCAAATGGTATAACATGAAGTTGGAATAAAACCTGGTGAAGGTGTATTATGGTGAAGGAAGGATAATCTTGAATGCACGGTTGATAGATAACAAAACCTTAAAAGTAGAAATCAATAGGGTTGATCATCAATGTCTTGCTTCGATTGCTATTGAAGACAAAAACTGGTTATGGCATCACATGTATGGACACCTAAACTTCAGAGGTCCAGGAATGGTCGGCCAGAAGAAGGTGGTGTATATCTTAGCTCAAGTGAAGGAACCAAGTCATGCGTGTGAGGACTTTTGCAAAGAAAAACAAACTAGGAAAGCATTCAAACATGACTTGTCCATAACGTCGAGAGAAAAGTTGGAGCTTGTTCACTCTGATGTGTGTGGACCTTTTAAAGTAAAGTTGAATTTAGGTAACTTCTATTTCCTAACCTTCATAGATGAATTCACCAAATATATGAGGATTTACCTTATTGAAAGGAAGAGTGAGGTATTCATACAGTTTAAAAAGTTTAAGTTGCATGTCGAGAAAAAAGGTGGGTGTAAGTTAAAGAAACTGAGAACCGGTGGTGGAGGTGAATACACCTCTTGAGAATTTGGAAGTTTTTGCAATGAGGGAGGTATAGAGAATGAGGTCATTGCACCTAGACACCTCAGCATAATGGTAGAGCTGAGAGCATAAATAGATGTATACTGAACATGACCATGAGTATGTTGAAAGCTAAATAAATATTAAAGAGATTTTGGAGTGAAGCAGCTTCAACAACAGTATACATTCTAAATAAATGTCCAACCAAGAAGATATTATAGAAGGAAACTTATGAGGCTTGGATAGGACAGAAGGAAAATGTTAGTCATCTTAGAGTATTTCGATCAATATGTTTCAGGCATGTACCTGAGCAATTGAGGAAGAATCTACATGATTGAAGTCAGGTCGTGGAGCTCATATGTTATCATTCGACTAGTGCATACAAGTTGTATTCACTAGATGATGATAAGCTAGTGATCGGTAGGGATGTTTTGATGGACGAGAGCAAAGGATGGAATTGACATCAGGGGTCAGTTCGACATGAGCAAGATACAGTCGAAATTACGCTTGAAAAATATCAGCAGACTGAAGTCATAACGAAACAAAAGGAATAACCACCTGAGAAAAATGTTAGAAGATCGACTAGAATGAGAATTGAGTCGACAAGGCTAGTTGGATATGAGAGGTTTCCATATTAACAAATCCATGTAGATGGTGAATTCATCGAAGAAGTGATTATGATGGTTGAATAAGAACCAAATGATTTGGATTAAGCTATGAAATATTCAAATCATTTGGCATTCATACAAAAAGAACTCACGGAAATCGAGAAGAACAAGACCTGAGAACTTGTAGAAAATTCAATCAAGAAGCCAATTGATGTTAAGCGGGTCTACAATTTGAAGCTAAGACCAAATGGTGAAATTTCCAAGCTAAGAGGTTTCTTGCAAAAACCCGATATTGACTTCGATGAAGTCTATACACCTGTCGCAAGGGTGGAAACCATTAGAATTGTTTTACCGATCGCAGTATACAAAGTATGGAAGATACATCAACTACATGTAAAGTCAACATTTTTTAATGGACCATTGGAAGAGGAAGTTTATGTAAGTCAACCAGCAGGATTCGATATCAAAGGGAAATAACAGAAGGCGTACATATTAAGGAAGGATCTTTATGGTTTGAAGTAAGCCCCAAGGGCTTGGGACAAGAGAATATATAGCTTCCTAATTGAGGCAGGTTTCATAAACTGCATCTCAGAACATGGAGTATATGTCAACAATGTAAGCAAGCTCAGTCGAGTCATTATATGCTTCTATGTGGATGACTTGGTGTTTACAGGTATAGATGAACCAGAAATAAAAGGGGCCAAGCCAAAACTGATGTAGGAATTTGAAATGTCCGACCTAGGGTAATTGTCATATCTCTTAGGGATGTCATTTAAATACACAAGTGAAGGAGTGTTCTTGCACCACAAGAAGTATGTCCAAGATATCTTGAAAAGGCTTATGATGAGTAATTGTCATACAGCTGTCACATAAATGGGGACTGGGGAAAATTTGAGAAAGTATATAAATGATGAGTTTGTAAGTGCAACACTGTACAAGTGAATAATTGGATCCCTAAGGTATTTATGCAACACCAGACTAAATATCTGTCAAGGTGTCAGGTTGTTGAGTGAATTCTTGGAGAAGCAATAAGAATGTCACTTCACTGCAATCAAGACATTGTTAAGATACATAAAAGGTACAATTGATCATGGTGTGATGATGCCAAGGAGATATAATACCAACACAGGTGCATAATTACATGGCTACACATATTCATATTTTAGTGGAAATCAAGACGAGAATAAGAATATTGTAGGCTACATATTTATGATTGGAGGTGCTTCAATCTCTTGGAGCTTAAGAAAATAAAGCAATATGGCTTTGTCATCTTTTGAAGATTAATATGCGGTTGCATCATATTCAGCATCTCAAGAATTATGGATAAAGATGTTGCTCGAAGAGCTCAAGATCATGGAATCTAAGAAAATGAAGTTGTTTGTCGACAACAAGTCAGATTGACCTGGAAAATTATCTTGTGTGTCATGGTCGAAGCAAGCACATAGAGGTAAAGTATCATTTCCTTAGTGATTAAGTAAACAAAGGAAAACTTCAACTGGAGCATTGGAAGTCTGAATGGCAATTAGCTAATATACTCATCAAGCCCCTGAAGAAAGTCAGGTTTGATGAATTGCAGAGAAGCATTGGGATGAGAATCCTTGAAAACGTGAATTAGGTGGTATGTTAGAAGCTAATAATTCATTTTTTAGTAGGAAAGATACATGTGTCATGGTTATCTTTGACAGAGTCGAATACATCATGTAAGTTTCGAAGTTTGTAAGCAAGTATTCGACAAAGTCAAATACTACAGGTTATAAATTGTATGTGCAATTGCAATTTCACTTCAATAAATTCCCTTTTCACAATATAGTGTATCTCTCTTATTCTCTCTTCCTATTCTTCTTCTTCATTCTTCTTAAAAATCCTAATTGTCCCAACAGTTCTCCTAGAAGCTTACTACTATTAAACCCTTTTTTCCAAAGAAACAGTACATCGTCGTTTCATTGACACCAAACTCAAATGCAATAAAGCTAAAAAAATTAAACTTCGCAACCACTTAATTTCATATCATTATTCTCTATCTCATTCTTCTCTATCGATTTCTAGAACAACGATATTTATTTTGCAATCTCCTCCGCTAAAGCGTTGCTCTAGTGATGGATGAAGCTTCCAAAGTTCGACAAGGCGTCGGTGATGAAGAGACTCAGCGGAGAGCTGTCCCTTTCTTTTCTATATAGTTAGTTAGTATCCCATAAACTCATCAAGTTGACTCACTGAGTCTTAGAGAGAAATTCAATCAATGTGAGAGAGTGGAAAGTGGCGATCGACTCTCAATGCAATAACGGTGTGGAAAAGAATAACAAAATTTCATATCAGGATTTTCTAACTTTATAGCGATAAATGTACATAACTTTGGCACAATATTATCCATTAGATGATTTTCACAGTTCAAATTTTACCATGTGACTATTTTTATATTTTATTTTTTAAAAAATTATTTGAGTCCAAAGAAACATATTTGTTTACCCATTTAACATAGACCAATGCACCGACGCACAACCTTGAAACTAACCACTACCATCATCCTGAAGGTCGGAGTGGTCTCCATTATTCTATTTTTCTTCATAATCATCGTTGCAATGGCGAGTTTACTATTATTTTCATGGTTTATCTAATTTCCCAAATCACAAGGTGCTCGTTTTTAGACCATTATTCTTACCACTTCAAGACCCATTTTCTTGTTAATGTCTTACTTCCTCTTTAAATCAAAACATTGTGACAAGTGGTGGTGCAGTAGAGACATTAAGAATGGTGGAGGTTTACATGACGACGACGAACTACAAAATCATGGTAGTTGGTGGGACGACTATGAATCGACAAGAAGAGAGGGTCGAGTAAATGAGGCGTGAAATGAGTCTCTCTTCCTGATTTCTTTAGTCTTTAAATTAAAAATAATAAAAATATGGCAAGATATGGAGCGTGCGATTTATCTAATGGGCAAATATGAGCTAAAGTTACAGTACCTTTCTCTTTATAAAGTTAGTGAAAGTAATACCCAAAATAATGTGTTGTACCAACATCAAATACATTGTAATTAATTATTAGGGTGAAATAGCAAATTACCACGTCATAGGTGTGCATTCAAAAAAACCTAGGGCTTTTAGAGCATCATTATCCATCAAACCCATTTGGATTCTGTAAATGGGTCTCATTTAATTTTTTTATATTATTTTACATTTTTAAATAATATAAACACCTCAACTACATTTTCTAAATATCCATACAACACATAAAAACCTCTACATTGGGTCTCACTGGACCCCACATAAATATCACATATTCATATGTTAAAATTTATATAAAAAAAGGTGGCTTCAATGCATGAAAAGAAACGTTGTTGTGGAGAGAAACGGTCTCAAAATAAGAAATGTGTTTTACTTTGCAAATATGGGTTAAACACTGACATATCACTTTGGGTACCGTGAAAAACCAACCAAAACTATGGATAATGATACTTTTAGCTTTGTATTTTCACAAAAAAAAATTATTTTTAACAGCATAAGTGGCATTGAAACGTGTATCGATAGTAATAAACTTGAAAATGAACCCTTACCTCATTGACGAATAAAGCATTAGCTCAAGATAAAGCTAAATATAATTGAATGGCTCATAACACACATAATATGAGAATGATTAAACATTAAAGTGATTATGACCTCATAAATTAAGGAAGATAATAATTTAATTTATCATTTCATATAAATCTGTCATAAAAATAATTAAAGTGTATCGATCGCCAATAAGTTCGTTGTTGGCTGTGATGGAAGCAACGGTTGAGTGGCTGATGACAGAACCTATTGAAGAGATGGTGGTGACCATGATTTGGGAGTAATGAACTTGAGGCACAAGTCAGTTTTATTGGGCGCCACTGTACTGGACAAAAATTATAGGTGTGTGTGGTATCCCTAAAAAGGTATAGATGCTTAGAGAACTTAGTAGGTTTATAACTATAAAGGCTTGCCTACGGCGGCGAGAAGCCATGTATGGTGGTTTTATGGTGTTTATGGTGGTATGAGAGGACCTGTTCACATGAGGTGAGAGGCTCTTATGCAACCGTAGTGCTTAGGTATGAATGAGTAAGTTATGCTCCCTCCATCCTCATTCCAAGAATTAGGTATTTATATAGGCTTCTTGGGCCTAGAGATCTAAATAGTCGTTTACCTTAGATTAATGACCAAGGAATGTGGTCATGAGAGGACTTGATCTCTTTGTATTATGGGGAGATAAGTCTTCTTCTTTTGATTGACCCTTTGACAGTTAGATATTGTGGGCCCACATTATCACACACGTTTGTTAGGCGAGTGGATAAAGGGGGCCCAATCCAGGATGCCTTGTGGCCCCTGGGCGAGTGGATAAAGGGAGGCTCTTGGCTTTGCATGTTAGCTTGCCCTTAGTTATTTCACCTAGACTTTTATCTTTTCCATGGACTATCCTTTCTTAGGGCCCTAATAAAGTTATATTAGTACAAATTGAAACAGGCTCTTAGATCCTGTTACAAAAGACTCGCAGAATTTCTCACTAGCAATAACTATGTTATAGGGGGACTTGACAAAACTATTTTTGTTAAGAAAGAAGAAGGAAAACTCATGATAGCTAAAATCTATGTGGATGACGTTGTGTTTGAAGGAATGCCAAGCAATACTGTTGGACATTTTTTCCAACAAATGCAATATGAGTTCAAAATGAGTTGTGTTGGTGAACTTACTTACTTTCTTGGTTTTCAGGTTAAGCAAATGAAAGATGACATTTTTTTTCCAAAGCAAGTATGCTAAAAATATTGTAAAGAGGTTTGGTATGTAAAATGCTAGGCATAAACACACTCCTTCTACCACTCATGTAGTCCTTACTAAAGATGATCAAGGAGTAACTATTGATCAAAGTATCTATAGGAGTATGCTAGGTAGTCTAATATATCTCACTTCTAGTTGTCAAGATATCACTTTCTTTGTAGGTTTGTATGCTCGTTGCCAAGCCAATCCTAAAATGAGTCATCTCACCCAAGTCAAAAGAATCATCAAGTATATAAGTGTGACGTATGATTATGGGCTTCTATACTCTTTTTGTACCTACTCCTTTCTAGTCGAGTATGGTGATGCCGACTGGGTAGGAAATACATATGGTAGAAAAATTACTTATGGTGAATGTCTCTTCTTGGGGAACAATCTCATATCTGGGTTTAGCAAAAAGTAAATTTGTGTTTCCTTGTATACTGCATAAGCTGAGTACATTGTTGCGGCAAGTAGTTGACATGCCGCAAGTGCACGAATTTATCAAAGTAGTATAAAATTAATCATTCCATAAAAACCTATTATGATTACCAAATTATGTTAAATCTTTTCTTACTAAGATGACCAATTATTTGATTTTAGAATATTATTTTGTTTTGAAAAATATAAATCTTAAAAGTGGGATTTAGAATCAATGATTTGTATCTCTAACATACTCTTGTATACTCTAATTCATTACGATAATAAAAATCTAATTCATAGAAAAATGGAAATCAGTGGACATGTGCAACACCCACTTTCGTCAGCGTGTTGTCTTATTATGAGTTTATTTGTTCATAACCAATTTTAATGCAGCCATGAAAAATAACACTTTCTATATCGAGTTCAAGACACTTTTATTTCCTCAACTCGTGGGTACGATGTTTCTCGTTAGTATTCACACTCACCTTTTCAATGTATGGATGATATATATTTTATCTTTATTTTTTAAAGACTTAAACATTGGAAAATATAAACATCTAAACCAACTTTATAATATTTCTCGTAACGAATTAGCTGGAAATCTACATAAGGTCTCTCATAAGATAACCCTAATGATCCTAAACCCTTAATAATCTACTCGGACATGATTAAATTGAAAGTATACATAGTGAAGGATAATAACATAAGCATGGTAAAGAAATAAACAAGCGGAATAGAAACCTATATTGCAGTGAATCTCGATGTTAAAACGATCCAAAGAGACTTTTACAAGAAGCAACAACAAATCAAAAGTGCTGAAAAAAAGTAAAGCTCAAAGAAAGTAAAATATATAATGCTTGGAAGGTTTTTGGTATATGTTTACATCACTTATATAGGCCTTTAGGGCACTAATTGACAATAAAAACAACTTTATCACAAAAAAAATGCTTATAAAACCAAAGGGCTTCGAAAGAAAATGGAAGTACTTCAAAAGTCACCCTAAGTAGGGGGGGGGGGGGGGGGATTACGGCTATAACCCATTATTAAAGGTAGTCCATAATTCTAGCTGGAAGAAAAATAGAATTTCCCCATTTGGAGGAAATTACGGTTGTTACACACTATGACGGGTGACCCGTAATTTCCTATGCTCTTTTCCAAATTGGGGCTTTCTTTTCCTGATCATCAGTAATCAGTTCCATTTCTTTCATGTGTCTTAATCATAAACAAAACAGCTAAACTTAGTAGCAAATCGCACAAAATAAGATTAAAAACTTTTAAAAAAATACCTAACTAAAAAGTTGAAAATATAGTTGATCAAACTCCCCCCCAACTTAAATCATTGCTTGTCCTCAAGAAACATGGCTTATATCGAAAGAATTTTAACAAAGCCATAATTGTCAGAGAAAAGTGTATAAAAGTGTAACCACCAATAAAAATGCGCGAAGACATGGTCACGTCAACTTAAAGATTGATTCGTCTAGTACTGGTTCGGTCTAAAGGTTTTGTGAAAACGCAACTAGAATCTCCCTCCAAGATATTGGTTCCAGTACAGACTTGACTATCAATCTCTATACCTGGATTTTTCTCTTTTCAAACACTTGACCAATCAATTGAAGGCATTTCATAACAATCAACATAAATATCAAAGCATATAGGTGAGCATGGTTAAGTAAATTTTTTCAAATTTATTAAAGTTGTGGGAACAAACTAACTCTTGGGAAGGTAGTCCATAATTCTAGCTGGAAGAGAAATAGAATTTCCCCATTTGGAGGAAATTACGGTTGTTACACACTATGACGGGTGACCCGTAATTTCCTATGCTCTTTTCCAAATTGGGGCTTTCTTTTCCTGATCATCAGTAATCAGTTCCATTTCTTTCATGTGCCTTAATCATAAACAAAACAGCTAAACTTAGTAGCAAATCGCACAAAATAAGATTAAAAACTTTTAAAAAAATACCTAACTAAAAAGTTGAAAATATAGTTGATCAAACTCCCCCCAACTTAAATCATTGCTTGTCCTCAAGAAACATGGCTTATATCGAAAGAATTTTAACAAAGCCATAATTGTCAGAGAAAAGTGTATAAAAGTGTAACCACCAATAAAAATACGCGAAGACATGGTCACGTCAACTTAAAGATTGATTCGTCCAGTACTGGTTCGGTCTAAAGGTTTTGTGAAAACGCAACTAGAATCTCCCTCCAAGATATTGATTCTAGTACAGACTTGACTATCAATCTCTATACCTGGATTTTTCTCTTTTCAAACACTTGACCGATCAATTGAAGGCATTTCATAACAATCAACATAAATATCAAATCATATAGGTGAGCATGGTTAAGTAAATTTTTTTAAATTTATTAAAGTTGTGGGAACAAATTAACTCTTGGGAAGGTAGTCCATAATTCTAGCTGGAAGAAAAATAGAATTTCCCCATTTGGAGGAAATTACGGTTGTTACACACTATGACGGGTGACCCGTAATTTCCTATGCTCTTTTCCAAATTGGGGCTTTCTTTTCCTGATCATCAGTAATCAGTTCCATTTCTTTCATGTGCCTTAATCATAAACAAAATAGCTAAACTTAGTAGCAAATCGCACAAAATATGATTAAAAACTTTAAAAAAATACCAAACTAAAAAGTTGAAAATATTGTTGATCAAACTCTCCCCCAACTTAAATCATTGCTTGTCCTCAAGAAACATGGCTTATATCGAAAGAATTTTAACAAAGCCATAATTGTCAGAGAAAAGTGTATAAAAGTGTAACCACCAATAAAAATACGCGAAGACATGGTCACGTCAACTTAAAGATTGATTCGTCCAGTACTGGTTCGGTCTAAAGGTTTTGTGAAAACGCAACTAGAATCTCCCTCCAAGATATTGATTCCAGTACAGACTTGACTATCAATCTCTATACCTGGATTTTTCTCTTTTCAAACACTTGACCGATCAATTGAAGGCATTTCATAACAATCAACATAAATATCAAAGCATATAGGTGAGCATGGTTAAGTAAATTTTTTCAAATTTATTAAAGTTGTGGGAACAAACTAACTCTTGGGAAGGGTAATCTGTTTAGGGTATACCTGACTTACTATGATTATTCATTCTTTATTCACACATATGTACACATTTTTATTTTTGTAGGCTTTTGGGTTTAACCACTATTAAGCTTAATAACCATGTGAGGGTTACCTAACTAACTAGGTGTACTTGCCTTTTACTGCCCTATTTTTCATTTTTTATTTCTCCTCAGCCAGATAACATACAATATGCAAAACTAATTTTATGTCAGACCATTTTCATGCGAATTATTCAGAAGATAAGCACATATAATAGAGGTTTGCAAGTCAAATCAAGTTCAATTGGTATTATATTTGGAGGTTCTAGGTGTTAGGACAAAACCAATTTAATGAATTTGTCCTAGGGTCCTTAACCTTAAGATTTTCTTTGGATGCACTTAATATACTTTCATAGTGGAAACATAATCAAAAGCTTTCAAAAAATCCAGAGAATGATTAAAAAAAAGGGGAGTTTTTCATCAACAGTCACACATATATAAGAAGAACAAAAAATAACGAACAAACAAATAAACTAGTTAATAATTTAAATACCCCATACTTGATCAAAATATTATCCTTAATGTTTAAAATAAAAGCAAGATAAAGGTATAGAAAACTCACAAAGATCAGTCATCTGGTGGGAAGAAGCGGCCTTCAGAAATATGCTAAGCATACATTTGTTGTATCATCATATTCTGCTAGAGGATTAACTAATTTTGGTTATTTATGAAATCCCTCGGCCCTATTAGTATGCAGTTTGGTTCTCTTATACCTCCCTAACTCTAGATAACTACTCTATATAGCACATTAATTGGGTATCTACCCTAGCCTGTCGCTTCTGTTTATAAGTGTTTGATGTATAACATTTGGTAGGAGGGGGCGGTGATGGAGGTACCTGATCTCTTTCATCCATCTCATCATCTGTGTTGGGGTTATAGTGGGCTTCAATACTCGCTCTATAGAGTTTTTCTATGTCCTTAATAGTTGTCATTATTGTATTTGGGATCACCATATTTTATTTTGGTGTGTTCTTTATCAATAGAACATAAGTATTATGACCAACTTTTGCAATTATTATATGGGAAAGACATGTTTCAATGTCAAACACACTATTTCTGGGCATATGATGTAATCTTCTTAATTCACTATCATACCCTAAGTCTTTCGATAGAGAGGTAATCAGACCTCCCACCACAATGTCCCTTTTGGTAGCCTTAGCAACCTTCTCAAGGTGTTTAACCATAAAGCTAGTAGTGTTTACAGGGACTGATTTAAGTATGCCCTAGACAGAGTGCGTAAAACATTTTAGTCCAAAATTGTTGGTGTTGTCACCTTTCCTAAAAATAGAGTGCGCAAAAAACCTTTTGGACATAGAATTATGTATCATTTAACAAACATAGATCCATTAGAGTAGGTTCGTGGATATACCTAGATGGCACAACGTTTTGACAAACGAGAATGACACAATGCTCTTTTTGCTATGAGTTCTTGAAAATGATGTCATGGGGATTCTCCTCTTCAAAATTTCATTCCTCATTCTTCCTCTAACAACCTCTTGTGATGATTTTGGCTCATTTCCTTGTCTTCTTTTTGTTACCATTTACAGGTGAGCATAAATGAGTTGTGTTTTGGGGAGTGTTTGGGGTTTTGTGGATTTTGGATTTTTATGGTTGTTTTTATGAGGTTTTGAGGTTAATGATGTTAGTAGTAAGGGTTTGGAGGGAATACGGTTATTTTTGAGTTGTGAGTGCTTGAGTTTTTATGTTAATTGTGGTTAGGGTTTTCAGAAAGAGTTTTTGGAAAAGATGAAGGGTGTGGGTTGGAGAGAGAGAGAGAGAGAGAGAGAGAGAGAGAGAGAGAATGAGTGGAGAAATCATATTTCAGTGATAAATATGGAGTAATTTCATGGGTTTAATTGGATCATGGGTGTGGGGCCCACCAATAATGAGTGGGAAGGAATTTGAAAAAAAAAAAGACTTTTGGAGAATTACAGGCGTAATAGATTGTTATGGGTGACCCGTAATTCTGTCTGGAGGAAAAATGTATATTAGGGGATTGGAATTATGGTTGTAACAACATGTTACAGGCTACTTCTAAGTTTCTTAGGCTTTTGGGTTGGCTATGAATTATGGTTGTAACACCTTGTTCTGGGTAGGTTGTAATTAATGTTGTAATTTGGGTAAAAATGGTTGTGAAATTTGTGTCTTTGAGGTTTTTGTTTAGGTCTCTCATTTGTACTCAACTTCATTCAATTTCATCTTATGATGGTCTACTTAGAATACACTTTTCTTCATATCTCTGTGATATAATTTATTTACCTACAAATTTGAAACAAACCAAACCAAAAACACAAGAAAACATTAGTTTAAAACCCATGGGTTGCCTCTCACGCAATGCTTTCTTTAAAGTCTTGTATCTCGAGTTTTACCTTTTAAATTTATTCAAGAGGGTTCTTTTAAAGTCTAACATGCCCCCTTCTCAACTACATCTCTAGTGATATAATGATTTATTTGTTATCCGTTCATAGTAAACAGACTAGTAGACTCACTTCAAAACTCAACTATTCCATATGGTGTTACCCTTCTCACGTCAAAGGGTCTGAACCACTATGAGCAAAGTTTACCTAGAAATAGCTTCAGCCTTGATTTAAACACTAGGACAAGCTCTAATTCCTTATATTCATTTTTCAAAATACACTTGTCATGCCATCTTTTTGTACTCTCTTTCTATAGCTCGACATTCTCATACACATCAAGCCTCGTTTCTTCTCTTGTGGTCTTGAAATCCAAGTTAAGGGCTTTGATAGGCAAGAAAGCTTTGTGTTCCAATTCAACAGGAAAATGGCAGGACTTTCCATAACTAGCCTAAATTGAGCGGTTCTTATTAGAGTTTTGTAAGTAGTTCAATATGCCTAGAGTGTATCATCAAACATTGTGGCTCAGTCCTTCCTAGAGAGGGAGACTTTCTTTTCCAAGATAGTTTTAATCTTCCTATTGAAAACTTCAACCTGGCCACATGTTTGTAGATGGTAGGGTGTTTTAAATTTATGCTTCACTTTGTACTTTTTCAGTAAGTTTTCAAATTGTTTTTCAATTAAGTGAGATCTTCCATCGCTTATGACCAGTATAGGAACCCCTAACCTCGGGAATGTTATCTTTTTAAACAACTTAATGACCACTTGTGCATGATTTTTAGGAGAATCAATTGCCTATTCCATTTCTACAAATAATCAACTGCAACGAGTATATATTTATTTCCCAATTATTTTTGAAATGTTCCCAATACGTTACCACTGATCACACTTCTTAATGAACAAGTGCACATCCTTAAAAAGGTTTGGCTGATAAAGACCAACTTAGAGGATTTTCACCATTGTCGTTGATTTACTCGCATGTCCACCATAGGTGGAGGCATGGCAATGACTCATGACCCTTTCTATCTATTCTTCTGGAACACACCTCTGGATGATTCCGTCGGCATCTCACTTAAAAAGCAAAGGCTCGTTCCAATAGTATTTTATGAGATTCGAAAAGAGATTTTTCTTCTGATGATAATTCATATTCTAAGGTAAGACTCGAACTGTAAGGTAGCTGGAAAATCCATCATACCAAAGCAGTTTATTTTGAACCATCACAAATAGCTTATCATCAGGAAAGAGTCATCCAAAGGCAACTCTTCTCTCCTTTCCTTATTCAACCAAGATAAATGGTCTGCGATTATATTTTCAGTACCCTTCTTATCCCTAATCTCTAGATCAAAATCCTGAAGCAATAGATTCCAACAGATTGGTGTAAGCTTAGCATCCTTCTTACTAAGAATGTACTTAATAGTTGCATGATCGGTGTCGACAATTATTTTCGAACCTACTAGGTAAGAACGAAACTTGTCAATCGCAAAAACTATAGTCAAGAGCTCATTTTTCATGGTTACATAATTTATATGTGCCTTATCTAGATTCTTTCTTGCATAATTGATGGCATGCATCTTTTTGTCCCTCTTTTGTCCTAATATCGCGCCTACTGGTAGTCGTTGGCATCACACATGATTTCAAAAGGGATACTACAATATAGAGGTTGCATTATTGGTGCAAACATCAGTGCTTCCTTATTTTTTTTAAAAGGACTCTAAGCATTAATCATCAAAATTGAATTCAACATCTTTCATGAGCCGTATGGTTAAGGGTTTATAAAATCTTAAGAAGTCTTTTATAAAACGGATGTAAAAAGAGGCATATGAATAAAAAAGCTTCTTACTTCTATCATAGAGGTTGGAGGTTCAGTTTTTCTATGACTTCTATTTTCTCCTTGTCTACCTTGATACCTCTTTCAGGCACTAGATATCCAAGTACTATGCCTCCCTTCACCATAAAATGGCATTTTTCCTAATTCAACAATATATTTTTCTTAACTCATCTTTCTAGAACTCCGTCTAAATTATTTAAACAACTTTCAAAAGTCTTATGTGATAACTTCCAGGAAATCATAAAATATTGACATAATGCATCGCTGAAAAGTGGAGGGTGCATTGTAAAGTCTAAATAACATTCACCTGTAGGAAAACTTTCCATAAGAACAAGTTAAAGTTATCTTCTCTTGATCACTCGAATGAATAGGGATTTGGAAAAACCCCGAATGTTCATCTAAATAGCATAAATGTGAATGCTTTGCTAGATGTTGTAGCATGTGATCAATAAACGGGAGTGTGAAGATATATTTCCTTGTGGCTTTGTTCAAATTCCTATAATCGATACACAGTCTACACCTCGTTATTGTTCTTGTCGTAACATACGCGTCCTTGTCATTTTTTTATTACAATCATTCCCTCTTCCATGGGTGTTACATGGACTGGACTAACCCATTTGTTGTCATAAATTGGATATATTATCCCTGCTTCTAGGAGTTTCAGCACCTCCTTTTTAGCCACCTTTCTCATATTGGGATTCATCCTCCTTTAATGCTCTTTAGAGGGCTTATAGTCTTACTGTAAAATAATTTTATGCACACATACACATAGACACATAAGGGCTTATTCTTTTCAAAACGTCTATGGTGTGCCTGATTGCTTTCAAGTATCTATCAAGACAACTAACAATTTTTCAGTCTCAGTTTTTCCTAGTTCAGCATTCACAATGATTGTATGGTTTAACTCCTCGTCTAAAAACTCATATATGAGGGCCCGAGAGAGTGGTTTTAGCTATAAATTTGGCTTTTCTTAGATTTATGTATGTGTTATGAGAAACTCTGAGCATTGGTCTTAATAACCTTTATCATTATCCAATGGGATTTCATATGACTTGGCTTCATCATTCTTATGGTTAGTGCTTGCACTTAGGCACACCTTCAACCCATTGATCAGAAGTGGTCTTGATAGTACTCCCTAACACACTGATCTATGATGTCAACTTGGCAACATGAATTGTAATGGATGGGTTTTTCTTGAATTTGGACAGAATAGATTTGATTTTCTCATCACCTCCCTAAAAAGGGATTTTTCTTTTCTTAATATCGATTATTGCATCATCAAGGCCAAAAAGGATCTTCCTAAGAGGACCACGATATGAGAATCTTCCTCTATGTCCATGACTACAAAGTCAGTGGGAGTGTACAGTTGATCAATCCTAATAGGGACATCTTCCAATATTTCTACAGGGTATTTTATGGACCTATCGTCTAGTTGTAAGGCCATTTTTTGTAGGTTTTACCTCACCAAGATTGATTCTTTTACAAATAGACAAGGGCATTAATGTGACACTTTCCCCAATATCACAAGTCTTTGTCTATGATATTGTTTCCAATGATGCAGGGATTGAGAAACTTTATGGGGTTTCTTATTTTGGGGCTAACTTATTATGAATGGGAGTATTGCACTCCTCAATGAACGCCATTGTTCTAGTATTGTCAAGATTTTTCTTATTAGACAGGACTTCCTCTAAGAACTTGGCATATCTAGGCATATAAGATAGAGCTTCAGTGAAGGGGATGTTGATATGGAGCTTCTTCAGTAGCTCAACAAACTTCTTAAAATTCTCCTCAATATTAGTTTTCATGAACTCGTGTATCCAATGATTCACATAGAAGGACGCATAAAATGTGTTGGTCATGCCCTTTAATGGAAGGTTTGTCATTACTTCTTGACATTCGAGGTAGTATAATATTTTTTGGAATGATCAGAAAACCCTGATTAATTCTTTAAAATAGTAAATTTAATTGTGCTCATCAAATAAAGTTATTTTACTAACCAAATAGATGAGTTTCCAAGTATTTTATAGAAATGAGGTGCAAGTAAAGCTAAACAGAGGTCTAGAAAAGTAATAGTCAAAACAAAATCTAGCATAAGGCCCAAAAAGTACCAAGAAAACAGACTGATGGAAGCCAAATCAATTGGCACATTGAGGCAATCGATTACAGAAGATTGGTGCTCATATTTTCTTATCAAATCCAAGATAAATGTTTTCTCTAAGGAAGTCAAATCCTAACATTGATAATAAACGCTTAATATCTTGAAAGATCTAATCATCTAATCGATTGGAGCCCCAATCCAATCGATTGACACACCACTTTTGGAATGACTTTTATCTGATGTTCAATATGCACAATCAACATTGATTAATTATAGGAATTACACACCTAAAATTGTCAGAAGGCACACTATAAATAGGTATTCATTATGCACTCTATTTTAATCTCGAAATCTCTTCTCTTTTAGCATTTTCTTGTGTGAATTTTCTCTCTTTCCGTAAGTATCATCATGGCCTCATCAAGCCACAAGTTTGGAGGTTCCAAAAAGAGAGAGATATTCATCGTCGACCTAATAAATAGAAAGCAAGAAGAGAATATGATGATCCTTAGAAAGAAAGTGATCCAACCATGGTTCATGGATCCAAGCTTCATGAGAAGTCACAAACCTTACTCTCAAATATGTCAAGCCTCTCTAAAGGAATTCTTCACAAAGGTACCCGATAGAACCTTTCCAAACCTTGTAAGAAAATTTTATTCAAGCTTGCAGATTATAGGAACATCCTCGATACGACCAGTTAGAGGAGTGGAAATAGATATCCATAAGGATAACTTTGGTAGAATTTTTTAGCTGTCTTTTGAAGGAACATCTTATGCCTATGAGGGACCATTAGGATTTAAGAACTTCAAATGCTCCATAACCCAAAACTACCTTGTCATCTCCCACATAGAAAAGAAAGTTCTCATTCAAATCAATCCACTTAAAACCAAAGATTCGCATCATCCACTTCCTTCAAACTAGAATCCTCATTCCAAGAAGTATCAATCATAATTAGGTCATTAGAGAAGATTTCGTACCCCTTTGACTTTTAATCCAAGAAATTCCAAAAAATTGGATAAAAGGAATTTTTCACCACATGATTCGCTCCAAAGAAAACCAGTCAACAAAATTTCCTTATGGAGCAATGGTCACCAAACTCTTAGAAACCTTCAACCTTGATACCATGGATGAAGCTATAGACTCATCCAACCATATGATCACCTATAGCTCCCTCAAAGTGATGAAGGTCCACATCAAACATGAAAAATTGAGGGATGACCCAGTGTTTGAAGAAGAGACCTGGAAGAAACATAAATTATATCAATAAAAAAGTCTCTGAGATCTTTCAAAACATAGCCAAAGGTGTGGAAAAACTCAAAAGGATCATAAAAATGAATGATGATACTTATGGGAAAAAATGATCTCTCTTATATGTTTTAGTTTCTAAGTTTTACTTGGTTTCCTATTTTTTGCACTATTTCTGAATTCTGCAATGCTATGTTTTTTTACTTCAATTTCAGTACAATTTAAATTAATAAAAGGTGATGTTTTTCCTTTCCTAAATTTTATTGTGTTTGTATTTGCATAATTAAATTTTTGCAATGTATCTTTTACCCACCTTTTTAATTTTGACAAAGGAGGCCAAGTATACTCTCAGGGGGGCATAGTATTCTCTCCACTTAATTAAGGGGGAGTTTAAACATTCAAAATATATTTATTTATTTCATATACTACATCCCTAAGAGATGCGTTGTCATCATAAGAAAAGGGAGAATGTGGAACCATGTTTTGAAGGTTAAGGAAGCTTGTTCTTAATGATGAATATGCTTTTGGTGATGGAACTATACAAGCATAACAAGTGATTAAAGATGCATGTATACTAAGTAGGTTTTGATGGATTTGATTATCACTACAAGCATCCTCTAGTGTTGACACCGGGATGGAATATAACTCAAGTTTCATCTCCAAGTAGAATTCAAGAAAGTGTCTACAAGATTGAATTATCTGAAAAGTCTTGAGGTTTCAAAGTATGAAAAAGAGTAAGTGTGAAAATTCTTCTTGTCGTGTCTGAGTAAAAGTATGTTGTAAAAGCAAAAGGTTATTTTTGTAAATTTATACGTCTAAATCACACACACGCATACTAAAAACATATTTTCGAAACTATTTTTCTTAAATAATTATTCCTAAAAATATTTTGAAGTCATTTCAGTTGAATCAGGACTCATCTGAATGATTTTGAACAAAATTTGTATTCTTCAATCATTTGTAACCTATACCCAATCGATTGGATCAGTGTAAAAATTGTTCTAATAATATTAAAATTTAGTTTTAAGAAGTGTTTTTCATTGAAAAAATATTATATTTTCTTTCTATTTAAAAATGGATGTCACAACTAGGTTGATAACCTAAAGTTGATATCATCTAGTAAATATGTTCTTAAAATCATGTTTGCATCCTCTAATATTTTCCCTCTCAAATAGTCAATTTAAAATTGTGACAGTGGTAAATTATACAATGGTACAATAATGAAAGTTATACATGACAAGACCTACAAAATATTTCAAGTTGTTTGAAAATTCTAAACATCATAATTTGTGCAATGACTTAAATTCTAAAAAGTATACTTGCAATAGTATAATCAAATATATATATATATATATATATATATATATATATATATATATATATATATATATATATATATATATATATATATATATATATATATATATATATATATATATACTTCTGAAATATTTCTCTATCTCTTAACTTTCAATTTTACTCTAAATTATTCTATTTCAAACCAAATTTTAAGTAAAAAGAAATTAAATCACACACATTTAAGCTCTCATTTTTGTATTTTTTTCACCAAGAGAAAATTATCTTTTTTGTGCATCTAACGATGTAATAGAAAAGAACATGATGAGAAAAATATAATTGGAGACAACAATTGAGGATGTTGATGGTCATTCAAACATGTTTAATGGAGCGAAGTTTGACTATTGGAAAAAAAGAATGTTTAATTTTCCTATATCACAAGATATTGATTTGTGGTATATAATAGAAGATGGGTATACAGCTCTTATCAATGCTAGTGTTGAACTAACCCAAAAATAAATGAGTGTTGGCCAAAAGCAGTATTTTAAGATGTACCACAAGGAAAAAATTTTACTTGCAAATGACATTACTTTCAAAGAGTTATTCAACAATTAATCATATGAAGAAGATCATTAGAATTCTTCGTACAAGGTGGATACCTAAGGACACTATCACTTAAGAGGAAAAGGATATGAGCAAGCTAGTTCTGGAAGAACTCATGAGCTCCCTATGGATTCATGAAATAGAGTCTAACGAAGATGTATCTAGAAGGAAGCCAAAATTTATTGCCCTAAATTTTAAAGGCAAAAAATTCATGAAAAAGGTTAGGCAAGCTACAATGTGAGAGAAAGAAGAAATAGAAGACCATAGAAAAGCATAAAATGATGGTGAGCTCTCCCTTCATTCTAGAAAGGTTTAATGTTTATGGAATATGAGGAAAAAGAGTTTTCTAATGAAATATTTAAGAAATTATAAAGAATCAAAGGAGAAGAAATATGCACATAAGAAGTGTTAAACTAAAGTTGGTTTGAAGAATAATGATTATTAATTTTGACTCTGACGGTAAATAGATATAAAAGAATAATTTTATTATTTACCTTGTTACATGTGTATAGAAAACTACTAAAAATATACTTAATATTTTATTATATAGAAAGAGTGTGAAAGTTTACTTTTATCTAATGATTGTTTGATATCAAAATGAATATCGAAGATAGCATCCGACACTTTGATCATTAAGCACCTAGATATATCATTTTGTAAAGTATCATCCGAACGCATGAACGCATGTATCTTAATCTTCTACGTAAAGGATTTCAATATCATCCTTTAGACAAAAGCTACTTAAGATATCGTCATGTTCTTTTAATCAGCTGGATACTACAAAGTCAACACTTTGATTCTTTGTTTGAAGATTGAATTATTATCACTTGCTTAGTTTGTTCTATGATAAAATAATCAGTAAATACTCTAAGAGCTTATTTTTTGAAGAATAATTTTGATGATTTCCCTCTCAACGAAAACAATTCAAATTTTAGAGACAGGTAACAATAATATACAATATATAATGACACAAGTTGTGTGCTATAAAATGGTACAAAGTAGTGCATGATAATTCATGTTGTGAGTACATGTCATGTGATTATCACGCTCTAATAGTACACTGAATCACAATGGTTTCTTTTCCATAGTCTAGGTCCAACAACATTTAATTCAAGGAAGCTATATATTCTCAAATTCTCTCAGTATTATTTACCACACTACATAACATTTAAGATCACTTGAATAAAACAATACTCTTTTAAGAATTGACTTTGAGAAAAGAAAAAAATATCTTTAAAACAAACATTTAGAGAAGAAAGTCTTCAAATAAAAAGTAAAGAACGAAGAGAAAAAATTACTTAAACATCATGTGATTTTATTATACACACTTTCTGTTGAAAAATTAAACATTTGTATTGGTTCTTGATTTTTTTATATAATTTATTGAGTGGTATTTATAAGCACAAATAATTATCTATCATTTAATTATGTTTCCCATTTTTTCACATTAAAATCATCAGTTACTCATCATTTCATGTAACTAAAAGTCGACGTGTTAAAATATACCTAACTAAATATGAATATTGAACCAAATCACACAAAATACTTTAAATTTGACTATAGATTTACCAACTTTTTTAGTGTAGGTTTGATTTCAAATTTGAAATATTCAAACTTGATTCTAAATATGCAAAACTTGATTCTATTTTTTAAAATTGATGGAGCTCCTTTAACACTCGCCCAACTGCATCCTTTTGTTAAATTCTTGCACCGTGTTTTTGTATATTCAATTTTTTTTCTGGAAATATATTAAAAATGAGGAGCCAAAGGATCGGTATTCCAAAGCAGTCAAGTACATGCTCAAACCCCAATACCTGTTAAAGGCAGCAACTAGGCATGTCAATATAACCCGTATCCGCGGGTATCCATCCGAATCCGCCCCGAAGTTGATGGAAAAAACCCGCTTTGATTGGGTTTGGGTTTGGATTCGGTTATGGGTTTTCCCCGATTATAAAATATGGGGACGAGTCGGATAATGGGGACACTAGTACCCACCCCGAACTCGTCCCGTTTATTTCATTATGTATATTATTATTTATTTTGAATAATTTAGAATATTAAATATGTGGTCAATGTTTTGATATTTTAATTTGAATATGTTATTTAAAATATTTGAAATGTATGTATGAAAGTTCTTTATATTGTTTTATTTTATTATTTGTAATGTAATTTTATTTTGGAAAAAATAAATATTTCAATTAAAAAAATTGATTTCACTAAATGAAAGGTGGCGGGGCGGGGAAACTCGAACCCAACCCGAACTCGTTTGGGACGGATTTGAGTTTTGATTCTCCACCCCGTTTGGGTTTGGGGCGGGGAACGAGGATAATTTGAGGATTCGGGTTTGGGTTTAGGGGAGGTAAAAATTGTCTCCGACCCGCCCCGTTGCCATGCCTAGCAGCAACAATAGGTTTATGGGCAATCCAATACATGAGGGAATGGATTTGCTGCCTTTCCTATTTGCTACCTTTGTAACTTTAAGTTATTTCATATATATATATATATATATATATATATATATATATATATATATATATATATATATATATATATATATATATATATATATAAGTGAGTAATTAAAATATAGTATTTATTAAGAGAAAATAATTGGTTTAGAGAGAGATAGAGGGAAAGATACCAAAGGTACCCAAAGCCAAAGTTAGCTAATCTTTTCCTAGTACATGCTAGGGCAGGTTCACGTCTTGGCAGGTTCATGTCTGCATTTTTCGTACAAAGGAAATTTGTACTTTAGAGTCCTCTAACACTAAGAGATAAATCAAAAATATCATTATTATCATCATTCCACCTCAAGTGTGAGTCTATCAACAACATTCTCCCTCAAGCGAAAGCTCTTTCATCCATATTCACTTTGTACCGCCGTTGACATTTTTTTAACGGGACATGTCTCCTATTGTTGTTCCTTTTGGATTGACTCTATTTTTCAACACAACATCATGGAGAAGTGTTGTTCTGGTTCAGAAGGGACACATGTTACTCAAGATGTTTTTCTAGTGTAGAAGGGACACATGCTGGACGCGATGTCACAACACGTGGGTGTCGCATCTCGAAAAATACGATTCCTCGCGATGGTCGCAGAAAAATTTACGTTCGAACAGAGTCGACACTGAATTTTATTTATCCCAATGAAGGAATAGATAAATATCGATAAAACCGAAGAAAAGTAGAATGATGATCGTCGCAACCATATTCGGGTTCGGGAGTTGTTACGCAAGGGGAAGGTATTAGCACCCCTTACGTCCGTTGTACTCAACGGGAACCTTTTAGTTCTAATTTGAGATTGAGTGTTAGTTAATGTTATTTGTTATCTTCGGATTATAAATATATTGTAAATAGAAATTGATGGGAACCTCAGAAAGAGGAAAAGGGGAGGTTTTTTATTAGTGTGCTCGCGAAGATACATCAATCTCCTGCCTACGTATCCTTATGGTGCAATAAGGAAATCAGAGCATTCGTAGTTCGGGGACTACGATTGGTTGGTGTCTTTTACCGAATAGCTGTTTAGATCGCGTTCTAAAGGCTAAACGCTGGCTTGTCTACTCTCGACGGAGGCTTAAGCACTAGTTTGTTGTGCGCATTAGAAAGGATTAAACAGTGTTCTTTCTGAAAAGAGTTTTGATCACACGAGGGTGAAAAGTTGGATTAATATGTTGGATGCTTTGTTTGACTGGTTTCGATCGCACGAGGGCGAGAAAGGATAAACTTGATAGGTTAAGATATTTTTGGTTGGATGACGATTACTCGGATAGTCGAGTAAGACAACTCGTATCCTAATAGTCGGGAAAGGGAATAGAAGACTCTTGACCACTTTCTTTTTCATCCTCAATTATAGGAAGGATTTGGTAATAATTAAGGTGTTTTGAATGGATGATGAATACTCGGATAGCCGAGTAAGACAACTTGTATCCTAATAATCGGGAAAGGGAATAGAAGACTCTAGACCACTTTCTCTTTCATCTGAGTGGTTATGAAAATAAGTTTACGTATGGTTGATGTATTTTTAGAATAGACGACAAGTACTTGAATGACTGAGTAAGACAACTCATATCCAAGCATTTCAGGAGAGGAATCGAAGGCTCAAGAGCATCTCCCTTTTCGTATAGTTTATTGTGAAAATGATTTGACTTACGGTATAAGTTGGTGGAAATGACAATTGTTCGACTGACCGAGTAAGAGAACTCGTATCCAAACAATTGAGGAGAGAAGTTGAAGACTCAAAGTCATCTTCTTTTTTCATTTCGTTATTATGAAATAGTTTGATTTAAACGAGTTAGGAAAGTCTTTAAGAGAGATGACAATTATTTGACTAACTGAGTAAGAGAACTCGTATTCAAACAGTTGAGGAGAGAAGTTGAAAACTCAAAGTCATCTCCCTTTTCATTTCTTATTACAAAAATGATTTGTTTTGATTGTGTTTAGGCGGATAGAAATGACGATTATTTGACTAGCCGAGTAAGAGAACTCGTATTCAAATAATCGAGGAGAGGAGTTGAAAACTCAAAACCATTCCCCTTTTCATTTCCAAATGAAATGGTATTTGATTGTGATTAAGTATTTTAATTGAGTTTGAATGAAAATACTCGATGCGGGATCGAGGTTTTTAATTTGTGGATAAATTGTATTTTAGTGAATCAATCATCTAATCAATTAATTAATAACCAAATAGGTCTCATTGTAAGAAAGTCCAAGAGTAAGCTATGTGAGGTTGATGGCGATGCTAAAACTTGTGTGATTTGTGTTTTTTTGAAATTGGTTTGGATTGATGATGGACTCGAATGAAATTGAATTTGTTTGCAATAATTATGAATTGATGATGGGACAAGTCGTTCCATTTTTAATTAACAAAATTAAAGAGAAAGAATTAAGTGACGGTGTCGCTTTATTTAATTGAATTGGTGTGCTCAAACCGGTTTGTGCGAAATGACAACATGGTTAATGTCATTCGCAAAATCATAACGCGGTGAAGTATCATATTGATGTATTGTAATCTTTGGTGGTATAACGACATGAAATTGTCGAATCCATTGAATAGAAGGAATCCAAATTATTCAATGCAATGAGAAATAAAAATCAACACGAACCCAATATTATTTACAAAAATAAAAAAAATAAAAAAAAAGGTTAAAACAAATGCAGGTCTTCCTCTCCCTACTTATGAACAAACAATTCTTAATTCCCCAATAACACATCTTACAAACAAATTGAGAGGGAAAAAAAGCAAACAAATCCCAATGTGAATTAAAATAAGAGGAGGAGGAGTGTGTTAAGTGACAATCACCATATAATCTAGCAAATATTGTTCATACAAATCGAATTGCAGTACACCTTGTTATTGCATTACCATAAGAAACTTAACATGCTACAAGCTAATTCACCAAGTATTTTCTAACAATAACAACTTCAGCTTAAAATAATAATAATAATCAGCATGACCAACAAGATGATCAACGGATCCAAGTTCGTAATTACAATCAAATAACAATCATCTAGTAATTATTTTGCAAATTTGAAAAAAAAAGAATTACATTGAAACCAACGTGATAAAACAACTAGCAATAGGTTCCAGTAAATTTAGAACTCATCCACTTAAGTTGACATGAATATAAGCTATCAAATGAAATTATTAAAAACAGCATGCCAACTTTAGAAGTCATCCACTTATTTTAAGTGGAACATAAGCCACCAAATACTATTATTAAAACCAGAATACCAACCGTGACCTTAAAAGATATCCAACATAATGTACTTAATTAACTTCAACATAAATGATTAAACACCACACAAAGTCGAATAAGAAAATACTGTGTAATTGGAATAACCACACACACAAACATCCAGCAATACAACAGAATCAAACCGAAATCAATACCAGAGTAACAGTAAGTTCAAAATTTACCGTCATCGTAACATTGTTGCCGAAGTTCGTTTGTAGCTTCTTCTTTTTTTCGAGCTTTCAACGGATTGTATTCCCTTTCCTTCAACACATTCTCCTTCAATGTATTCGGTATGTTCCAGTTGTGGGTTTAGAAGCCATAGACATCTTTGTCCATACCTAACGGCACCGTCACAGATCCGCTTTTGAGTAGTCACGTTGACAACGGAAGGGATGCGTATGGTTGTTTCACGGTTGAGGGGAAACGAGAGTAAGTTTATGCCGGCGGTTAAGATGAAGACAGCGAAAATGAAAAATAGAGGAATTTTGGTGGTTGTGATGGTGAGTGTTTGATTGTGAGAATCGTCGGCGAGACGGTTGAAGAGTTGTGGAGATGCGGTGACGCGTCAGTTTCATTTGTGTGGTTAAGGTTGTTTTCCGACAGTGGCTATGGTAGTTGGAGGGTTTCTCGATGATGGAAGTTATGGGTGGGTGTCCAACGTTTAGTTCGTCGGTGATGGCGGAGGAGCTTTGGAGGTTATTCGCGGTGGTCTGAGGCTCGCCGGAGCGAGTTGTTTTAAGGTGGCTAGGTTAAGGTTGTGTGAGAGTGGTTGGTTCTGTTGAAGAGATGGATGGGGTTTGGTTTGAAAGGTATTGAATGGTCATGTTTTTTCTTTAGGTTGTTATATGGAGTATGTTTTATGGAGTATGTTGTTGAATGAGGAAAAGAGTTATGGATGGATACATGTTTTTTACATGGTGGAAAAGAGGAAGCTTGATGAATAGCGGTTGTGTAGGTTGAGTTTCAAGAAAATCAGCTTTTTCTTCAAAGTAGGTGGAAAGTTTTCTTTTCCCTTTTTTTTGAAAAAGGAGGTCGAGAAAGAGACTTCATTTTTGTGAGAGTAGCCTCTTTGTTGTGAGTAGGGGTGGCAATTGGATCCATTAAGAGAAAATCCATCCAATCCATCCATCAAAAAATTCATCCAATCCATCCACTACATAAAAAATTAAGTTAATGGATTGATCCAATCCATCCATTTATAAACATGGATTGATCCAATCCATCCAACACATTTTAATGATCCAATGGATTTTTTTATCTAATTTTAAAAAAATATTTTTTTCAAATATTAAATTTTTTTTATAAAAAATAAAAAATAATTTTTTTATTTGAAAAAAAATCAATTTTTTTTTCGAAAATAAATCATTTTTTTTTTAAAATACAAAAAATCGATTTTTTCCAAAAATTTAAAAATAAAAAAAAAATCTTATTTTTAAATTAGAAAATTGATATTGTTTTTTTACGAATATAAAAAAAAATTTACGAATATAAAAAAAATTTTAAATTATTTTTTTCAAAAATACAAAAATATATATTTTTTTGAAAAAAAAATAATTTTTCTCAAAAAAAAAAAACTGATATTGTTTTATTAAAAAAAAGTAAAAAACTTTTTAAAAAAAATAAATTTCAAAGAAAAATTTTAAAGGAAAAAAAAATGGATGGATGGATATCCATCCACTAAAAATATGATAATGGATGGATTGGATGGATTTTTATTCTTAATGGATGGATTGGATTGGATATTTTTAAAAAACTTTTAGTGGATTGTTAATGGATAATGGATTGTTTTGATCCATCCATTAACGATCCAATCCATATCCATCCAATCCATCCATTTTACCACCCCTAGTTGTGAGTGTGAGTATTGAGTGGAGAGAGAGCGAAGGGAAGCGTGAGAGAGTGATGGAAATCTGTGTGAGAGGATTTTTTTTGTGGATTGGAGAGAGCCTCAAGATTTTCTCCATTATTTCTTCACTTCATTTTATTATTAATTAATTCGACTTTTTATAGATGAATAGCAACACACATGGTGTGCCAATATTGATCACTGATTAATTTGAATCATCCATTCAGAGTAAAATAAACCAATCAAAATTGCAATGTTATCTTTTTTAAATGATTTAATTGGTTTAAAGGGGATTAAATTAATCAATTCAAATAAAAATTCACAAATTCCTAAATAAATATGATAAAAGTGAAATGAAACGTGGAAATTCCTATTTATTCAACCCGAATATTTTGGCGAAAGAATAAAATTAAAAGGGCTAACAATGAATAAAAGTCAGGCAAAAATTTGCTCAAAAAATTAAATCGGATGTACTAAAATGATCAGCACAAAATATACTTATTAAAAAAATACAGTGTTTCTTCAAATTCTGAAATAAATTTGCACCGGTAAAAAGGCTCAGGCGGGTTAAAACGCAGCTGAAACAGTCATTGAAAAATATGACGAGCACACCAGGTTAAACTACGTGAACCGTAGATTAATAATACTGGTGTCTGCAATTTTAATTTCGAAATTTTTTATCCGCTGATTTTGTCCATACTTGAGGAAAGATTCACCTGATTTGTCTGTATTTTCAATAAATTTATTATGACTGATATTTTAGTTGTTATATATGATGCAAATTAAAAATGAAATCGATTTTACAAAAATTTAAATATGCCCGGACAAAATTGGGGTATGACAGTTGCCCCTATTTCATTATCTTGAACTAGAAGGTAAGAATGACAACAATCTTCATATATTCGTAGTGGAAGGTAATTAAATACGAAAAGACCCAAATTTTGTCCTTTGAAATGTAAGGAAGAAATACGGAAACAAAATGCAGTGAGAAATACAGTAAGAAAAATTATCAAAAAGGTAAAATGAAACAGTCGAGACTCTCTGGGAATCGTCAGAACATTATCTTGGATGTCATAATCGAGATATTCCGATAATGGAATGATACCTCAACTGCATCTAAGACTTTCTGGAAAATCAGTAGAACAGTGTCTTGAGCTGAGCACAAGGGATTTTTTGAGTATCAATGAAGCAGTATCCCATATGATATAATCGAGATATTTCAACAAGGGAGTGATACCTCAACCGTAACTAAGATTCTCCGAGGATACTTAGAGGAATACCTCTAAAAATTAAAACCTGGAATGAGACTCTTGATATTGATGAAGCAGCATCTTAAACAGCAAAAATGAGATTCTCTGTATCGAGTCGAAGCAGCATCTTATCTGATAGAATTAAGATATTCCAGACCAAAGGAATGATGTCTTAATTAAATCTAAGACTCTTCGAGGATACTAGAGCAATATCTCTAAAAAAAACTAGAATGAGACTCTTCATATTGATGAAACAGTATTTCAAACAGTAAAAATGAGATTCTCTGTATCGAGTTTAAGCAACATCTTATATGATAGAATTAAGATGTTCCAGCAAGGGAAAGATACCTTAATTGAATCTAAGACTCTCCGGGGATATTAGAGTAGTATCTCTAAAGAAACTAAAATGAGACTCTTCATATTGATGAAGCAGTATCTCAAACAGTAAAAATGAGATTCTCTGTATCGAGTCGAAGCAACATCTTATATGATAGAATTAAGATGTTCCAGTAAGGGAAAGATACCTTAATTGAATCTAAGACTCTCCGAGGATATTAAAGCAGCATCTCTAAAAAAAATCTGGAATGAGACTCTTCATATTGATGAAGCAGCATCTCAAACAGCAAAAATGAGATTCTCTATATCGAGTCGAAACAGCATCTTATCTGATAGAATTAAGATATTCCAGACCAAAGGAATGACGTCTTAATTGAATCTAAGACTCTTCGAGGATACTAGAGCAGTATCTCTAAAAAATCTGGAATGAGACTCTTCATATTGATGAAGCAGCATCTCAAACAACAAAAATGAGATTCTCTGTATTGAGTCGAAGCAGCATCTTATCTGATAAAATTAAGATATTCCAGACCAAAGGAATGATGTCTTAATTGAATCTAAGACTCTTCGAGGATACTAGATCAATATCTCTAAAAACAAATGAGATTCTTCAAATTGATGAAGCAGTATCTCAAACAGAGAAATGAGATTCTTCAAATAAATGAAGCAGTATCTCGAATATTCGTCTGTTGGGGGAAATTTTTGGAAAAGACTCCTTTTGGAGGAAATATATTGGCAAAGCTCTGCGTGGGGGAAAGCTCATAAGATACTTTTTATGGTAACCTCTGCTTGGGGAGCAATGCTAGCAAAGAAAATGCTGGGAATATCATTATTAATCATAAAGTTAAAAAATGATTTGTTAAGAAATAATTCCACGAGCACATACAGGATAATAACTTTATAGAATTTAGATGGAGAGTGTCTAGGGTACATATGAATGAACCTGGATCTTGATATTTTGTTATGTTTGATTTTTGTATGATGTTCCACTTTGGGTGGAAATACCATGCATGGGAGGATGCATGAGATGCACGCAATATGCAATGGCTGGGGATATTTAGGATGTGCATGTAAGAATGCGAATGATTTTGTTCGTTTTTTGATGAAATTACCGTTTTATGGGAGTGCTATGCATGGGGATGCGGGTGATTGATATGATTGTGTTTGATGAAATTCCTATTTGGTAGGAAAATTATGCATGAAATGATACATGTGGGAATGCAACCGGATATTTGGATATTGTTTGTAGGATTTTATTTTTTCAATGAGATTATTGGGGAATGTCATCATCAAGGGATTGATGGAAGATAGTGAATGTCGATATCAAGGGGTTGATGGACAGGTAAATGTCATCGTCAAAGGGTTGACGGAAAAGATTTCCATCATCAGAGGGCTGATGGGAAAGAAATTGTCATCATCAAAGGGTTGACGGAAAGAAACTTCACTATGGAGTGACATCAACAAAGGATTGGTGGAAAAGACTGTCAATCATCAGAGGGCTGATGGAAAGGTGACTATCATCGTCAAAAGGTTGATGGAAAGGTAATTGTCATCGTCAAAGGGTTGACAAAATATAATTGAATATGTAGGGTCATCGTCAAAGGGTTGACGGAAGAGAACTGTCATCATCAAATGGCTGATGGAAGAGGTAAAGAAAGACATCACCAAAGGGTTGGTGGAAAAGGAATTATGTATGTAATATCATCGTCAAAGGGTTGACGGAAAGAAATTGTCATCATTAGAGGGCTGATGGAAAAGAGTTTGTCATCGTCAAAGGGTTGACGGAAAGAAACTTCACTAGGGAGTGGCATTATCAAATGGTTGATGGAAAAGGACGACCATCATCAGAGGGATGACGGAAAAGAGACCTCACTCTGGAGCGGCATCACCAGAGGGTTGGTGGAAAAGGAATTTTGTAAAATATCGTCATCAGAGGGCTGATGGAAAAGATTGTCATCGTCAAAGGGTTGACGGAAATAAAAATTCAGGTTATGTCCTCATCAAAGGGTTGATGGAAAGGACTTATTATGTTATGTATGCATATGATGCATGTCAATGGAAATTTCTCGTCTCTGTGAGAGAGCATTTTGCTATGCGACTTCCTGATTTGGCAGGAAAGTTATGCGTTTTTATTGTATGCAGTGCACGTGGTAATGCAAGATGAATATTGGTTGTTTTTTGGATTGATCTCCCTTTTTTTTCGAAGGTGGGACTTTCTAGTTACCAATGTTGATTGGATTTGAGTTTATGAAGATGCCAACAAAGTGGGCTTTTACTTTTGGTAGTTGCCAATATGGATTAGACTTTTGATTGGTGAAAGGCTTTGACTTCTCGACACTTTGTATTTGATAATGTGATGATTGGGTGATAGACATGGATGCTCTTGGTGCCCCATGTAACAATCCAATTTTAGTATTTATTTATTATACTATTATTATTATATTTTATTTTAATTATGTGGAGTGTTAATTAATTAATTGGTTGTTAGGTAGTATAATAATTGATTATATTAATTAATTTTGGTGTGTTAATTAATTATTTAGTTGATATGAGATAGAATTAAATAATTATATTAATTAACTTAGTGTGTATGTGGGGTTAGTTTAATTTAATTGAACTAATTAGAGATATTTAAATATTAGGTCTTATTGGGCCTATTAATTAAATTAGAAATATCACTCTTTAAGCCCAAATAGAATACTAGTATATAAGAGGGGAGGGGAGTAAGAATTAGGATTTATTTGATCATTTGAAGGCAATAGAGAAAGAGGAGAGGAAAAGTAAAGAGAAGAACTAGGGTTTCCAGAAAATTGAAGAGGTAAGGGGAGAATCCTTATTATTATGGGTTAGTATGATTGGATCAATGGGTAGATGTATGTTAGGTTAAAATTTCCCAATTTTGTATGGTTGTTTGAAATTGTTAAGTGTGATGATTATGCTTGATTGTGGTGATTGATTGTGTTAAAACTGCAAATTAACGTTATATATTTGGAGTATTGTGTGAGTTATAATTTTCTGAACGTTTGGATTTTACGGAATCGAAATCGGAGGTCCGGAAGTCCTCCAACGATGAAAACTGCAGAAAATTCTGCATGCTGTCCGTCACAATCGCGGCCCTTTTTTATGTTTTATTGTCGAAATCGTTTTGGTCATAACTTTTGATCCGTAAGTCCAAATTGAGTACCATTTGAAGCGTTAGATAGCTGAGACAGAAGGCTATAACTTTGTTTCAGGAAGAAAATAATTTTGGAGATTATTTCATGGACGTTTTTGGGGTTGAAGAAGATGAAAATTATGTTGGAAAATTTAGAAAACAACAACTTTTTAGTAACGCCTTCGTGCACGGTTTTATTCATTACTTTCAACTCGTGAATCATCTTGGGTTGGGGTTTAAAGCATTAGAAAGGTGACTCTAATAGATATTATATGAATGGTGTATTTGTTATGAATGTGTATATATACCATTGGTGGATTGTGAATGATATATTGTTATGAATGTGTATATGTACCATTGGTGGATTGTGAATGATATATTGTTATGAATGTATTTATGTACCATTGGTGGATTGTGAATGATATATTGTTATGAATGTGTATATGTACCATTGGTGGATTTGTGAATGATATATTGTTATGAATGTGTATATGTACCATTGGTGGATTGTGAATGATATATTGTTATGAATGTGTTTATGTGCCATTGGTGGATTGTGAATGATATATTATTATGAATGTGTATATGTACCATTGGTGGATAATTCATAGAGTTGAATTATGGTGATATGTGGAATGTTAAGATGGTAGAGATGATCTTAATTGCATATGTATTGGTATTTGTACATTCATTCATGGCATGCATGGTCAGCTTCATGGTGGAAGCGGTGAAACTGTGGGTTCACATGGTAAATAGACGTTGATCCTTAATTGGAAATAGGCGTAGCAGACGTTGATCCTTAATTGGAAACAGGCGTGGTAAATAGACGTTGATCCTTCATTGGAAATAGGCGTAGCGGACGTTGATCCTTAATTGGAAACAGACATGGTAAATAGACGTTGATCCTTAATTGGAAATAGGCGTAGCAGACGTTGATCCTTAATTGGAAATAGGCGTAGCAGACGTTGATCCTTAATTGGAAACAGGCGTGGTAAATAGACGTTGATCCTTAATTGGAAATAGGCGTAACAGACGTTGATCCTTAATTGGAAACAGACGTGGTAAATAGACGTTGATCCTTAATTGGAAATAGGCGTAGCAGACGTTGATCCTTAATTGGAAATAGGCGTGGTAAATAGACGTTGATCCTTAATTAGAAATAGGCGTAGCAGACGTTGATCCTTAATTGGAAATAGACGTGGTGGCTTGGATTCTAGATATTGAAATCGGCAAGTGGTGAAACGTTGGGTTCACATTATGGTACCACATGCATAGAGCCACATGTCATGCATTGAGTCACACTGGAGTTATGTGATAATTGAATGTTTGCATTGATGTGATTATGATGTGTGTATGAGATATGGTAATTGAATTTGATGATGTTTGGAGTTATGTGTTAATTGAATGTTTGCATTGATGTGATTGTGATGTGTGTATGAGATATGGTAATTGAATTTGATGATGTTTGGATACATAACTTGACTGAATATGTGATTATGTGATAATTGTAGTTATGTGTATATTTGAGAATATAATATTGGATTTGAGTATTATACTCCTTGAGCTTTTATGTGTGCTTGAAACATGTGAAATAAATATTGGTTAATATTATTTACATGGTTATATGAAGTGTGATGAATTCCTTTAATTGTTGATTTAATCATTGTGCTTGATTATACTTCTTCATAATGATTTGAATTCTCACCCTTTCTGTTTGAATGTTATCTTTACATGGGTATCGTGCAGATACTCAGGAGTAGTATTGCTGAAGTAAGTGAGCGGTAGCACTCGAGATTAGCTGGAGAGCTTCGGTGCTTTATTTTAGAGACTAAGTAGTGAGTCAATGCTCTGGTCATGTAACACTGGGTAGATTGGTAGTATTGAACTCGTGTCTTATTTGGATACGTTTTATGGTATTACTTGTGAACATGTTTAATTGAAGAGATTATTGAGAGATGATCATGGTATGGGACATGGATCATTTTATGAAATGCATGGATATTCGTTATTTTCCGCTGCGAACGCATATGCTTGAATATTCATGATAATTGAAATGTGTTATTTTAAATGACCAGGTGTATTGTATATTGATGATGAATGATGTTTAGTTTTGAAAGCTTTTAGTTTTTGAAAACGTCGATGTGACGCCCTTTTGTTTATATGCGTGCTTATTTACTCTGATTATATGTTAAGTATTTTGGGGTAGAAAAAGGGGTGTTACACCCCAAGTTTGATTATTTGCTGATAGACGTTGTGTTTGTTCTTGAGAGAACCTCAACTTCTTTGCCTGATGTGCCTTGATGGACTGCAAATGATTTAATGAGCGTAGCGACATAATCAATGCATGGTGATTGTGCTATTGCTCTGCCCCAAGGCTCTTTGCAACTTATCTGCCCCAGTCTGTAGGGTCTTTGAAGGAATTCTCTTTTGAAAGGAAGCCATGTGAATGATTATACCATGGCCTGAACCAAATTTGCCCCTAGTGTATGGGTCTTTCAGTAGTTTGCCCCCGGTTGAGCTTCTGAAAGGCATTGCCCCAGATTGACTGAGTATTTTGAAATTATTTGCCTCCTTGATCCACTGATGCTTGGGTTTTGACTGACCAATTCATGGTCATTGGATACCATTCCCCAAATCCATAGGGTTTAAGAAGCAGTCTTGATTTGGGTCAGCATTGACGAATGATCAAGTTCTTCTGATTGTTCATTATTGTTGGAATTTCTTTGATGTCAAGTACTTACTTACAATTTAAAATTGTTTATTTAATCAATGGTAATTTTAATGTAACGTTCATGCAGGTTTGAAAAATCATTTATTGAAGTGATATGATAGTGTGTGACGAATGAACCATTAGTTCAAACGCGTTGCTGATTTAGCTAATGTGTGAAAGATACAGTGAGAATATGATGCTAATACAGGTGATTAGCATATATTTAGGAGTCAGTTTATGCAACCTTGTTGTAGTATGCTTTCAGAATAGACCCTACTTCAATTAGGTCTTTTGAGGGTTGTAACGTGGCTTGGTTCACGGTTATTGAAACAAAGGATATAAGGCTCAACTTTTGTTTTAACCCACCCCTTCTTCATGATGATCCCCAATCCTATGTCCAGTTAACTCAACACACACATTCATATTTTAACAAAGTTCAATGGTGTAAACATGAAGATCCAAGATTCACTTGAAATGGCAGTCACCTTATTTTGCTCTTCATGGATGTCGGTGCCCCTTTGATTCTTGATATGGTGGTCACTGAATCTTGTTTTGTTTCCTATAGGGTTTTCGTGACCTCTTTTGATTTTTGTTTTGATCCCTAACTTTTGCCTGGACCGCTTTTTGAAGCTTTTAGTCCACCGGGATTACCCTAATTTTTGCCTAAGTCTCCTTATCAGGCATTCGACTTAGCGGGCTTTTCTTTGATTGTTTTTTTTGAAAATTTGTGACTGCCAAGTCAATGGTCATTTGGAGAACAACCGACATAACATTGGGATTCTTCAAGGTTCCTTCGATACTTCAAGATATGCGCGAAGAATATCATGTGGTCGATCCTTATACGGGATGTTTCATCTTGTAATTTGAATGCGTAGTCAGATTAATTGAACACTTCCCTGCCTCAGGTTAAATGTAAGGTTTTGTATATCCGAAAGAAGCACCTACTTCTAGGCTCGAAGTGGTTGACTATGGATTAACTCCTTATCTCTCCAGTGCTTGGGTGTTTGAAATAATGCTTGTACATCATCAACAAGGTTTTATCCAAAAGCATACAGTCAGCCATTATGGGTATTTTGTTTTCGTCATCCTCCCTTCAATCTTTGGTAAAAACAATTTGATAAGTGAATGGGAGTAATAGTTTTATATCAATGGAAAAGATGAGTGAATACGAAAGGATTCGTTCAAAACATGCATAATCGTTTCATTAATATTACCATTAAAGGAAACCAACAATACTTGAAAGCAGATAAGTACTTAAGATGAAAAGAAAAATGAAATGCTAGAAATATCCAAAGGATTGCCAATGCAGAGGAAGCTCTCTCGTGTCTGGTTCACTACTGGGTTAGCCTCCTTCAGAGTAGTGGTAGCTCTGCTGATCGAGACTAGCATGATAATCATCTTCAGATCTATTCTCGGAAATCTCTTCCACCGTTTGGACGGATGGACCCGCATAGCTAGGCGAAGAAGTATTGTTGACTTGCAAGCTTCGAGGCGCAAAGGAGAACATCTTGGAACCAAGCAGATTTTGTACCATGCTTTTGAGCACCTTACAGTCTTCAGTTGAATGCCCTTGTGCCCCAGCATGGAAGTCACATCTAGCATTGGCGTCAAAGCCTGGTGGATATGGAGGACTTACCGGTTTTAGCTCCTTTGGCACTATCATTCCTCTCTCAATTAAATACGGAAGTACTTGACTGTATGGCATTGGAAGCGGACCAATGTGTCTCTCTGGATTTCTTGGCCTTGGTTGAGCATGTTGACGTTGTCGATGTGGAACATCATGCCGTTTGTATGGCTGCTGAGGTGGAATTCGTTGTTGATATTTGGGAGATCCTTGATTTGTAGGATACTGACCATAAGGAGAAGATGGTCTCTGATATGGAGCTTGTGGGATTTCCCAGACTGCATTAACTTCAACCTCTTCTTCCTTTTGGGAACTGGAAACAGATTCACTCTCAATGCTCTGGCTATTTAAGGCGCATTGGATTCTTCCACTTTTAAGGCCATGCTCGATGCGTTTTCCAACTGAAACCAAATGAGTGAAGTCTGATGCTGCATTGCTATTCATCCTTTCGAAGTAAGGGCTTTGTAAGGCATCCTTGAATAACTCCATCAATTCTTTGTCTAAGAGTGGTGGTTCAACGTGAGTCGCTAACTCTCTCCATCTTTGGGCATACCCTCTAAAGGATTCGTTGCTTTCCTTAGATAAAGCTCTTAACTGCATGCGATCGGGAGCTATGTCCAAATTATATTTGTATTGCTTCAAGAAGGAGTTAGCTAGGTCCAACCATGATTGAATACGACTCCTTTCTAACTTCATGCACCAACTCAATGATGCCCCAGTCAAACTGTCCTGAAAACAGTGAATCATTAGCTTATCATCATGGGCATGAGAGGTCATTTTTCGACTAAACATCACCAAATGGTGCTTTGGACAGCTATCCCCTTTGTACTTCTCAAATTCTGGTACTTTGAATTTTAGGGGTATAACCAGGCCAGGTACCAAACACATGTCTAAGGCACTTTGTTCAACAGTATCTTGTCCTTATATGGCCTTGAGTCTTTTCTCTAGCACGCGGCATCTTTTAGCAATCTCATCATCTTGTGGTTGTTCAACATTAACCACTAGGCTTGTTCCATGGGAATATGGCACGGAGAATGCAAAGTTGTGATACTCAACAACATCCTGGTAAGAGGAATCTCGAACAATATGACGTTCCTGTACAACAGAGTTATCAACTGGGGTTCGCACAGGCTGATGTTGGGTAGGATCATTTATTGGAGCCAGCGTAACATTCTCAACCACTACAGTCTGCTGAATGTTGTCCTCTCTCTTTGCTAAAACTATCATAGCCTCAACAAGTTGGTCTATCTGGTTTTTCATTGAGTCCACATCTCCTCTCAGTGCAATATGGCTTTCCTCCAACAGATCCATAATCTTTCAAGAGTTACTTCAAGTCTTATATGAGTGTCGGGAAATCAACTGCAGGTTATCGATATTTTCCTATTCCTTCATTGGGATAAATAAAATTCAATGGCGACTCTGTTCGAACGTAAATTTTTCCGCGACCATCGCGAGGAATCGTATTTTTCGAGATGCGACAGAGGGCGACTTTGCTGGGGACTAGCTCCAAGCAAAAGAGAGTGAAGCCTAATTTAGTTCAGTTTTTGTATTGTGTGTTAATCTTGAAGCTAGTCCCCAGCAAAGTCGCCCTCTGTCGCATCTCGAAAAATACGATTCCTCGCGATGGTCGCGGAAAAATTTACGTTCGAACAGAGTCGCCATTGAATTTTATTTATCCCAATGAAGGAATAGGAAAATATCGATAAAACCTAAGAAAAGTAGAATGATGGTTGTGGCAATCATATTCGGGTTCGGGAGTTGATTATGCATGGGGAAGGTATTACCACCCCTTACGTCCGTTGTACTCAACGGGAACCTTTTAGTTCTAATTTGAGATTGAATGTTAGTTAATGTTGTTTGTTATCTTCGGATTATAAATATATTGTAAATAGAAATTGATGGGAACCTCAGAAAGGGGAAAAGGGGAGGTTTTTTATTAGTGTGCTCGCGAAGATACATCAATCTCCTGCCTACGTATCCTTATGGTGCAATAAGGAAATCAGAGCATTCGTAGTTCGGGGACTACGATTGGTTGGTGTCTTTTACCGAACAACTATTTAGATCGCGTTCTAAAGGCTAAATGCTGGCTTGTCTACTCTCGACGGAGGCTTAAGCACTAGTTTGTTGTGCGCATTAGAAAGGATTAAACAGTGTTCTTTCTGAAAAGAGTTTTGATCATACGAGGGTGACAAGTTGGATTAATATGTTGGATGTTTTGTTTGACTGGTTTCTGTAAAGACAAAGTGTCATAGAACATACGATATCAAGTTTCGATGATGACAACACGTCTACGAACAAATGCAACACATTACCCACCATATCCTTTTTCACGTTATCCTAAAGCTACTATAATCATCAAAAACATATAGACAAAGTGTGATCATGACCAAATACATGAAAATCACTAATCACAGCTTTTTTGCAGATTTGAAGGCTTTGAGTCGACCATAGGGGTCAGCTCAAAGCTCACGGGTCGGCGCAAAGGCTCTGCCCAAACTGGAGGGAGTCAGCGCAAAAACCCCTTGCGTCGACGCATAGGGTCGACGCTTAACTCACGGGTCGGCGCAAAAATCCCTGCGTCGACGCATGCAGTCGGCGCGTGCCACACGGGTCAGCGCACGCCGACCCTATGGTCGACCGTTCGCGCGCAAACTCAGCTTTCTGAGTTATTTCAAAGTTTAAATTTCTGTTATGTTTGTTTGGTTTTGTCTGTTACTATAAATAGAAGTCAAAACACTTCTATTAACCAACATTTGCTATTTTTGAGTACAAGTGTTCAAGGAAACAAGAAAGAGTGAAATAGTTGTCAAAGATTCATCATCTTCATCTTCAACAGTCCACAATACATCAACTGCACACAATAACTTTTGATGCGATTTGTGATAGTTTGAAGGTGATAAGGTTCGAGGTAGCGATTGAAGAATCGGGTTCGAGTTGAAGTCTTGGCAGGTTCTTTCTTGAATAAAACCATTAGGGTTTTATCCTCCAATACCGGTTTGCGTTTGGGGGTTTTTGGACGGGTTGCTTCATTATCTTTCAGCTGAGCGAAGGTAACTGATAAGAGAAAGTCTTCATCAGTTTAGTAGCGGAGTCGGTGTTTGAGTAGTGAAGAATCCGGGTTTGATTCGTTCGTGTTCGTGATCAGCCGGGCCAAGGGGTTGAAGAACGGAAGGTTCATCAACAAGTGGCAGGAAACGGAGGTCAAGCATCAACAATCAAAGGTCTTGATTCATCTTGAATCAAGGGGCAAGGAAAAGAAGTATCATTCAACATATTGGAAATTCTGTTGTTTACATACTTTGCACTCCTTGTAAAAACGAATAAATCTCACAGGTGATATCTAATTAATCATCTCAATTCTATTTTTAGAATTGAGGGCAGACGTACCCCGAAGCGAGGACGGCGGGGGAACTGCCTCACCAAATCTCTGTCTCCTTTAATTTTCTGCATAATCTGTTTTTCAGCTTAAAATTTAAGTGATTTTAGTTTAAGCAATTTTTGCCAAACTTTGATATAAGTTGAGTAAGTGATTAAAACAGCTGTTGGAATACTAAGTACAATAACATATTGTACTAGGATAAATTGACTTACTTACTCAACTCAAATATCACTTGGAGTGTTTATGCACACCAAGTGTTTGTAAAATTGCCTAAGCCAAAGTTGCCTTAAGTTTGCACTGAGTTTCAATTTGGTATTTTGGTTCATTGGAACTAGGCTTGCTAGTAAGTGAACTCTATCATTGATTGTGATACTAGTGTAGCGAATTGTATCTCGTTTTATCTCTTATCCATTAGCTTAACGCATATCCGGTTTTCCAATAACGGTTCGTTTTTAGACTAAATTTTCCTCGGTCGCTTCCGCACCTAAAACATTTTTAAAACCAATTTTTCGTTTAAATTGGTAGCGCCGACTCAAGTTTTTAACTGGGATCTATTCAACCCCCCTTCTAGATCCGTGCCATAGTCTAACAAGTGGTATCAGGAGCTCCGGTTCACGCCGTGCTTCAAAATACAACGTTGATAGAAAATGGCTAACGAACCTAAAGGGGCTTACAATAGAGCTCCCGTTTTCAATGGTGAAAATTATAGTTATTGGAAAGACTGTATGCGGGTGCACATAAATTCCATAGATAGAAAAATATGGAATGTTATTCTCAATGGTCCAATTGAAATAACCATGACCAATGAGAATAATGAAATAGTGCCTAAGCCCGAAGCACAATGGACCGATGATGATGAAAAGAAATACAACTATGATTGGAAAGCCAAAAACATCTTAATCTCCTCATTAGGGGTAGACGAATACTATCGTGTATCCCATTGTCCTACTGCTAAGGCCATGTGGGATTCACTTCAAATTGCCCATGAGGGGACGAACGATGTTAAATTGGCTAGAATCAATACACTAATGCAAGAGTTTGATCTCTTTTTCATGGAGCAAGGGGAAACCATTGCCGACATGCAAAAGAGATTCACTCATCTAATCAATCGATTACATTCACTAGGTAAACCTATTTCCAATGATGTTGCTACTAATAAAATCTTAAGATGTCTTAACAGGGAATGGCAGCCGAAAGTGACCGCCATCAAAGAGGCAAACGATCTTACCATATTGGACTTAACAACATTATTCGGCAAACTACAAGAGCACGAACAAGTTCTATTAAGCTTGGAACAACATGAAAAGAAAGATAAGAAAGACAAAGCCAAGGTGAGCGAAAAGAAATCAATAGCTCTAAAGACTTCCTCCTCAAAGTCTCAAGCAAAAGAGCAAAGTGATTATTCATCAAGTGACGAAGAAGAAGAGGACAAGAGTGAAGATATGGGGCTGTTCGTCAAACGCTACAACCGTTACGTGAGAAAGAACGGCATCCAACATTCCGAGAAGAACTTAGTTAACTTCCGGAAGCAATCTAGGTTCTCCAAAAATGATGACTCCAAAGGAAAAACAACTAGAGGGTCGTGCTACAAGTGTGGAAAGCCGGGTCACTACAAACCGGACTGTCCGATGAACAAAAAGACAAAAGAAAAAGATTCATACAAATCACATAAGAAACCATCAAAGCCAAGGAGGGCATACATTGCTTGGGAAAGCGATAGCGACTCCTCCGATGATGAAAGCTCCAGTGATGAAGATGAAAATGCAAATCTATGTCTCTCTGCTCATCAAAAGAATAAGAAGAAACAGGTACGACATGCTAAATATGAAAATTCCTCTAGTATGTCTCATCATGAATTGCAAACTGTTTTTGAAACTTTACACTGTGAAGCAAAAGAGGCCTTTAAAAGGCTTGCCTCAAATAAGAAATTTTTTTCTCATTTAGAACAAAAAATTCAAGAATCCGAAAGGAAACTTGAGGCACTTAAGGCTTCTATAGTGGAAAGCACAAAAACTAGTTATGAGGACCTTAAAAGTAGAATGATGAACTTTGGGTGTGATACTTGTTACATTTGGCAAAGTGAAGTAAGGAACCTAAAAGCCAAACTTAACAAGGCTCTCGAGCCCAAGATTACTTTTGCTATTGATAAATCTAATTTTCGATCAAGTATGGTTAATCCATATCAAAAATATAAATATGTTATAAAGGATGAAGATAGCAAAAGTAATCAAAATGGAAAGTTCTCTTGTCTTTATTGTTGCAAGAAAGGTCATTCCATTGCTAAGTGTAGATTTAGGAGGTTTTTGGTTCCTAAAGGCATTTATCAATGGGTGCCCAAATGCAACCATCTTGTTCCTCACCACTCAGGACCCAATAAGCCATTGGGTACCTTCTTTTGTTAATTATCTTATCACAGGTACAATGCCTCGAGACTACCGAGAAAAAATGGGTTCTCGATAGTGGATGCTCAAGGCATATGTCAGGAGACATATCTCTCTTCATTGACTTCGTGGCTAAGAAGAAGGGGTATGTAACTTATGGTGACAACAACCGAGGAGCAATACTTGGTAAAGGTAGTGTAGAAATGTCGGAAAGGGTAGTGTTTTTCATGGTGCAGGTACATCTACCGAAGACATACTCAAAGGTGGCGAGCCGGGGATTGATCAACCCGACATAGTCAAAATTGAGGAGGACAAAAATGTACACCATGATGAAACAGAAGTAGATCATCCGTTTCAAACGATGATCTTCCTCAAGCTTGGAAGTCTTCCAAAGACCATCCAATCGACAACATTATCGGAGATATCTCAAAGGGTGTAACAACTCGATCTAAGATAAGTAATTTCTATTATCACTTCGCTTTCGTTTCGCAGATGGAACCTAAAAACCCTAAAGAAGCCCTACTCGATGAACACTGGTTTTTATCAATGCAGGAGGAACTTAATCAGTTCACCAGAAATGAGGTTTGGGACCTTGTCCCTCCTCCGCGAGATCATCGAGTAATCGGCACCCGATGGGTGTTTAGGAACAAGCTGGACGAAAACGGGGTAATAACCCGTAATAAGGCGCGTTTAGTCGCGCAAGGGTATAACCAAGAGGAAGGCATCGACTATGAGGAAACTTATGCGCCGGTTGCCCGACTCGAGGCTATACGCCTTCTCCTTGCCTTCGCTTGTGCAAAGGATTTTAAGCTATTCCAAATGGATGTTAAGAGCGCTTTCCTTAACGGTCACATTAATGAAGAAGTTTATGTCGCACAACCTCCGGGTTTCGAATCCCATGAGTATCCTGATCATGTTTATAAACTGAAAAGGGCCTTGTATGGTCTCAAACAAGCTCCTAGAGCTTGGTATGAGAGACTAAGCAAGTTCCTACTAGATCAAGGTTACTCAAGAGGAAAGGTTGACACAACCCTCTTCATTAAACGTCAAGGAAAGCACTTGATATTAGTGCAAATTTATGTAGATGATATCATTTTTGGATCTACTAACATGAATCTTGTGAGAGAGTTTTCTGACCTTATGCAAGGGCGAGTTCGAAATGAGTATGATGGGGGAGCTCACATACTTCCTCGGTCTGCAAATCAAACAGCTCAAAGAAGGAACCTTCGTGAGCCAGACAAAGTATTGTTTGGACCTTATCAAGAGATTTGACATGGCAAAAGCTAAGGCCATAGACACCCCCATGCCTACGTGTACCAACTTGAACAAAGATGAAGACGGTAAGGAAGTAGATGTGAAACGGTATAGAGGTATGATTGGTTCACTCCTTTATCTTACTGCTTCCCGTCCCGATATTATGTTTAGCGTATGCATGTGTGCAAGATATCAATCATGTCCCAAGGAATCCCATTTAAAAGCCGTTAAACGGATACTTCGATATTTATCCGGTACTCCGAAGTATGGTCTATGGTATTCCAAAGGAAATGATTGTTCCTTGGTAGGTTTTTCCGATTCCGACTTTGCTGGTTGCAAATCGGATAGGAAAAGCACAAGTGGCACTTGTCATCTATTTTCAAACTCTTTGGTTAGTTGGCATAGCAAGAAACAAGTTTCTGTTGCCTTGTCAACCGCCAAAGCGGAATACGTTGCCGCCGGTAGTTGTTGTGCCCAAATCCTATGGATTAAGCAACAACTATTGGATTTCAACCTCAAACTTGATCGTATTCCCATCTTTTGTGACAACACGAGTGCTATTAACCTGACCAAGAATCCTGTGCTACATTCCCGCACCAAACATATCGAAATTCGACACCACTTTCTTCGGGATCATGTAGAGAAAGGTGACATCGTGTTTGAACACGTAAATACTGAAAATCAACTAGCGGACATTTTCACAAAGCCGCTAGCCACTGAACCTTTCTTTCATATTCGCCGAGAACTTGGCATTCTCGATATTTCGGAACGGACACTATAATCTGCTGTTTACATTACTACACTTAAAACCTTAATACTGTACTTCTGACAAATCTATGTTGTTGTAAGCACATGTCTACTGTTCACTAAGTTACTACGGCATTAAGGTGATATTGTTCCTCTTCCCCTCTCTGCAAAATCTCATGACTGCAACAATTCTATCTCAAAATGATAGTGTTTATATATATACGCCTGATATATCTCTTTGGTTGTGTATTGCTGTATGTGGTGTTAATTATGCATCAAACTGGTCATTGCATGTACTGAGTAGTGAAAAATGAAAATTTTAAACTGTATGAGTCGACCGCAGCAGGGCTATGGTCGACGCATGATTAAATAACTTTTGCAATTTCTTTAAAATCAAACAGTATGCGTCGACGCATACAGGGGTATGGTCGACGCATCGCTCAAAGATTTCGTTTTTCTGCAGAAAATTTTTAAATCATCTCTCATGCATTCACATCATTAAATGTGCAATTACATTCCATTATCTTTCAAACTACCCACTACTTTCTAACTTGCATCTACCTAGTGGCTATTGCTCTTTGATCTTCCATCTTCCCAAAACCCTAACCTTTCCACTATAAATTGGGAAAAACCCCTCTCTAGAGGAATCACTCTCAAAACCCTCATTAAACCCTCTCTCTGTATCCAAACACTCAATCTCAAACCCACTCAAATGGCTTCCTCATCACGCAGACCCTCCGGCAAAAGACCCCGAGAATCATCCGGTGCATCTCTTCCCGTATCTGCTGTATCACTCGTTCCACCTGCTCGTGTTGAAATGTTCAACAAAGACATCGGTAAACGAGGAGTTGTGCAACAACACGCGTTCTATAGACTTGAAGCTGAACCCATGCACTTACCGGAAGTCCTGTCTCTGCTGCAGCATCAAGGTCTCATCAACTTCTTGGAGTGCAACACTCAATACAGTGAAGACCTTGTCCGAGTCTTCTACTCCGGTCTTCATGAGAACTTTCGCGGACACAAGCTTTCCTCCAAAGTTGGCTCTACAAAGGTATCAATTAAATCAAATTTCTGGAACAAATATTTTGATTTGTCTGTGGATGATGCTGGAAATCCCCTGCCTGAGGTGACTGATTCTCACCACATAGATGGCTATGAGTTTAAGAGTGCATTAAATGACATGTTGGAACGGCCATATTCTGATGATTTTGTGCAGAGTGACTTGTTCCCACGAACCGTCACTGCGGGCAAACTGAGCGCCGGGGAAAGAATTCTCCAATGGATTGTCTCACGCATCCTGCGGCCCAAGAAGGGCGGTTTCTCCAGAGTCGAACAGTCGGAGGTGCATTTGATCTACATTCTGAAAAATAAGATAAAAATCAACTGGCCATACTACATTGCTAGTAGAATGTATAATCTTCGGGATTCCGGACGAGGAACTGCTCTCGCCTACGGATCCTTCATCCAAGAAGCCCTTACAACAGCCAATGTTAGTCATCCGTCTTTCCCGTTAACATCAATCACACCTGACAAAGAATTTAGCACAAAAACCATGTCTATGATGGGATATATATGGTGCAAGGAGCGGAAGAAATATAAGTTTGTTAGAAGAGGATACGTTCCTCCAAGGGCTGACAGTGATGAAAGCGAAGAACAGGACGATGAAGTGGAAAATGAAGAAGAAGAAGAAGATGAAGAAGAAGAAGCAAGGCACGATAATGCTCACAATGGTGGAGACGACAGTCCTTCACCCATTGGCACATACGACTACTCCGGCTCTGCTTGGGTACAGCAGCCGGATACATATGAAGAAGCTGTTCCACGATGGGGTGGCTGGGGTGAATGGCAACATACGGGTTGGACAACTCGACGTGAATCTTACCAACCGTATCACCATCCTGAGGAAGAATTTCTTCCATCCCCTCCACATCCTGTTGACTCTTCAGAGCTGTTGGAGATGATGCAAAGCATGCAACTTGCCCAACAAACCTTCATGGAATCCCAGGATGACCGACTTGCTCAAATTACCAGTCAACTTCAAACCCAAAATGAGCGGATCGAAAACTTCTCCACAAGCCTAAATGAACGATATGCAGATTTGGATAGGCAGGTCACAGGGAGTCTTAGGCATCTGGAAGGTGTTTGTGATTACCTAGAAACTCTGGCTGACCCTAGCAGAAACCCAGGCGTATACTACCATCCCGGCCACCGTCACTTAAGACAATAGCCATTCATATGCACTTACATGTTGCTTGTTGTTTTTGCATGTATTTTGTTTTGCTTTGCCCGTTTATGCACCACAACTTCCTTATGTATTTTCTCCTTCTTAATTAATGACTATTGTTAAGAAATGATATTTGTGTGATATTATTTCGTTGGTATCTATATTTCTACTACTGCCTGTGAATTTATCGTTGCAATCTTGAATAATTACTCTGTCTCTCTTTTTGATGTTGTCAAAGGGGGAGAAAAATGCTGACATGCTGACAAACTAACAGTCTGACAAACTGCAAATGGCCTTAGATTACAAAAGAAAGGGGGAGTGTGCAAAATGTGTCAATACTGCATGATGTTCGTCACGCTGAGCTATACGGGTTGTCATCATCAAAAAGGGGGAGTATGTAAAGACAAAGTGTCATACAACATACGATATCAAGTTTCGATGATGACAACACGTCTACGAACAAATGCAACACATTACCCACCATATCCTTTTTCACGTTATCCTAAAGCTACTATAATCATTAAAAACATATAGACAAAGTGTGATCATGACCAAATACATGAAAATCACTAATCACAGCTTTTTTGCAGATTTGAAGGCTTTGAGTCGACCATAGGGGTCAGCTAAAAGCTCACGGGTCGGCGCAAAGGCTCTGCCCAAACCGGAGGGAGTCAGCGCAAAAACCCCTTGCGTCGACGCATAGGAAACCCCTTGCGTCGACGCATAGGGTCGACGCTTAACTCACGGGTCGGCGCAAAAATCCCTGCGTCGACGCATGCAGTCGGCGCGTGCCACACGGGTCAGCGCACGCCGACCCTATGGTCGACCGTTCGCGCGCAAACTCAGCTTTCTGAGTTATTTCAAAGTTTAAATTTCTGTTATGTTTGTTTGGTTTTGTCTGTTACTATAAATAGAAGTCAAAACACTTCTATTAACCAACATTTGCTATTTTTGAGTACAAGTGTTCAAGGAAACAAGAAAGAGTGAAATAGTTGTCAAAGATTCATCATCTTCATCTTCAACAGTCCACAATACATCAACTGCACACAATAACTTTTGATGCGATTTGTGATAGTTTGAAGGTGATAAGGTTCGAGGTAGCGATTGAAGAATCGGGTTCGAGTTGAAGTCTTGGCAGGTTCTTTCTTGAATAAAACCATTAGGGTTTTATCCTCCAATACCGGTTTGCGTTTGGGGGTTTTTGGACGGGTTGCTTCATTATCTTTCAGCTGAGCGAAGGTAACTGATAAGAGAAAGTCTTCATCAGTTTAGTAGCGGAGTCGGTGTTTGAGTAGTGAAGAATCCGGGTTTGATTCGTTCGTGTTCGTGATCAGCCGGGCCAAGGGGTTGAAGAACGGAAGGTTCATCAACAAGTGGCAGGAAACGGAGGTCAAGCATCAACAATCAAAGGTCTTGATTCATCTTGAATCAAGGGGCAAGGAAAAGAAGTATCATTCAACATATTGGAAATTCTGTTGTTTACATACTTTGCACTCCTTGTAAAAACGAATAAATCTCACAGGTGATATCTAATTAATCATCTCAATTCTATTTTTAGAATTGAGGGCAGACGTACCCCGAAGCGAGGACGGCGGGGGAACTGCCTCACCAAATCTCTGTCTCCTTTAATTTTCTGCATAATCTGTTTTTCAGCTTAAAATTTAAGTGATTTTAGTTTAAGCAATTTTTGCCAAACTTTGATATAAGTTGAGTAAGTGATTAAAACAGCTGTTGGAATACTAAGTACAATAACATATTGTACTAGGATAAATTGACTTACTTACTCAACTCAAATATCACTTGGAGTGTTTATGCACACCAAGTGTTTGTAAAATTGCCTAAGCCAAAGTTGCCTTAAGTTTGCACTGAGTTTCAATTTGGTATTTTGGTTCATTGGAACTAGGCTTGCTAGTAAGTGAACTCTATCATTGATTGTGATACTAGTGTAGCGAATTGTATCTCGTTTTATCTCTTATCCATTAGCTTAACGCCTATCCGGTTTTCCAATAACGGTTCGTTTTTAGACTAAATTTTCCTCGGTCGCTTCCGCACCTAAAACATTTTTAAAACCAATTTTTCGTTTAAATTGGTAGCGCCGACTCAAGTTTTTAACTGGGATCTATTCAACCCCCCTTCTAGATCCGTGCCATAGTCTAACAGTTTCGATCGCACGAGGGCGAGAAAGGATAAACTTGATAGGTTAAGATATTTTTGGTTGGATGACGATTACTCGGATAGTCGAGTAAGACAACTCGTATCCTAATAGTCGGGAAAGGGAATAGAAGACTCTTGACCACTTTCTTTTTCATCCTCAATTATAGGAAGGATTTGGTAATAATTAAGGTGTTTTGAATGGATGATGAATACTCGGATAGCCGAGTAAGACAACTTGTATCCTAATAATCGGGAAAGGGAATAGAAGACTCTAGACCACTTTCTCTTTCATCTGAGTGGTTATGAAAATAAGTTTACGTATGGTTGATGTATTTTTAGAATAGACGACAAGTACTTGAATGACTGAGTAAGACAACTCATATCCAAGCATTTAAGGAGAGGAATCGAAGGCTCAAGAGCATCTCCCTTTTCGTATAGTTTATTGTGAAAATGATTTGACTTACGGTATAAGTTGGTGGAAATGACAATTGTTCGACTGACCGAGTAAGAGAACTCGTATCCAAACAATTAAGGAGAGAAGTTGAAGACTCAAAGTCATCTCCTTTTTTTATTTCGTTATTATGAAATAGTTTGATTTAAACGAGTTAGGAAAGTCTTTAAGAGAGATGACAATTATTTGACTAACCGAGTAAGAGAACTCGTATTCAAACAGTTGAGGAGAGAAGTTGAAAACTCAAAGTCATCTCCCTTTTCATTTCTTATTACAAAAATGATTTGTTTTGATTGTGTTTAGGCGGACAGAAATGATGATTATTTGACTAGCCGAGTAAGAGAACTCGTATTCAAATAATTGAGGAGAGGAGTTGAAAACTCAAAACCATTCCCCTTTTCATTTCCAAATGAAATGGTATTTGATTGTGATTAAGTATTTTAATTGAGTTTGAATGAAAATACTCGATGTGGGATTGAGGTTTTAAATTTGTGGATAAATTGTATTTTAGTGAATCAATCATCTAATCAATTAATTAATAACCAAATAGGTCTCATTGTAAGAAAGCCCAAGAGTAAGCTATGTGAGGTTGATGGCGATGCTAAAAGCTATCAACTTACAAGGGTATTGGGAAAATGGGCAGGATGTTAAATCCAGACTTGTGTGATTTGTGTTGTTTTGAATTTGGTTTGGATTGATGATGGACTCGAATGAAATTGAATTTGTTTGCAATAATTATGAATCGATGATGAGACAAGTCTGTCCATTTTTAATTAACAAAATTAAATAGAAAGAATTAAGTGACAGTGTCGCTTTATTTAATTGAATCGGTGTTCTCAAACCGGTTTGTGCAAAATGACAACATGGTTAATGTCATTCGCAAAATCATAACGCGGTGAAGTATCATATTGATGTATTGTAATCTTTAGTGGTATAACAACATGAAATTGTCGAATCCATTGAATAGAAGGAATCCAATTTATTCAATGCAATGAGAAATAAAAATCAACACGAACCCAATATTATTTACAAAAATAAAAAGATAAAAAAAAGGTTAAAACAAATGCAGGGCTTCCTCTCCCTACTTATGAACAAACAATTCTTAATTCCCCAATAACACATCTTACAAACAAATTGAGAGGGAAAAAAATCAAACAAATCCCAATGTGAATTAAAATAAGAGGAGGAGGAGTGTGTTATGTGACAATCACCATATAATCTAGCAAACATTGTCCATACAAATCAAATTGCAGTACACCCTGTTATTACATTACCATAAGAAACTTAACATGCTACAAGCTAATTCACCAAGTATTTTCTAACAATCACAACTTCAGCTTAAAAAAATAATAATAATCGGCATGACCAACAAGATGATCAACGGATCCAAGTTCGTAATTACAAACAAATAGCAATCATCTAGTAATTATTTTGCAAATTTGAAAAAAAAAAGAATTATATTGAAACCAACGTGATAAAACAACTAGCAATAGGTTCCAGCAAATTTAGAACTCATCCACTTAAGTTGACATGAACATAAGCTATCAAATGAAATTATTAAAAACAGCATGCCAACTTTAGAAGTCATCCACTTATTTTAAGTGGAACATAAGCCCCCAAATACTATTATTAAAACCAGAATACCAACCATGACCTTAAAATATATCCAACATAATGTACTTAATTAACTTCAACATAAATGATTAAACACCACACAAAGTCGAATAAGAAAATACTGTGTAATTGGAATAACCACACACACAAACATCCAGCAATACCACAGAATCAAACCGAAACCAATATCAGAGCAACAGTAAGTTCAAAATTTACCGTTATCGTAACATTGTTGTTGAAGTTCGGTTGTAGCCTCTTCTTTTTTTCGATCTTTCAACAGACTGTATTCCTTTTCCTTCAACACATTCTCCTTCAACGTATTCGGTATGTTCCAGTTGTGGGTTTAGAAGTCGTAGACATCTTTGTCCATACCTAACGGCACCGTCACAGATCCGCTTTTGAGTAGTCACGTTTACAACGGAAGGGATGCGTATGGTTGTTTCAAGGTTGAGGACGAGCGGAAACGAGAGTAAGTTTATGCCGGTGGTTAAGATGAAGACGGCGGAAACGTAAAACATAGGAATTTTGGTGGTTGTGATGGTGAGTGTTTGATTGTGAGAATCGTCGGTGAGACGGTTGAAGAGTTGTGGAGATGCGGTGACGCGTCAGTTTCATTTGTGTGGTTAAAGTTGTTTTCCGACAGTGGCTATGGTAGTTGGAGGGTTTCTCGGTGATGGAAGTTATGGGTGGGTGTCCGACGTTTAGTTCGCCGGTGATGGCAGAGGAGCTTTGGAGGTTATTCGCGGTGGTCTGAGGCTCGCCGGAGCGAGTTGTTTTAAGGTGGCGAGGTTAAGGTTGTGTGAGAGTGGTTGGTTCTGTTGAAGAGATGGATGGGGTTTGGTTTGAAAGGTGTTTGTAGCGGGGTATTCGTTACCTTTAGATTTATTGACTAAATCAAAAGTAAACCATACAAATCGAGTCGCCACCGCACTTCTATTTATCCAAAGGAAAGGTTAGAAAGTGAACAAAAACCGAGAAGTTTTATCGAATCAAAAACTAATAAAAATGTCAGAGATCGGGGTAAGGGGGTTGGTTATGCAATGGGAAGGTTTTAAGCACCCAAAACATCCTAGGTACTCCTAGGGAGCCCTTTTCACAATTTGTTGTAAGGTAGGTTGGTATATGTGAAAACTATTTGTACAAACATCTCAAAAGAAGTTGGTGAATTGATTGGTCCAAAAGCCTTAAGGTCTTTAGTTATCCAAGGGAGAAAACTCAGCCTAAAACCACAAATCCACCATGTGAGGATAACTTCAACATGCTAGTGAGGGGTTAACCCTATAATAAGCATGGAAGGCTCATTGTTCATCACTAAGGATATAGGTGAGTATTATATCAACCTCAAGGATAACTCAAACCTAATAGCTAATGGTTATGAAAAAAGTTTTGATAAGAAAGTGGGCATTGAAACCACAAAACATTTGAATGAGTGAAATTTACCAATGAAAAGTATTTACAAGATATGGTCAAAGTTGACTTAAAGATTCAATTTAAAATAAGTGTTATGAAAAGGAAGTTTGAAAAATCAAAAGCATAATGCTTAGGTTTCTAATGTTTGAAAACAAGTGTTAATGTTTGCACAAAAGTTTTGGCTTGGGTTAGAGTGGGGGGAGAAGAAGAATGGCTAAGTCCTAAACATACAAGAGATGAAGGAAAAGAAATAAAACCACAAATGGAGTTCCCTTCTTGAGATCATATTGATGATCCAAGTAGTTCCCATCCTTTGGAATAAGCAAGCAAATAAGCAAATACTCAAGCAATCAATCAATCAAGCAAGCTTTTAGGAATCCTCCAATGGCTCTTATATCTCTCACTTTAGAAGCTCATGACAATGGTTCTTCACTTAGGCTCAAGTTGGAATCCCTAGCACAAGAACACACACATCAAAAAGTTCTATAATGCAAACAAAGAATGGACAAGAGGGAGTTTAGAGAATAGGTCCTTTCAATTCCTCTTCAACATTAAGCATTCTAAAGGCAGGAGGCCTAGTTGCTCTTTGACTTTTATAGCACTCCAATGGCATGAGGCCTAGTTAGTCTTTGACTCCATTTTTGCATAGGGATTGTCCTAAAGTCTAAGTCCTTTTGTCCATTTGCAATTGGTTCACAATAATCAAAATAAAACACAAGCACGATAGTATATGCACAATTACGTGCTCAAGTGAGCAAAAGGCAAATTGCATTAACATAAACATGTGCTCAAATGAGCAAAGGGCAAAAGCAAATGAATAATATGTACAAGAATATTAAATTGCATTAATGTAAAGTGCAAGAATTAAATGTTAATAGTCAATGGTTAGAGTTAGTGTGCCATAAGGCAATTTAGCGCTATGTTAAGCAATCGTAAGTGGACTAATGTAGTAGTCACACCTATCTGAGGCCGGTCAATAAAAATATAGGCAACAACACAAGTTAGAGATCTTGTTAGTGAATCAACCTCCTACAACTTGCCATGCCAAAAGAAGATGAGAAATGATCTTGTATTGATTTAGGTTCTTTGCTTGATTAGGAAGCAATCTATCCTTAATGCAAAGCCATTCACTTGATCTATGATCAAGATGAATTAGATTTGAATCAAGAAAGGTTAAACCTCCCATTCATCAAGGCTAACCACCAATCTTTAACTCATTGATCAAAAAAGAAAAAAGATGAAGAAGGAGATGAATAAGAATGAACATTAATGGAAATTCAAATGAAGTAATCAACCTACATTGACCAAAGATAGATGGAATCAAGGTCAAACATTAGCAAACAGGAGCAAAATGAAACTTAGAAGTCAAGAAACAAATAAAATATTTTTGGTATTTTTCAAAATTAAAATAATACTTGAATTAAAATAAACAATTAAAGGTCATACTTCAAATCTATTTCAAATCAACTTTGAAAAGTCCAAATGGATCATCCTAAGTTCAACAAGGTCAAACAAAGTTTGACAAAAAATTCAGCATTTTTAGAAACCAAAAACTATTTTTTAATCAATTAAAATGCATAAAAAATAACCTAATTGAATTAAAATATCAAATAAATCTTAAATCAATTAATAAATTGATGAGAATATTTTTCATAGATCCATCATCATTCAAAGAGGTTAAGAAAATATTTTTGTATTTTTTGAATATCAAAAACTATTTAAAATGAATTAAAAACAACCAGAAAAGAGAAAATTCATAAAAAATATCAAATGATAAAATAAAAAATATTAAAAATCATTTTTAGAAACTAGAAATTAAAAGAGAAATAATGTAATTGGTCTCGCATTTTTTTGGAATTAAAATGAGTGAGATATAATTTTTTGAAATGAAATGGAATAAAAGAATAAAATGGAATTTAAAATCAGAAATAAAAAATAAGGAAAAACGTGAGGCGTAGGATCTAAGCTCATTAATTGAGCTGGCGCATCAAACGGTTCCCAAGCGCGCGCCCATTAAACATACTAGTCAACTGAGCAACATGTGGACATTAAAAAAGTCATAAAAAGGAAGGATCCAGATTAGATCTGGAAATGAGATCGCACGACCATGATTTGATCTGGAGTTGGGACGGTGGTGTACACCACCGTCTTCTCCGGCGAGTTCTCCAGTTCCGGTGAGAGTTGCAGACATGGCAACCTCAACCAAATGCCACGATCTATACAGCAATGGAAAACTGGGGTGATGTACATCACCCCTGTGCCATCTATTTTCGCTATAGACTTTCATGGAGAGAGAAATCAGAGGTTGAAAAATATGGTGTTCAACTGAAACTTGATGGAATTTCAAAATTCAAAGCATAAATGAATTTCCTTTGATGAGAGGACTTCAGCCAACCCAATAAATGCAAGAAACAAGCTATAAACAAAGAGTTTCGAAGAAGGAAAGTTTGAATATCCACCTCTGAAATGTGGATCTTGAGAGCACGATTCTCCTCAACTAATGCTTGGAGTATGATCTAGTGATGAAGATGAAGCAAGGTCAAGGAATTATAAATCTGAAAATTAACCAATGTAGTTGAAAGTCAGATCTGAATTTTTGAGAAGAAAGTGGAAATTCCTTTAAGTATGGCTATGGAGGGATTCTTGCAGCATAACAGGCGCCTTCAGGTTACCCAATTGTGAAGCCTAGCACTCCTATTTATAGCAATTGGAAGCTGCAAGCATGAACAAAGTGTGTGCATGGATGAAGATGGCCTCCATGCATGGGCCTGTACAGGCGCATGGAGGGCCCAATTCTCATTGCAAATGAATGCTGATATCACATTTGAGTGAAGTGGACGTGCATAAATGATGTCATGAGCTTGTGCAATGTGTTTTCAACTTGTTTCCAAAAATGCACTAAAACTCGAAAATGATATTTCCAAAAATAAAACATAGCCTTATGGGTAATGGTTGGAAATCTATTGGCATGAGGATCAATTGTTATGTTGGGAAAAACTTCATTTGGAATTGGTAAATTGGTGAAAATTGATCATGAAGTGCAAGGTGCAAAACATGTGTATGTGAAAATTTCCAAAAATAATCAACTTCAAGCCCTTCTGTTTTAACGATGCAAGCTCCAAATGACAAAACCTTCAACATCAAAGTTGTAGATATTTTCAATACAATCAATTTGGACTTAAATTTTGAATCATTTGGATTTTTGATGAGAAAGGTATGGGCACTTGAAGTTGGACTTTTTCACATTTCAATGCCTTTGGTCCAAAGTGACCTATAATGTTTTGCATGATCACATGTATTTATTTTAGGATCATGAAAATTTGTTCAACATAAAAAATGAAGTAGACATCTTAGACTTTCCAATTCACTTGATCCCACCTAAAAATCATGAAAAATGAATGAGTTATGTTCTTGGGAAGTTGACCCAAAATTAGGGTTTCAGTCAAAATGACCTATAATGTTTTGAAATGGATTATGACCTTCCAAGCTTCAAACCAATTTTTTATGAACATGAAAGTTGTTTATATGGTTCTTAAGAACATGTTTTCTCTTGGGGTCATCTCCATTTGACAAAAACATTACAAGTTAGGTCTCAGTGTACTTCAAAATAGTCAGATGAATTGACTGATCAACTTCTCAAGTTCAAACTTCAAATCTTGATGAATTGATGATTGAGGACACTCACATAGGCACATATATGCATGAAATTATGAATGAAATAACTTCCCTTGCTTGTATTTGATCATAGGTTGAGGTTGCTTCATGAGCAAGGCACAGTTGATGCACAGTTTAATTAGGGTTTCCTTGGGAAATAATCCTTAAGCCCTTTGGTTTGCTTTGATCAAAATGATGAATTGAGATACTTGGGAGGCATATTTGATGGATGAGAGCTTTGTGAACCATTGTCATTCTTGCTTTTATCTTCACCTGGCCATATCAATGAGCATAGGGGCCTCTAGGTGTAACACCCTTCTAAAATACCCCAAATATTTAATTAAAATAGCAATATATCAATCAGAGTAATTATGCAATTAAGGGTGTCACACAATCATTTCACACCATTCACCATAATAACTGTCATGCTCTTTTATTAATTCAAAACATAAAGCATTTGCACAATACGTAGCGGATAGAAATCAAATCAATCATTCAAAACATGTAACACAATACATGTAAAATTATTCAACAAGGTAAAACATCCCGTCCCGATGTTACATCTATCAGAGCATGACCCACTAAGGAACTACACTAGACTTCAAGCACTAGCTCCTACTCAATCACTGCTCGTTACCTGAAAAATAGTTGTAAGGGTGAGTTCCTCAATCGATATAATAAGCATTATAAAATATCATGTAATGCTAAGTAAATAACACATTAATCACCCTAATCATATCACACATTCAGTAACGGCACATCAACTCAAATATCATGCTCAATACCAACACAATTTATACTCATACTCAATGCCAACACAATTTATACTCATACTCAATGCCAACACAAACACACATATAATATTGGAATACATCCATTCATATTATACACCATACATACATTATGCAATGAGACTCCATGCATGCGGTACCGACTATTCGTGAACATATAGTTCAACTTCACCGACCAAATCCAGGTACGGCTACCAAGCTCACTAGTCCCACTCATTTGAGACCTAGTGACTCACATCACTAATTCCTCACCATGGGAATTAGCTACCACCCCAAGGGCCATGCTATGCACGCTAATCACCTAGCATGCAAACATCAACAACAGTCCAAAATGACTAACATCACTAATTCCTCACCATGGGAATTAGCTACCACCATAAAGGCCACATTATGCTATGCCAAATCACCTAGCATGCAACATCAACAACAATCCACAATGGACATATGCTCACACTCTAAGCCATAAAACAGTCCATCCACAATTACATACATAATATATACATTCACAACATTATGCATATTTTCACACATCATCAGCATATTTATCACATAATTATATTATGTTATGCCAAATAATTCAGTCACAGTATTAGCACACTCTACTAATACCTATCCTACTCAAAACAACGGGAAATAATCTCTACTATATCACACACCGATATAGGCCAATCACCAATTATGTTCACAATATTAAAATATTAATTTTTCACTTTTCCAACAGTGTTAACCGGTTAACGCCCTGGGTTAACCGGTCAACGCAACACAGAACACGCTTTCTGGCAAAACTCAACAGTGTTAACCGGTTAACGCCCTGGGTTAACCGGTTAACGCAGACAGAACAGCAATTTCTCAGAAATCACAACAGTGTTAACCGGTTAACGCCCTGGGTTAACCGGTTAACGCAAGCAAAACAGCAATACTTCACAATTCCTAACAGTGTTAACCGGTTAACACCCTGGGTTAACCGGTTAACGCAAGACAGAAAGCTGTTCCTGCGCTAACACGAAGCAGAATGCAGAATTCTCCGCATTTTCCGCCGTTGGAGGACTTCCGGACCTCCGATTCCGATTCCGTAAAAAGCTATACGTTCGGGAAATCACAACTCACACAAATACAGATTCAATTACAGCTTTAACACAACTTATCCAACACAATTTTTCAGCATTCAACATCCCAATTAGGGTCAATTCAACGGTTTATCACTACCCATTACATGTTAACCCATAATACCCATTAAACGACGATAAACCCCCCTTACCTGAGTTAATCCGGCAATATTTAAGCTCCAAGCTTTTCTCTTCTCCAACCTTCTTCCTCTTGCTCTGTCTCTTTGCCCTTTTCCTCTTTTCAGCCGCTTCTCTGCTTTCACGTGAAAACTCTTTCTTTACCAAATGGGACTCTTTTTCTTATTTCCAACTTATATATATTTTCCAATAATTATTATTCCAATAATAATAATAATAATAATAATCCAATAAATCCAATTATTTAATTAAATTAATAAATATAATATTAACTTAAATTAAATAATTATCTTATTTTTATCGGGGTGTTACACTAGGAGCCTTGGATCTTGTGATTGCTCAAGCTACAAAACAAAAGATGTTAGTGACATATTTTTGTGCTTTTGGTTAGTAACCAAAGTAAGAAAAAGCAATAATATACAATTCAAGCATGCTTGGTGATCTCACCAACTCACAAGTGTTCCCACCCAAAGGTTAGGAGCCAAGATGCCATGATCCTTGAGGCAAGATGCAAATGCAATGTTATGATGCCATGAGGGATCTTAGGGTCAAAATTGGGGTCTTACAAATGCCCCTATTTAAGGTCATTCTAGACGGAGATATGAAGATTAAAATCTTCGTCTCGACGAGGTAGAATAGGCTTAAATAATAACAAAGAGACGAATTTTGGTCCCTAAGAGACCTCATGATGCAAATGTATGTATGCAAAAGGTAACACTCTGTGGGGAGATGTGTCCACAAAGGAAAAAAGAAACCAGGAGAAACTGAAAATCCATAGGAGTAATACACTCATAAATGGGACAGAGACTCTGGGGATTTTACTGGGGAATAAAAGGGAATAAAATGCGTGAGCAGGTCACGACTTAAAACTTGCTGAGAGACATGAAGGAACTCCATGAAAATAGATCAATGGAAGGACTCGAGCTGACGCAAAGATGCACGTATTGGGGAATATGCCAATACATCAAAATTATCCATAAAGGACACTTCGGATAAAAACCCGGACTCAGGCTGAGAAAATCCAGCAAGGGACTCCGATGGGGAATGTCCAAAGAGGACTCAGCTGAGGGAACAACAGAATGAGGTATTACCGGCTACTGGGTAATAAGCTCAAAGAGACATGTGATCAAATCATCGGTATAAGGGGTGAGAGAACAACACGCTTGAGGAGAATGAATATCTAAAACCGGTATAAGGGTGAGAGATATCAATCATCCAAAAATCTGAGGAAGACCTAAAAAGGTATATTTCAACTCAGGAAAATCTGACTCCACATGGGACAAAAGTCAAGATAGGGAGCAGAAGGGAAGGAACACCAGGGATACTGGTTACTGGGCATATAATAGGTGACCAACCAAGGCGTGAATTGGGGAATATTTCCAAAACACTCATCATCCGAAAGGAGGGCTGAAAAAGCAAACTCAATTATAGGATAGGCATCCGATTCCATAAGGAAATACGAATCTTACTCGACTGAGGAAGAAAAAGACTTCGACTGAAGAGCACATGAGATATATTATCTATTACCGTCAGAACGTAGATAACAAGCTCGCATGGAAGATTATCCACAACCAAATACTGGGTTAATAAAGGATAAATCGACCGAAAAGGAAGGACATCGGGATACCGGCTACTGGGTATAAAATGATGACCAATCAAAGGGGAGAAACGATCATTACCGAACAAGGGTAAATGAAAGATGACTCGCTGGGGATACATTGACAAAATCAATGATCCGGGAGATATATCACCGGTTACTGGGAGATATACTCAAAATTAAGGAAAATCAATATCGAATATTGGATAAAGATAACCAACAAAGAGGGGATTACATCTACCGGTCACTGGGTAGAAAACCAAGGAAAGGAGTAACCGTCATCGGTTAGGATGAACAACATCAAGGGTTAACTCTGCGAGGGGAACAAAATGGGGTTTACAACTACCGGTTATTGGGTAGAAAACCACAGAAATGGGACTTATAACTACCGGTTACTGGGTAGAAGGCCACAAAACTCCGTCGAGGAAAAGATGGACAATTACTTGTTACTGAGCAATCATTCATCTAAATTACGGGGAAGTGCAGGGAAAATAACAAGAGTAGTCAATCTAGAAACAAACTAGAGAGACACAATGAAACAAGACTCAACCCAATGAGGATATACTCAGGGGGAGTAATTCCATCCCTATACATATTTAGGGAGGAAACTGAAACAACAATTATCCACGAGGACATAACTCAGTGGGGAATATGGAAGAAAGGGTAGACGCTTTCTGCCTATGGGGCTGACTCTATGTGGAGAGATCAGACACAAACATCTGCTTGGGGAGATATATATATCACCAAATAGCAAAAGACAACAAACAAAGATATATGGCAAAAAATGCAACATGAATATCTGAATGTTATAATTATGCATGTATATGCGTGATTTATGTATGATGAATGCTGACAAACAGACACATCTAACACAAACAAGTACAAGAATCAATGTACAAACATCCGATACTACATCTCGAAAGAGAAAACCAGGCCTACCGGGGAGACTCCTAATTTGACGGGGGCAACAGAAACCAGGAAACACTAATATCCGCGGGGAATAAAATCCGATGCTGAGGATGATCAAAGCCCATCCTGCTGGAGATTGATGTAGGCGAGTCCATTGGGGATAAGCTACAAACCAAATTATTGAGAATTCCACTCATGTTGGGGATTTCCTGCTCACTCTGCGGGAGAAGTCCAATGAGGGAAGACCAAATTCCTCGAAAAGATAGCATATTAATTTATCAATTTATAAGGGATTTTAGGTCCATCCAACCAAGGGATGACAACCATATAATTGATAACACAAATGCTAGATCCAGCCTTACTGGGGAATTAGAAGATTGAGGCCAAACTTCAAACTCTCTGGGGATTTGGTGATGCATAACTTTCTTCTGCACTTGCGGAGGAGACAATCTGAAAGATAATGAAGAAGATACAGGTATGCTGGGAATATGAACAAATGTTTTACCCTTTTGGCGATCATACTATCCTTGGGAGAGCACTGAAGACGTCCCAATTATCCTTTATGTCATTGTGAATGTTCACTTTGCTTAAAACAGTTTATGAAAAAAAATTATTTATTCAAAACAATGATATTTGTCAATTAAAACATGCAAAAATATTTGTCTAAACAGGAACAAATACGAGTGCGAAGAATTGGATAAAGGCTCAAATTTATTTGATAGAATGGTAGTCTGCAAATGGCAAGACTCCAGGGATCTTTACAAATTTGAAATTGGCGATATATATTGGAAAAGGGCTGCATTGAACATAATGACCATTTCCCCACCAACTCTAAATCCGATGTATTTGAAGCTTCAGTTGACGATGACTGAGCGAAATTCTTTGACAGATGACAGTTGTAGAACAAAGTCTTGTCAGGATGCAGTTACTTGCCAAATCCCTAATTTTTGCCTAGATTGCCCCAGGGTGGGGTACTCAATCTAGCGGGATACATATTCATTTTTTTTTATGTCTCTAACTTTTGCCTGGATCGCCCTTTCAGGTTTCCAATCCACTGAGACGCTCATTTTTGCCTAAGCCGCCCTTTCGAGTTTTTAACTTAGCGAGCTATTCTGTTTTTATTTTTAGGTGAAGTATTTCTTGACTGCATCTGAATTCACAGGACGAGTGAAATCCTCCCCATCCATAGTTGTAAGTATCAAAGCACCGCCTGAAAAGTCTCTTTTAACAACATATGGACCTTCATAGTTTGGAGTCCACTTGCCCCTGGAATCGGGCGTGAAAGACAAGACTTTCTTGGGCACAAGGTCACCTTCTCGAAACACACGAGGCTTGACCTTCTTATCAAAGGCTTTCTTCATCCTTTGTTGATATAACTGAGCATGACACCTGGCAGTCAATCTCTTCTCTTCAATCAAATTCAGTTGGTCATAACGACTCTGAACCCATTCAGCCTCAGCCAACTTGGCTTCCATCGACACTCTCATTGATGGAATCTCCACCTCTACTGGGAGGACGGCCTCCATGCCATATACAAGGGAGAAAGGGGTTGCCCCTGTTGAAGTGCGAACAGATGTACGATATCCATGCAAAGCAAATGGCAGCATCTCATGCCAATCTTTGTATGTAACAACCATCTTCTGGATAATCTTCTTGATGTTCTTATTAGCGGCTTCAACAACCCCATTCATCTTGGGTCTGTAAGGGGAAGAATTATGATGCGCAATCTTGAACTCGTTACACAACTCTTTCATCATCTTGTTGTTCAAGTTAGATCCATTATCAGTAATAATCTTGTCTGGCACACCATAACGGCATATGAGTTGATTCTTCATAAACTTCACAACCATATGCCTGGTCACGTTAGCATACGATGCCGCTTCGACCCACTTGGTGAAGTAATCAATAGCTACGAGAATAAATCTGTGACCGTTGGACGCTTTCGGTTCTATCATGCCAATCATGCCAATTCCCCACATGGAGAAGGGCCATGGTGATGAAATCACATTCATAAGTGTCAGGGGAATATGAATCTTGTCCGCATAAATCTGACACTTGTGGTATTTCTTCACATATTTGCAACAGTCAGACTCCATTGTCAGCCAATAGTAGCCTGCTCTCAACATCTTCCTTGCCATGGCATGTCCATTGGAATGAGTACCAAATGAACCCTCATGGACTTCAGTCATCAACAGGTCTGCTTCATGTCTATCCACGCATCTGAGCAGAACCATGTCAAAATTCCTCTTATAAAGGACATCGCCATTGAGGTAGAAACTGCCAGATAATCTCCTCAAAGTCTTTCTATCCTTCGCAGATGCCTCAGGAGGGTAAATCTGACTTTGAAGGAAACACTTGATATCATAATACCATGGCTTATCATCTTTCACTTCTTCTACTGCAAATACATGAGTTGGTCTATCCAAGCGCATCACAGTGATATTGGGAACCTCATTCCAGAGTCTCACCACAATCATCGAAGCAAGCGTAGCAAGGGCATCTGCCATCCGATTCTCGTCTCGAGGAATATGATGGTAGTCAACTTCAGTAAAGAACGTTGAAATCCTCCTCGCATAATCTCTATATGGGATAAGGCCAGGCTGATTCGTCTCTCATTCACCCTTAATCTGATTAACCACAAGGGCCGAATCACCATAAACATCAAGATGCTTGATCCTAAGATCAATACACTCTTCCAATCCCATAATACAGGCCTCATACTCCGCCATATTATTCGTGCATTTGAAAGTTAGCCTTGCTGTAAAAGGAAAATGTGTGCCCTGAGGAGTAATAATCACTTCCCCAATACCATTTCCATATTGATTTACAGCGCCATCAAACACCATACTCCATCGGGAACCAGGCTCTGGCCCTTCATCAAGCGTAGGCTCATCGCAATCTTTCATTTTCAAATACAGAATCTCCTCGTCCGGGAAGTCATACTGAACTGACTGATAATCCTCAATTGGTTGATGTGCCAAGTGGTCAGCCAAGATACTACCTTTAATAGCCTTCTGAGCTCGATACTCAATATCATACTCAGACAACAACATCTGCCAACGGGAAATCCTCCCAGTTAACGCAGGCTTCTCGAAGATATACTTGATTGGATCCATTTTGGATATCAACCAAGTCGTATGATTCAACATATACTGGCGTAAGTGTCGCATTACGCGAAAAACCGGCGGGAAAAACAAGAACAACAGAGCCGCCACCGTGCGTTATTTATCCCAAAAGAGGGAAAGGAAACGCTCAGAGTAAACCTGGGAAAGAACATGGTCTCGCGACCAAAGAGAATGGGATCGGGAGTCGGTTATGCGAAGGGAAGGTATTAGCACCCCTACGCATCCGTCGTACTCGACGGGATCCATGCACAATAGAAAGGAAAATGGTTGCTAAAAACACTGCTCACACACACACAACTGGCTGAAAGAGACACAAGGAAACAAACAAGACTGACTCGGCAGGATATCGCATCCTGGGCCTACTTAGTCTATCAGGCATAGACATCAGAGTCGAAGTAGTTCGGACTGGGGAAACGACACATGCTCGCTAGGATGTCGCATCCTATGCATACGTATCTTCTCGGACGAGAGAAGAATCAGAGCATTCGTAGCTCGGCTGACACGCACACAAACAAACACTGGCAAAGGCAAACGTGGAGCCTGAATGCCAATCACTGGACTTACATCAGCATCCGAACCAAAACACACACAAAGAGGCAAACGTGGAGCCTGAACGCCAATCACTGGACTTACATCAGCATCCGAACCAACAAACTCACACTAGAACCCGAATGCCACTCGATGGACTTACATCAGCTTCCAAGCACACGACAACACAAAACAAAGACACAGGCGCCCGAAGAGATCTGCTCATCTCCTGCCTACGTACCTCATCTGGTATGAGGATCAGGGCGACGTAGTTCCCCTACGGAGGGATAAAGGACTAGCCTAACCAGATAACAGAGGGAGACACAACTAGGGAGACTACGACTCGAGCCTAGATGTTATCATGCAAATCATCCCTAAGTTAAGGTTTCTAGCTAACTTGCACAGGAAGCAAGCCTATCCTAATCATGACTTGCACAGGAAGCAAGCCACACCTAACTTGCACAGGAAGCAAGTCAAACTAACCCGAACTTGCACAGGAAGCAAGTCAAACAAACACACAAGCACAGGTAGCACACACTATATGCAAGCAATGGGCTCAAACAAGGTTAGGTTTTAGTCGAGGGGTCATATCAACCTCAACAAACAAACCACTGGAACTGGGTAGTGTTAGCTCTTAACCTTGCCATTGAGGGGCTAAGGTGAAGCAGATGAAAGGTGAGTGAAGATAAGACTTCACAGCTCTTATCCCTGGCCTGGGAGAGCTTAAGACAAGAATGTGTGGGTTCAGAAAGTGGGAACCCTTCTACACATTTAAAACTGACTCAACTGTACAATTGTACAAGATCTTGGGTTTGTATCTGCAATGCATCAACACAGTGGTGTGAGCAAAGCAGATGACACACAGAATAGCAGGGGATAGATTGCATATCCCTTGGGTTCTGCCAATTGCCTCTTCACTTAGGAGGTCTTTGACTCTATACAAGGACAAATGTAAACAGTCACAAACATTGCCTCTTAAGGAGGACTTCAAACAGTTGCCTGGCCAAGTAACAGGCCAGGTCTTCCAGACTACATGAAGTAAAGAAGTTATACCTCAATGCAAATTGCTCTTAAGCAAAGCAAAGCAAGTTCAAAGAACTAAGCAACTAATGGTACCTGAAATAGTCAAACAGATCAGTACACAATTCAAAAGCTAAAGCAAAGGAGGTAGGAATCAACAGTCAATACAATTAACAAATGTGCAAAGCACAATGCTCAAGGCATGTGAGCCAAGCCACCTACAAAACACACAAGTTAGTCAATGATATTTAAGCAAGCTCAATCAAAAAGAAATGGTCTCATTGGTCATTTGTTGGTCAACCTGAAAACATGAACTCAAAGGTGAGTAACAGGACCACTAGGGCAAGCCTAGGGTCAAAAATGAATGAGAAAGTCAAAACAGCAAGCAATGTCCAATCAAAATCAAATTCAAACATTTAGGAAGCAAACCCAATTGGTTTCATGTTCATATCATGCATCATCATCATTTCATAAGCAAAAGAAGTCAAAGCATGGCAAATGAGAGCTCATAGGAGTCAACAGAAAGACTTGCATCAAAAGCAAACTCAAACATTTTCAAAAATCACCAAATAAATCATGATCAATCCTAACACATAGCATGGTAAGCATGTCAAATTTCATCTCATTTGGACAAGTGGAAGGCAGTCAATGAAAATCAGAAAGTCAAAACAATTTTGAACATGCTCAAGGAAGTCAACCAAACATGCATCAACTTGAAAAATTCATAAATCAGAGATGGCATATGATAAATGAATGGGACTAAAACCATGGCAAAGCTTAGGATGTCTAGTTATCTCATGTAAAATTTCATGTCCATCTAATAAAGTATGAGCATTTCACAAATGAAATGGCAACATGTATCACACAAAGTCAACATTTTGGTCAAACAGGGGAGAAAATCTCAAACAAATGGAAAATGCCATGAACAATTCCACAAAAAATCACACACAAACTAGACATATAATAGTAGGTTCATGCAAAAAATCAATCCATTTGGAGGTCAATAGGCATGGCTATAAAAATCAACAAGTTGAACATCAATGGTGTGACACAAATTATCACACCCTACTTCAAAAATTCACAACTCACAATCCAGATAAGATAAATTCACAAACTCTACATCAAAATAAACATGAATGTGTCTAGTTTGTGCACAAAAATTTTCAGGTCCATAGGATAAGTCATGACTATTTCACAAAGGTTTTGGTGGAATGTGCAAGAAATGGATACATGAACAAAACCCTAGCACCATTTAAAAAACCAAACATCCAAAAATCTTGGAAAAAACATGATAAAAAAGTAGAGATCAAGCAGAGTATGATGCAAAAAATTTCATGAAATTTGGAATTAAAATGGATGAGTTATGAATTTTGTAAGTTGTTGAATCAAAATGAAATAAATATTGAACAAATAAAATGAATTAATGGATTTATTTAAATAAAATGGGACGGAATGGCATAATTGTATTTCTGGGCTTCACTAAACCAAACGCAGCCGTTTAGGGCACGGCCAGGAAATAACGTGATTGGCTGTTGGCTACAGTGCCATGCCATGCACGTGAGAAAGAAAGAAAATCTGGAAAATGATTCAAGAACAGCCTAGGGTTTATGCACAGTACAACAACATTCATCCCAAAATCGATTCATCCAAAAAAATTTCCAGAAATCTCAATTGGATACACAGAAATGATCAGCAAAGCATGACTAACATGAATCTATCATCAATTTTCACTAAAACACAGTATAACTCATGAATCGAGCAAAAATGCATTTCATCTTCAAACTTAAAAACAACATATCTCCTAAACTACTCAACCAAATCATGTGATTCGAAGCTTAATGTACTCAGGAACAAGAGATCTACAAAGTACATATCATGGTTTTGAGAAATTAGAGATTCGTGTTCTTACTTGTTTTTGAAGAAAGTAGTGGAACAGTGGTTGTTTTGATGTTATGAGCTCAAACAGATGCAGACTCATGCTCCAAATGATGAATGGTGAAGATGCTTGGGCTTGAAACAGCTTGGTTTGGCTTCAATCGCACTTTGCCATTGATGATGCTTTGGAAAAACAGTCCATGGAAACGAGCTTACAGTTGGAGAACAGGAGTTGGAATGGGCTCACAATGTGGTTTAGATGATGAAGCAACAAAGGAGGGCTCGAGTTCTCTTGAGGTTTTGCAGATTTTTCAAGAATGAGAGAAAATGAAAATTTGGAGAGAGTGATATTTTCTGTGTGCACAATGGCTGCTAGGGTTTCCTTCAGAGAGAAAATGATGAATATATACTCTGTTCAATGGTACTTAATCAAGGTTCATGAAAAAGTGGAATGGAGTTGGTGAAAAGTGTCCTTTTGCCAATTTTCAAGCAAGTTGGTGATGGGTGTGTGTACTGCACGAAAATGGGCTTTGAACATGTCCAAAATATGATTTCTGAACATATTTGATTGGTAGAATTGGTTGGAAGTGGTTAATTTTGAAACTCATTTTTCAACCTCACTTGAAATTAATTCAAGCAAGTTCAAAAAGGCCATTTTGATCCATGAGGTTTTGGTGCATGAGGGTTACATATTTGGAAAGAGGAGGTCAAATGTGACTTGTTGGAAAAAACCTCACCAAATTTGGCCAAATGGTTTGAGAGATATGGCCTTTTGAAGTTCAAGAATTTTTGAAAATGAATTGATCATATCTTGCTAACCATACATGGGAATTGAGAGTTCTTGGACTTTTTGGAATGGGAGAACAAGATCTTCAACTTTCATGTTGGGCAAAAATTCATTTGAAGCTTGTATCATGATGTAAGTTTGAGGATCAAGACTTTCCATTTTTGGCAGCTAAAATTACAGGTCCAGTTTCTATTTTTGGAAATTTCTTGTCTGGCTTCCAATTCTTCAATAATGGTCTTTGACATGATACATGAAGCCTATTTGGACATGAATGAGCTCTCTCAAACCAAATCCAACCATCAAAACCATAAAAATCAGACACAGTTGACCAAGTTTGACTTTTTAGGGTTTCTGGTGAACTGTGCATTGACTGATGACTTCTGAACATCCAATCCTTGACCAAAACACTTCAAATGGATCCCCAAGTCATGTGAACATGTTGGACCAACCCTAGGGCCTTGTTTCAATGAAAATTGCACTTGCTTGCTTGACTGACTGATCTCCTGACCAGTTTGACCTAATCTGTCTGATGATCTTGCACTTGGGGCAAAGGACAATGCAATGCTATGCAGTGGACCATGTTATGTTATGACCTAATATGAGAATGTATGTACAAGAAGTAGGTGCAAATTTGAGGTGCTACAGCTGCCCCTATTCAATCAGCTGGGAACCCGAACGGATGATAGCGACGGCTGTCAGACTTTCAGGGTAAACAGGGATTGAATACCAAGAACCGTAGAAATTTGCACTCTGCCGGATATGATACAAGAAGAACCACGTCATTTACCGATGACGCCTGCAATTGACAACTTCAGAAAGGCGAAACCATTTACCGATGGTTAGAAGCTGGTAACTTGATATTTACCGATATCAACTTCAGCTCGAACATTTACCGATGGCTACTACAACTGGGGATCTGATATTTACCGATATCGAAGAAAACGGGGCCATTTACCGATGGTTGGTAAAACTGGGAATTCAATATTTACCGATATCGAAGCATACAGGGCCATTTACCGATGGCGTCTCCACTTGGGGAGGAACAAAATCTTTGTGGTGTAATCAGACAAGACGTTTACCGACGACTTCTGGGGATCTTGATTTTGTCAACAAGGAAACAAAGCATAACCAGACATTTACCGGTGACTGGGATGAGACTCGATGTTTACCGACATCGAAAGATGATGTTTACCGACATTCAAAAACGACCATACATTTACCGATGACCGGGGAACACTTCACTAAGGGAAAAAACAAATATTTGCAACTGGAAACCAGATAGGACATTTACCGATGACTCTACTGGGGATCTCTAGCTGGGGATTATCAGACATTTACCGATGACTGCAGAAAAGACTCGATGTTTACCGACATCGAAAGATGATGTTTACCGACATCAAAAAATGACCAGACATTTACCGATGACTGGGGAGAAAACCCGATGTTTACAGACACCGAAACAATGGTGTTTACCGACACCAAAAATGATGACCAGACATTTACCGATGACTGGGGAGAATACCCGATGTTTACAGACACCGAAACAATGGTGTTTACCGACACCAAACAAAGAAACACACGTGGGTGCTGGCATGACACTTACCGGTATCACAAGAACGTCATCTTAGATATGTCAAGGCAAGGTTGACCACTTGCCGGGGGTCTCACTAGGGAGAAACAAACTTTCTGTCGCCAACGGGTGAGGTAATAAACCTCTGTGGGGATATCAATCCTGAATGCTGTTAAGAGCAACTGTAGCAGACTTGCTGTGCTGATGTTGAATGAAATGATCCGCCTCTGCCGGGGATACGGTCTGGTGAGGTTAACACATGAATGCATATGTTTGAATTTTTCTATGGCGTAATGCTCCATATTGAATGGGAATGCTACGCAGTTTGAGGATGCAATGATCACTAAAATGCAAAAATGCAAAAATGATGAAAAACTTCGGCTGGGGAGCCAAAACTGATCGGGTACTCCAACTCTGCGGGGAGACACTGTAGGGAGAGCAACGACTTCTCACTCATGTTGGAGAATAGCACTGCTGCCGGGGAAAGGTAAACTCCGCTGGGGATATCCTTCAGTCCACAGATAGGATAAATGCTGGAGATAAATTTCAATAAACCTGCCTCACTCGAGGAGGAGATCGGCAAATACAGGCCTGCTGGGGATAGGCGATCCTTAGATCTGTTGGGGAATAGAAGGCACTATCCACGGACGTCTCCGCAGGGGAACATAGCTCTGATAGCTTCCAAACTTGCTTGGGGAAAATATCTGCTGAGGAAACATCCTCACAGATGCCAATCCTGAAAAACAGCACAACAAAATGCCCCCAGGGGATACATGGACAAGATACGCTCAAGCGTCCTCGACATTCAAAATGATTTTCAAATGTTTCATCTTTTTGCACGTTATTGTGTAGCCTTCATGTTCTTATATGCAATGCTTATCAAAAATTCGGACATTTTTGCAAACAAAACAGTAAAAATAAAAACAAAAGAGCCATTTATCTGAATAACGACTTTTATTGATTGAAAATGCGCCTGAAGAGGCAAATACATTGGGAAGCAATTCCTGGAAAGAGGTAATTGCGCACAAAAGGAAAAATCTATCCTAATGGCAATGTGAACACGGCATCCACTATTTCCCAATTCTGTTATAACTCACAGATCATCAGTTTTCCTCCCAACTCCTTGCTTTCTGAGAAGAATGACTGGACGGATAACACCTTTCGAGATGGCAGACGACAAAGCTCGATGAAGTACAGACAACTCAGACTGTAGTCTTCGCTTTAATCCCTCTTTTGGCTGGATCGCCCTTTCGGGTTTTCAATCCACCAGGATACCCATTTTTGCCTAAGCCGCCCTTGCGGGTTTTCGACTTACCGGGTGTACAAATTCTTTTCATTTTTATCCCTAATTTTTGCCCGAACCTTTCCTTTCTGTTTTTTGGTTCGCCGGGATGCCCATTTTTGCCTGGACTCTTTTATTCTTTTTGTCCAGCGGGTCAATTTATGCGAAGTATTTTTTGACTACATCTGAGTTAACAGGAGACGGAAAATCTTCACCATCCATAGTTGTAAGCATCAAGGCTCCACCGGAGAATACCTTTTTCACAACATATGGACCTTCATAATTAGGAGTCCACTTGCCCCTGTTATCTGCACCGGGAGGGAGGATCCTCTTCAAAACTAGATCACCGATCTGATAGCTTCGAGGACGCACTTTCTGATCAAAGGCTCGCTTCATCCTTCTCTGATACAACTGTCCATGGCATACAGCTGCTAGCCGTCTCTCTTCGATAAGGCTCAACTCGTTAAACCTTGTTCGAATCCACTCGGCTTCGTCCAGCTTGACATCCAATAAAACTCTCAGAGAAGGAATCTCCACTTCAACAGGTAGGACAGCTTCCATACCATACACAAGGGAGTAAGGGGTTGCCCCGGTCGACGTACGTACTGAGGTACGGTACCCATGCAAAGCGAAAGGCAGCATCTCATGCCAATCCTTGTACGTAACGACCATCTTCTGCACAATCTTCTTGATATTCTTGTTCGCCGCTTCTACAGCACCATTCATCTTCGGTCTGTAAGGAGAAGAATTGTGATGTTCAATCTTGAAATCTTTACAAAGCTCTTTCATCATCTTGTTATTGAGATTCGAACCATTGTCAGTGATGATTCTCTCCGGAACTCCATAACGACAGATGATTTCCTTCTTGATGAACCGGGTAACCACTTGTTTGGTAACGTTAGCATAGGAAGCTGCTTCCACCCATTTGGTGAAATAGTCAATCACAACCAAGATGAAGCGATGTCCATTCGAAGCAGTGGGCTCAATCTTCCCAATCATATCAATGCCCCACATGGCAAAAGGCCAAGGCGAATTCATGACATTCAGAGGGCTTGGTGGTACATGCACCTTATCAGCATAAATTTGACACTTATGGCACTTCCGAGCATACTTGAAACAATCGGATTCCATAGTCATCAGTAATAACCCGCTCTCAACAATTTCTTAGCCATTGCATGTCCGCCGGCATGAGTACCGAAGGAACCTTCATGAACTTCCTGCATTAACATGTCTGCCTCGGGTCTGTCCACGCATCTGAGCAAGACCATGTCAAAGTTTCTCTTATACAGCACATCATCCTGATTCAAATAGAAGCTTCCAGCTAGCCTTCTCAGGGTTTTCTTGTCATTCTTCGACGCACCTTCAGGATACTCCTGAGTCTTGAGGAAGTTCTTGATGTCATAATACCACGGCTTCTCATCAATCACAACAGACTCGGCTGCAAACACATACGCAGGCCTCTCGAGTCGATTCACCACAACATGTGGCACATGATTCCACCAATGAACTTTGATCATAGACGACAAAGTAGCCAAGGCATCAGCCATTTGATTCTCATCCCGGGGGACATGGTACAACTTCACCTTCTTGAAGAACGTCAGTATTCTTCTGGTGTAATCTCTATACGGAATCAAATGCGGCTGGTTCGTATTCCAATCTCCGTTGACTTGATTGACCACTAGAGCTGAATCTCCAAATATATCAAGAGTTTTGATCCTCAGATCAATGGCTTCTTCTATCCCCATGATACAAGCCTCATACTCAGCTTCGTTGTTGGTGACGTCAAACGTCAATCTGGCAGAAAAAGGTATATGAGCACCTTTAGGATTAATCAATACTGCACCCACACCGTTACCGTTCATATTCACAGCCCCATCAAACATCAGTGTCCACTTGTCATCCGGATCCGGTCCCTCCTCGACAAGAGGCTCTTCGCAATCTTTCATCTTAAGATACATGATGTCTTCATCAGGGAACTCAAACATCATAGGCTGATAATCTTCAATCGGTTGCTCGGCGAGGTAGTTTGACAGAATACTACCTTTGATGGCCTTTTGTGACGTGTACTGAATATCATATTCTGTTAGAATCATCTGCCAACGAGCAACGCGTCCGGTGAGAGCCGGTTTCTCAAAGATGTACTTCACTGGATCCATCTTAGAAATCAACAAGGTAGTATGGTTCAACATATACTGTCTCAGTCGGCGAGCAGCCCAGGCCAAAGCACAGCAAGTTTTCTCGAGCAGTGAATATCTTGTTTCACAGTCGGTAAACTTTTTGCTAAGGTAGTATATGGCATGCTCTTTTCGACCAGACTCGTCATGCTGTCCCAATACACACCCCATCGAGTTCTCAGTCACTGACAGGTACATTATCAGAGGTCTCCCTGGAACTGGAGGTATAAGGATGGGAGGTTTCTGTAAATACTCTTTAATCTTGTCAAAAGCTTTCTGACAATCATCATTCCACTTGATCGCCTGATTCTTTCTAAGCAATTTGAAAATTGGTTCACACGTGGCAGTTAGGTGAGATATGAACCTTGCAATGTAGTTCAATCTCCCTAAAAACCCACGGACTTGCTTCTCCGTTTTCGGTTCAGGCATCTCTTGAATAGCTTTGACTTTTGCTGGATCAACCTCAATCCCTTTCTCACTGACAATGAAGCCTAAAAGCTTCCCTGATCTCACCCCAAACGTACACTTGTTCGGATTCAACCTCAGCTTGAACTTTCTCAACCGATCAAACAGCTTCTGCAAATTAACCAAGTGCTCCTCTTCCGTCTGCGACTTCGCAATCATATAATCTACGTACACTTCAATTTCTTTGTGCATCATGTCATGAAAAAGAGTCGTCATTGCCCTCTGATAGGTAGCACCAGCATTCTTTAGTCCAAATGGCATCACCTTATAGCAGAACGTGCCCCAAGGTGTAATGAATGTCGTCTTTTCCATGTCCTCTGGCGCCATCTTGATCTGATTATATCCAGAGAAACCATCCATGAAAGAGAATACCGAGGATTGAGCTGTATTATCGACCAATACGTCAATGTGAGGTAATGGGAAATCATCTTTCGGACTCGCTCTATTCAAATCCCGGTAATCAACACACATTCTGACTTTGCCATCCTTCTTCGGCACAGGAACGATGTTGGCCACCCATGGGGGATAACTTGTAACAGCCAAAAAACCTGCATCCCACTGCTTCTGAACCTCTTCCTTGATCTTAGTTGCCATGTCAGGACTCGTTCTACGAAGCTTCTGCTTGACCGAAGGACATCCTTCTCTAAGAGGTAATTGATGCACCACAATGTCTGTATCTAACCCAGGCATATCCTGATATGACCAGGCGAATATCTCCACATATTCTCTCAGCATCTCAATCAGCCTCCTCTTGACAGAGTCCTCTAAAGCGGCCCCAATCTTGATTTCTCTTGTGGCGTCCTCAGTACCCAAATTAACAACCTCCAACTCCTCCTGATGAGGTTGGATGACCCTTTCCTCCTGCTTCAGCAATCTGACCAATTCTGCAGGGAGTTCACAGTCTTCCTCACTCTCCTCTTCAGCTTGGTAGATGGGATTGTCGAAATCATACTGAGCCATAACAGAACTGTTCATAGTGAATGCCATAAGATCGCTTCTGCATGTTTAATGCTTTGTTTTAGAAAAAGAGTTCAATAAAGTCACAAAAAACAAAAACATTGCCATTTTTATTGTTTTTGAAAAAAGATGAAAACAAAAAATAGAAAGACAGGGATCACAAAGTTTGATTGCAAAAAATGTCCTTCATTAATGATAATCATTAAAACATGATGAGGCCCTACAATGAATCACTACGCCTTGGGCAGATCGTAGGATTTTCATGCAAAATGAAAAAACAACAGAAAATTACTCTGTCAGAAGAGTAACTTGAACCATTTCTTCAGCCGTCCAGTTGTTGATAGACTCCCCTGGTACACACGAGCGAACCCAGTTGTCCAAATCACAATCACTGTCACAGTCTTCACTACCGGTTGCAGAGACGTCGCCATGATTCATCAGCCCAGCGCTGGTAAAGGTACTCGGACCCGCTTGACCATTCTGCTCTGCTTGGAGAGGCTCGTAACCAACGCCAAATTTGTCTTCTTTGACAGGAAAATCCACCATCTTGCCCCAGCCTTCAGCTTTGCCAGAATCAACAACCTCCTTAGCCTGCTTGTAAGAAGTAATTGAAGCACCTGGCTTCCTCTGCTCAGCGTACGCCACCTTCTCAAGAGCCACAGTCTCAAACGCCTGGCATAAGGTTTCGTGGATCTCGCCATCCACCTCAACATATTTGAACGAGGATAGATGACTCACCAGAATCTCTTCTTCACCGCACACGGTCACAATCTGACCGTTCCAGACATACTTGAGCTTTTGATGGAGAGTCGACGAGACTGCCCCTGCTGCATGAATCCATGGACGCCCCAATAAACAACTATAGGCGGGCTGGATGTCCATAACATAGAAGATGATATCGAATACCTCAGGACCTATCTTCACAGGCAAGGTAACTTCCCCTCACACAGAACGTTTGGATCCGTCGAAAGCACGAACGATCAGGTCACTGGGAGTAAGCACAAACCCTTCCACATCAATCTTCTTCAGAATCTGCTTAGGCAACACATTCAGCGACAACCCGGTGTCTACCAATACGTGAGACAACACTGCCCCCTTGCACTCCATGGTGATGTGCAAGGCTTTGTTATGGTTTCGCCCTGCAGGCGTTAAGTCTAGGTTGGTGAATCCTACACCATGCCTGGTGCTCACATTGGCCATCACACCCTCCAGTTGATTGACAGAAATCTCCTGAGGCACGTAGGCCAGATTCAACATCTTCAGCAAGGCATTACGGTGTGCCTCAGAGCACAACAACAGTGAAAGTATAGAAATCTTGGACGGAGTTTGATTCAACTGATCTACAATCTTGTAGTCACTCTTCTTGATTATCTTCATAAACTCCTCCACGTCCTTCTCAAATGACCCCTCGGGCGCTTCCTTCTGGACAGGTCCTTCCTCAACCACAGCTTGCTTACCCTTTGCTTTGGCGAGAGCCTCAGCATTATTGTCCCTCAAAGGCTGCGGTGCGAACAGACGACCGCTTCTGGTAAAACCTCCTGGACCCCCTACATTATCCACAGCCGGACCAACAGTTGCAGGAACTCTATTTGGTAAACCAATTGTCACTGGAGCTTGATTCACTGCTCTCGTCTGACTTTCAGCCCTTCTGTTACTGCGGTAAGCATTATCATACTTCCACGGCACGGCTCTACTATTCTCAACAGCCCTTCTTCCAGACGCAACGATAGTAGTTGGAGCACTGATGGTTATAGGCACGGAAATGGCAACTGGGGTACCATTTGTTGCAGGTGCACTAACGACCCTTTGTCCACGTCCTTCAGTTGGTTTAAAGTAAATGGTGATAGTTGACACTGTTCCACGATCTTTTACAGCCCTACTGAATTGCAAACAACCCTCATCCATCATACCCTGGATACCGGCCCTTAACTGGTCGCAACCATTCTCAGATTCTGCACAGCCCAAACAATCCTCATCACAGCCCGAGTAGACACCCCCATTCAGCAGACGGCCCTTCACAACTAGCAGAGAAGTCTGAACATCATCAACATTAACAACCATATCTTCAGCTTCTTTCCCCTCAATATTGTTCACTCTATGCCCACCATGCTGAGGCATAGGGTTGTTTACGACGTTAGGCACTGGAGCGAAGTTGATCGCCTTGGCATCGATCAAATCTTGGACCTTGTGCTGGAGAGCCCGACACTTCTCAGTATGATGCCCTGGTGCCCCAGAGTGAAAGTCACAACGGACGTTGGCGTCGTACCCAGGAGGCAATACTGTAGGCGGAGCCATTGTACGCAACTCAACCAACCCCAACCTGAGTAGTTCGGGCAGCAGTTCGGCGTACGACATGGGTAGCGAATCAAAACGTCGATCAGGCATCCTTTGTCTGGGCTGATACGGACGTTGCTGTTGTTGTTGTTGCGGTTGTTGAACTCTTTGTTGTTGTTGTTGACGAGGTTGAGGTGCCGGAATGGTCACTGCAACAACCTGACAGTGTTGACTTCTGTTCTGATCTCTGCGGTATTGAACAGCATTAGTTTCACCCTCTCTTCGACGAGGTGCCCCAGCAAATGGCTTCTTAGAAGAAGAGGAACCAGCATCTTGGATCTTCCCAGTTTTAATCAAGCTCTCAGTCCTCTCTCCACAAATGACAACATCAGAAAAACTACTGAATGGGCAGCTCCCCATCCGGTCCATAAACACACCCTGAAGAGTACCGATAAACATATATGTCAACTCCCTCTCCAGCATAGGAGGTTGAACTCTAGCAGCCAGTTCACGCCACCTCTGGGCGTACTCCTTGAAGCTCTCTCCGGATTTCTGACATAGACTCTGCAGCTGAGTCCGGCTAGGCGCCATGTCCATGTTATGTTTATATTGCCTCAAGAAAGCCTCACCCAGATCCCTCCAGCATCGGATCGAATCTCTCTTTAATTCCATGTACCAGTCCAAAGAAGCCCCAGATAGACTATCTTGGAAAAAATACATCCACATCTTTTCATCATCTGTATACGCAGAGATTTTTCGATAATAAGCCTGCACATGGGTGCGAGGGCAAGAAGTACCGTTGTATTTATCGAAGGACGGTGCTTTGAACTTGTAAGGGATTCTCAAACCTTCCACCAACCCCATATTGGTAACATCAAAACCGAGAGAATTCTGACATTCCATAGCTCTAATTTTCTCAGCAAGGGCATCAACTTTACGATCCCTCTCGTCAACCCTTCCCAGAACATCTTCGTCTTCACTGAGCAGAGTGAACATATCCTCTTGTCTGTCAACAATCGGAGCAGGATTACGGGCCGGGGCACGGACTGCTCTGGCATTAGCGGCATCTGGAGCAATAGGTTGACCGTTGATTCGAATACCCCCCAACTCATCACCTACAACATAGTTGTTGATGGGTACAGCAGCAACAACATTATTATCATTGACCGGGCCTCCCTCTGGCAGAGCATGGTTGACCGGTGGAATTGCAGCCTCTTGTCTTTGAACCAGGGCTCGAAGTTCTTCTTGACCTTGTGCAACCCCTTGCATCATATTCATGAACTGGGCCATGTTAGCCTTCATCTCAGCCAACTCAGCTTGAACTTGATCCATACCTCTCTGTTGATTCAGTCTTGTTGAGTAGCGGTGCGGACGTTGATCAGCTATTCTGCCTGAACAGGAACCAAGAGTGAGAAGTCACGACCAAGAACACCTGTTATGCAAAATGATATGAGTATGGTGCTAATGATGCGTATGATGCACATGATATGTTCATTCCTCAGGCATTCAAAGAGCCTGAGTCATCCTCAAAAGATGGCAACCTGCAGCAAGAACAACATAGAAGCACAGAAACAATATACACAAGAGTGATGAGTACAAGGTGAAATCAACAACCTCATCTATATGAGTAACAGGATCATACAACAAAGTCGACAAAGAAAATCCAAACAATCGGAGTACAACAATGAATCCCATCCAACAAGCCTGGAGGTGATTCTCAACATACATATCAAAGATACAAGCTAAGACAAACGGCCTCCCGGAATGAGAGTCTTCAAGTACTGACATTGGTCTATCAACAGGTCACATTCTGAACATTCTGGCAAAAGAGTGATCTTCTCCTTCAGTTGTCGTCTAAGCTCTACCACTTCTCCTCCAAGGTGGTTCTCTGATGCCTGTCTCAAGTCTACTTCCTTCTCCAACTGGATGTCTTTATCTCTGAGTTGCTTCTCCAAGTCTCTGATCTTCTTCTGATAGCTGGCCTCAACTCTCTGCAGCCTCAAGCACTCCCGGTGTTCTGCATCTAACATGCTCTCCACCTCCTCATAGGATCTCTTCTTGCTTCTCAGTCTGCTAGCATCTTCTCCTCGCACTCCTCTGAGTTGATGAGGCAAATTCAACCTATCATCTTTGGCTTTGTACAGCTCCATCTGGGTATCTTGCTCCTTCTCTCTCAAACGGCGATTCTCCATCAAGGCTTGCTTGTAGTGCTCCGCAGGCACACTCTCAGCAAGGATCAAAGGTGGTTGCTCCTGCAACGGCTCCATCCTATCGTAGGGTAACAACAAAGTTTCTACTCTCTCCTTGACCCAATCAGTGTAATCGGGCATAGTGTAAGACCCCAATTTTGGCCCTAAGATCCCTCATGGCCCATATCATATCATATCATGGCCTCAAGGATCATTGCATACCCTAGCTTCCCTCATAATGGGTGGGATACCTTGTGAGTGTGGTTCTTGATCACCAAGCATGTATTGCATTTGTATATCATTGCTTTTCATATGTTTACTAACCAAATGTACAAAAATATTGTCATCTAACCATGTTGCTTGCAGCTGAAGCAATCATCAGTCAATCAGTCAAATCAGGCCTTGAGCAATAGATGGTGGCCATTCTTGAAGAATTTGGACACCATGATCATTCATTAAGAGTTCATATAACTTGTGGTATCATTTGGAACCAAGATCTCATCTGAAAGAGGCTTGGAATTCATCAGAATGTGGCCCAGTCAACCAAAAGTCAACAGAAGTCAACTGTGGTCAACTGTGGATTTAATCAGTGATTTGATGATTGGAATTGATTGGAAAAGTCTCATTCATGTCCATACAAGTCTCATTTGATATTTCGAAGATCAAGGTTGAAGGATTTGAAGTCAGATAAAAAGTTTCCCAAAATGGAAATGACCTGTAAATCTCAGCTGCCCAAAATGGAAAGTTTTTCCCCTCAAGATAATTTCATCATACAAGCTTCAAATCAAAATTTGTCCAACATGAAAGTTGAAGATCTTGTTCTCACAATTCCAAAAAGTCCAAGAACTTGAAAATCCCATTTACGGTTTGCAAGATATGGCTCAGTGAATTTCAAAAAAGACCCGTAATCAGGAGGCCATAACTACCACATGGATTGTCCAAATTGCAAGTTCTTTATATGCACAAACTCCATTTAATATGTACTTCAATGGTGCATAATTGGATTTCTTCAAAATTGCTCAATGCAAAAGGTCAAATTTCAACTGGACTGTTAAATGAACCAGGGGCAAAATCGTCCAACTTGTGAAATAATTGGAATTTTTGAGTGGGGATTTTTTCTACACCTCATGAATGGCATTTGAAAATTGTTGGAATAATCACAATATGCCTAGGCCCCATGGTTTGATATCTAGCTTTTGAAATGGACTTGAAAATACATGACATTACCATGACATGGTGAATTTGCAAAGTATATGGCCAATGGAAATGAGACTTGTTTCTACACATCATATATGGTATTTTGGACTTGCTTGAATCAAAAAATTGGACTGATATGGGCTGGTTTAGAGGAAGGGCATAAAAGGCCAATGCATCACATAAGCTTAAGTTCACTAATCCATTTTTTCACTAATCAAGATTATTGGTGGATTAAGAGCTTAGTATAAAGAGTTAATCTCTAACAGAATTGCACTGGTTAATCATAATTCACAAAATCACAACAGAAAATCTGAAAGAGAAACTCTCCAATTCTCTCATTTTCTCCATCTTTCACCAAGAACACTTCACACAAAAATTGATCAAACTTCACCAATTCTTGACGAATTCTCGAAATTCCTTTTGTGTTGATCTTCCACCATCCTCTACTCCATCTGTTTTGGAAGTTTGAATCGAGAAGAGCCACAATTCGCAACTGTCCAAGAAAGCTCCATCAATGGTGAATTTGATTTTCGCGCATTAGAAGCAATTTCGATTGAATTTGAGCATTGCATTCAACTCCTGGAAGATCATTCTGCAACTGTTTTTGACTTTCACACGCCAATACCTCACGATTCATCACTGTCATCAAACGACGGTAAATTTTCGAACCTCAAGAATTGATAAATGTTCATATGCGTGTGGTAGTTTGTTAGATGTAGTTTATCATGCTAGGCTCGGTTTGTGAAACGGCGGACTATAGGCTGAGAAATTCGAACTCGAAGCTTTGATACGAAATCTTCTTTCGCTCGATCTGTGCTGTACGATAAGAATTAGGAGAAATCGTTGTGATATTTGAGATCTACGCGGAATAACCTTTCCAACGGACATAAGCTTGTGAGTTTTGGTGAGAATTTGTTGTTCTTGGTGTTCGTCCAAGTTCTGGAAATGTCGCGAAGGAGATGAGAAAAATCTGGAAAAATCTCACTTCGATCCTGCGCCTCGCGTATTCAATTCGAAAGGCTGTTTCCCGCGCAAAGCCGTCGAATCAGGTGCTGCCAGCAAATTAATGTGATACACACCGTTTTGGCAAGGCTGGAGTATCTACTGTTAGGCCACTTACTGTAACATTAATCAACAATTCCATTAATTCACAAATTAATTAATTATTACATAAATATTCAAAACTTCTAAAATTCATAAAACCACCAATAATCATCAAAATAAATCAAGACTTTTTTTGTTAATCTCCATTTTTGATCTACTTTTTAATAGATACAAAAAATAAAATGTTGCTTGGTAGAAAAATTAATTGCCATAGAAATGTATGTAATGTGTACAAATTTCACATGCTTTGCCATTTTAATTATGAAATCACCATGCATAATCCAAATTAAATGAAATTTTAGGAGTAGAATCTTGACTCATTTCTGGAATTTTTGACATAGGTTTTGTAATTTTTGGACCTCTGGTCTTTTAGCTATGATTTATTGAACTTGAGTGTGGAAATATGTGACACCTTGTGATATGCTGAATTCTCCAAATTTTTTACCATGCTTCCCCTTGGCCAATGGCCTTAATTTTTTGCATGTAGCACCATTAACATGTTAACATTCACTGTGATTTTTTGTGGATTTTTACAATCCATTTCCTAATTGATTAGGATTTTTACCTTCTGCCTATCATTTTTGGACCTAGCTTGTGTAACCTTTTGTATATATGTTGCCAAATCCACATCCTTAACCCTATGGACATGAAAATTGGTAGGGTAGTTCCTAACACATTAAGCTGTCATTTAGCTTTGGTCCCATCCATTTCCCACTTGCCATCACTGTTTACCATTAGATTGAAGTTAGTGTACATTTTGTAGCTTCATTGGATTGTGTTTTTGCATGCTTAGACATGTTGAATTAATTCCCATAGTTCCACTAATCCAAATTGCTTGAAAATTGACATGTAGCTTGTTGAATGTCCTCTGTTTAGGATATAATTTTTGTGGAATTTACTGTGTTGTTTTGATATTTTTTTTGATGTGATCTTGCTGGTTGCTCATATGTGGTTTAACATTGCTCACTTTGCCTTACATGTCGCATAGATTGAGATGTGTACATATTTTGGATATGGGACCAATTGAGATCCCTTTGTTATTGAAATAGCTTGACTTTGATCATGAATTGGTTGCTGTTTTAGGATTTTTCCTTCTTTTGGACCATAGGCTAGCCCTAGTGGTCTTGTCACTTACATTTGAACTTGTTTTTGGCTTTTCAGGTTAAGAAGTTAAGGCTTAAGGATATTGTTTCACATTTGGGATATTTTACTTGACTTGTAAACTAATGTGGCTGTTTTGTAGGATGTTGGTTCACATTGAGCTTTGTGCTATGCACCTTGTCGTTTGATTGTACCTTACTGATTGATCATTATATTGTTGTCTGATTATGAATGGGATGCTGATTCTGTTTGATTTTTCCAGGTACCCTTAGTTGCTCAGTTCTCTTAAGAACTTGCATTGCTTTGCTTAATAGCAATTAGCATTGAGGTATTGCACCTTCTTCTTCATGTAGTCTGGAGACCCGGCCCGTTATTTGGCTGGGCAAATTGTCTGAAGTCCTCCTTAAGAGGCAATGCTTGTGTATGTTTATATTTGTCCCAAGCAGGAAAAGTCCTCATCCGAGGCAATTGGTGGATCAAAGAGATAAGTAGCCTATCTCCCACTATTCCGTGTGTCTTCTCCTTGCTCCCATTACATGGTTGTAGCATTGAGATCCAAACCCAAGATCTATCGAGTCTAATCGGGGAAAGAGTTCCATCTTTCTGAACTCCCCCATATCCTTATATTTACATGCTCTCTCGGACCTGAGATAGAAGCAATGAGGCACACCCCTCATATCCTTTCATCTGCTTCACCTTAGCCCCTCAATGGCAAGGTTAAGAGCGACACTTACCTCTTACAGTGGACTTTCATAGTCAAACCCTTTTGCTTGAGCCTCATTGAATGGTTATAGCGTGTGCTACTTGAATTTATGTGATTGATTACTTGATTCATTTATACATGATTACTTGATTGTCGGTGTGCATTTATCATCTTTGTTTGCCGTCAGTGCATGATCAGTTCTTTTGTCCTTGTGACATTGTTGTTTTCCCATTGAGGAACCAGTTATAAGTCCCTGTGAGTTGGCATCTGTTCCCATGACATGGAAGAGATAGAGTGTAAGACCTCACTGGTCACTCATATCTTCTTTGCTCTTTGTTTGAGCATTGTTGTTGTATGTGAGGATTCATTGTAAGTCCCTGTGATGTGGCATTTGTATTCCTAGGATCATACTGTGGAGGTTAACATAAGTCCAGATAGATTGGCAGTTGACTTCCCTGTTTTGTTTTTTTGTTTTATTCTGATGGAGATTAGTGTAAGTCCATAGAGTGGCTTCTGATATCCTTGCTTGTTTTAGGAGACAGGTATAAGACCATTGAGTGGCATCCAGTATCCGCTTTTATTTACTTTCATCTGTTATCATGTTCATATTATTGCTCATTTGTAGCCTATTCCTAAGGACCCACTTGAATCATCTTCTATATGATTTCAAGAGGTGGACCCTTCTAAGAAGTTTTACATACACACCATTCCATTCACCCCATTGTGTCCTACCTTTTCACACATGTTTTAAAACTTGAAATAAGTGTTGTGCAAACATTCTCACTCTTTCCAAATTAGAAACTTGGACCTTAAGTCCATGATTTTTCAAACTTCATTTTGTAAATACTTCTTTGAATTGACTTTAATCATACTTTGACTCCTTTTGTGAATAATCCTAATCAACTAATTTCACTCACTCAAATGTTTTGGCTTTGTCCATTCTTGTTAATCTTTCCATGCATTAGCCATAGGTTCCAATTCTCATTGTGGTTGATGTAAACCTCACCCTATCCTTAGTGAGTCGACAATAAGACTTCCGTACTGAAAACAGGGTTAACCCCTCTAGTACGTCGAAGCTATCCTCGCATGGTGGATGTTGGTCTTGGTCGAGTTTTCTCCCATTGATAATGAAGAACCTTAAGTGCTATTGTTTAAAAATGAACTCATACATATTTTTGGAAATCTTTTAGCCGAACTACGGCGTTTTGATCCTTACCTTTGATGGAAGGTACGTAGGCAACGGGTTCATCCGTTCGAACACAAAAATAATTAACTTGTATATTCTTTTCTCATCATCCCACTCATGTTTGCACAATGCTTATGTCATGACAAATAATAATTTTCAAACAACAAAGTGTGAAAAGGTCTCCCTAGGAGTACCTAGGACGCATTGGGTGCCTAACACCTTCCCATTGCGTAATTTACCCCTTACCCAGACTCTCTGATCTTTTCATTAGTTTTCTACGTGTAAAACTTCTTAGGTTTTTGTTCGCTTTTTAACCAGTCCTTAGGATAAATAAAAGTGCGGTGGCGACTCTATGTTCATTGTATGCTTTGCTTATGATTTAATTGATAGATCATATAGTAACGAATACACCGCTACAGAAAAGTGGCGACTCTGCTGGGGAAAATAACCTTGGTGGTATTGCCTACTTTTCACCATTGTTGTGTGATATATTATTATTTGTTATTTGACATATTTTTGTACAATTTGGGATAACTGTATTGATTGTAATGTGTGAATTGCTTGATATACAAATGCTGTTTGCTTTGGTGATCTCTGTGAGATGAGTTCTATACCCGAACTCGAGTGCACTCTAGGATAGGAGAATGGCATAGTCTTGTCGACTGGTGTGGAGTAGTCCTTAGCCAGTTGACTTGCGAGCCCATTCACTTGGTGGAGGTCATGTTGGATTGATAATGTCACACAAGTCATTTGTGGTTAGGCATTATTCTTTCAATCATGTGCCTTAGAAGCCAAGGACCTTAGTTTACCAAACCCATCTTGGCCTATTTTTAGGACGTAGTGCGGAGGTCGTTCGGATGTAAGATCTGATGCGATTGTTACGCGATACTACACCCATAAGAGTCTCTCTTGAGAATATTTTTGGAATACGAGTATTCGTTCCTCCGATAATATCCGAGAGATGGGACGATGATTATGGGAACCTCTGGTAGAACATGTCTGGCAGGTTTAAACCCTAGTACATTCCCTTTGGGTGGTTCTTAACCATGACTCCATGCTCGTGACTCTCAACAAACCCGTGATTCGTGGTTGAGTCGTTCAAACATCGTTAATATCAATGGATCCCGGATCAGGTGTAAAACCTAAAATCCACCAAAGCGGCTGGTTGATATTAAGGATGTTCGAACCGGTTCATGTACCGTTAATATCAATGGAACTTGGGTGTCGATAAGGTGAAAACCTAAATCCACCAAAATGGATGATTGATATTAGGGATACATTGAGCTTTCCCACGACCTTTGTTTGGTGTGCTTTGCTTGATCCTTGAGTGTGATTGTTGCATTCATGCATTCATACATTCATCTGCATCCATATCATCAGATAAAAAGAAAATTTTCAAGGAACTCAAAGGAGTTTATTTGCAAAAAATTTCAAACATGAAAAAACCGGGAATTTTTTTTCACCTGATATATCTGATGAGATATTCTCATATATATATGATCAAAATGTTAATATTTCAAAGTTTGCAAATAGAACCCTCGAGTTCCTTTGAAATAAAAAACCAATCATATGCATAAACACTTCATGCATCACTTGCATAAGCGGGTGTTTTGTTCCGGGCTCCTGTCCTGTGGCCTGACCCTGCGATCTTCATTTATTTTGAAGACGCACCTCGCCGGTATTATACCAGGGCCAGCTCTGCCAGATTGATGGATCATCTTGAGCAAGAGAATTGTGAACTCAAGGAGGAATTTTCCCGACTGAGTACTTTTGATGGATTAAATCCCGGGCTGGCATTGGCTATTGTTCTGGGGTACATGATGATCAGCCGGAAGAGGAAGCTGCTGCTATCATTGAAGAAGATGCAGAGGACATGAGCAATTTCGTTATTCCTGGTGGTGTCTGCCACAATTGGGTCGCTGTGGATGTTCCTACGGTCATTCATAAGTCAGCGTGATTTGTTCACTTTGTTCAAAACCCTTCTCCCATGCCAAAAGGAGAAGTGATGACATTGTTGGCAAAGCATAATACAATGATGTTTTCATTCAATTAATGCATTGTTAAAACATTTGTTTTTCCATTTGTTTTCACTTTTTGCTTTTGCATGAAATCAGTGATCACAAAAAAACCTGAAAAACAAGAAAACAGCTTTTTCATCTGCATAAATGATTTGCTTGTTTAAATACCAAAGCTTTTCGTTATCCAGAATCATTATGCAGGGATTTCTAAACCCATTGAACATAATGATCCAACGCCATCTCCCAAATTTGAATTCCTTGTATTCGAGGCAGAGGAAGATGATGTTGAAGGGGATTCCTGATGAGATTACCCGAACACTTGAGCAATGAAAAGCAGATCATTCAGTTGCGTCTCAAGAACCCAGCAACAGTCAAACTGGGGCATTACAAATGTAATGTAAAAAAAAAAAGAGAGAAGAGGGTGAAAAATCAAAGTAAAAGCAAAAATCAGGAAAAATTTTTCAAATAGAAAAAAGAATAAAAGAAGCCTGATACCCTCAAAGTCCCTAGTTGACTGATGCTGAATGGATTCAGAGTCGTTGTGACCAACTGAATCTGATTGAAGAGAAACGATTGACTGCCATGTGCCATGGTCAGTTGTATCAGCAGAGAATGAAGAAAGCATTCGATAAGAAGGTCAAGCCTCGCGTGTTCAGAGAAGGTGACCTTGTGCTCAAGAAAGTTTTGTCTTTCGTGCCCGATTCCAGGGGCAAGTGGACTCCGAACTACGAGGGTCCATATGTTGTTAAGAGAGCCTTTTCAGGCGGAGCTTTGATGCTTACAACAATGGATGGGGAGGATTTCACTCGTCCTGTGAATTCAGATGCAGTTAAAAGATACTTTGCCTAGAAAAAAAAAGTATATGCAAACGAAAAACAGAATAGCTTGCTAAGTTGAAAACCCGAAAGGGCGGCTTAGGCAAAAATGAGCGTCTCGGTGGAAAACCTGCAAGGGTAATCCAGGCAAAAGTTAGAGACTTGATAAAAAAGCATATTTGCATCCCGCTAGATTGAGTACCTCACCCTGGGGCAATCTAGGCAAAAATTAGGGATCAGGCAAGTAACCGCATCCTGACAAGACTTTCTGTTTCATCAGTTGTCTTTTCGTCAGAGGATTCTCGATTCGTCGTCAACTGAAGCTTCGAATACATCGAGATTCAAATTGGTAGAGAAAGGATCATTATGTTCAATGTAGCCCTCTTCCAATATATATCACTGATTTCAAATTTGTACAGATCTATGGAGTCTTGCCATTCGCAGACTACCATTCTATCAAATAAATTTGAGCTTTTATCCAATTATTTGCACTCTTATTTGTTTCAATTCAACAAATGTTTTGCATGTTTTAATTGATAAAAATATCATTGTTTTAAAAACAAAATTTTTCAAAGATTATTGTTTTAAACAAAGTGAACATTCACAATGATAAAAGGATACTCAAAGAATTTCTCAGCGCTCTCCCAAGGGTGGCATGATTTCCAACAGGTAAGACATTTGTTCATATTCCTGGCTTGGTTTGTATCCTTTTTCTCCAGATTTGGTTGTTGGGGTTGTTCCCCAAGCAGAGATTTGGTTGTTGGGGTGTTCCCTAAGCAGAGCTTCTGTGGATTTTGACTCCCCGAGGCAGAGTGGTGTGTTGAAGACTCAGTCTGTTCTCCAGCAGTAGTCTCTCCTCGGCCTGATCGCTCAGTTGTTCAGGATATTTGTGGTTAGTGGGTTGATATCCCCGTATCCCGTATTTCTCCCCAAGTGAGTTGCCAGCATAATTGCAAGTCGAGTTGTTGGTGGGGTTATTCCCCAAGCAGAGTGTTGTTGAAGAGTCAGTGTCCTCCAACAGCAGTTTTCCCCAGTATGGATGCTTTCCTTGTGGAAGATTCGGCGGTTGATTGGTTCGTCACCTGGGTGCCTCGCCACTTTCTCCAGTGGATTGCTATCCCGAGACTTTATTTGTCCCCTCGGCGAGTAGAACAGTTATTGATATCCCCATTGCAGTCGTGAGCAGAGTTGTTGTCACTCTCCCCAGCGCAGTTGCCAGCGGATTTGTCTGTTTTCTCAGCACGGTCGCTTTCCTTTTGGAAGACTCGGTAAGTCAGTGGTTTGATACCCGGTACTTTACCTTTTCCCCGGCAAAGTCGTCAGTGGAGTTGTTTACTTTCTCTCTATCAGGATGGTTGTTATTCTCAGCAGAGCAGGATTTATTTTCCTACTCAGTGGTTGATTGGGTTGATATCCCAGTATTTTCATCCAACTTTTTCCAGCATTTGTCTGCAGAGCGGTTGTTGTGGCAGTGTTGCCTGTTGAACCTCCTTCAATCCCCGATATGGTCGGTTGATGGCTCCGTCATCCAGAGATTGTATTGATTCCTTGATTACTCTTCGATCCTCAGTAGAGCGGATTTTGTTGCAGAATCTGCTGATGTGATCCATCAGATGTATGTTCGCCCCGAGTAGAGTGGTTTGTTGCAGAATCTACTTGTTTGGTGCTTTCATTCCTCAGTGGGTTGTTCCCCAAGAGAGTAATTGATGATATCCCCAGTAGAGTTGCTTGTGCGGCCAGACTCTATCCGGGTGACCTTTGCTCCCTCAGTGGGTTGTTCCCCAATGGAGTTATGTTGGATCCGTTTCCATAGCAGTGTTTGCTAGGATCCCCTGCAGGACTTTGAGATTTGCTCTTGTTCCCCAACGGATTTGTCTTGGTGGCTGTTTCGCCCGTTGTGACTTTTTGTGCCCTAGTTGGGGTGATCGCTGATCCATTGCTCAGAGATTTGGTATTCTCCAGATATCCCTGATTCTTTTGCTTCTGCTTTCCAGCAGTACCCGCAGATCTTTGCTTTATAGCATATAGATCTCCAGCAGAATTGGCTTTCCAGTTGGTTTTCCCCTGGAAGTATAATACCGGACGTTTGATTCCTGGACTGTTGTGTTAGAAGTGTCTGTTTTGTCAGCATTCATCAAACATAAACCACGCATATTCATGCATATTCATAAAACATTCAGATATTCATGTTGCATTTTTGCCATATATCCTTTGTTTGTTGTTCCCTGCTATGGTGATATAGATCTCTTTACAGATCCCCCCAAGCAGAGGTCGGGTGTTATAAATCTCTCCATATAGAGTCAGCCCCATAAGCAGAAAATGTTGTCTTTCCTTCTGCGGTTCCCCACTAAGATATACCCTCGTGGATGACGGTTTCTTCCGTTTCCTCCCAGCACATATATCGGGATGGAGGTTCCTATTTGAGTTATATCCTCATTAGGACGTGTCTTGATTCAGTCTGTCTTTTCGGATCTTTCCTGAATTGACATTTATCGTCTGTTCCTTGTGCTTCCCTGTGGTGATTTTTATCCCCAGCGGAGTAGTTTCGGGCCTCTACCCTTATACCGGTAGTTATAAGTCCTATCTTTCCTGGCTTTCTTGGCAGAATTTATGGTTATACACCTTTTATTCTCCAGCCAGAGTTTTGGTTTTCTACCCTCATACCGGTAGTCGTAAATCCTATTTTCCTGCTCTCCAGCAGTTTGTGGTTTGTTATAAACCCTATTTTGGTTTCCCGTGCGGATTTGTGATTTATTCTATCCCCACGCGGAGTTGTTGGTCTTCTACCCCGTATTCGGTAGATATAAACCCTAATTTTGTGGTCAACCCCACCATCTTTTGGCCTTCTGCCTACAAACCAGCAGTCGTAAGTCCTATCTTTGCGGTTTTTCTACAAACCAGTAGTCATAAACCCTGTTCTCTCCTTGCAGAGTTAACTTTGTTGTTCATCCCAACCGATGACAATTCCCTCTTTGTGGATATCTTCATCCAATTCTTGATGTTGATTTTCCTTTGCTTGGATAAGTTGCTTAGATCAGCACTTATATCCCCAGCAAGTCTTTTGTGGATAATTGCCGTATGCTAGCAATTTTATCCCCAGCGGGTCCTTTCACCTTTTGTCAGTGATTGTGTTCCCCGGATCATTGATTTTCATCAATGCATCCCAGCGAGTCTTCTTTCATTTATCCTCTTGTTGGTAATGTCTGTTGCTCCCTTTGACTGGTCATCATTATATACCTAATTTGGTATCCCAATGCCTTTCTTTTCGGATTTTATCCTACAAACAACCTACAACCCGGTTCAGGATAATCTTCCATGTGAGTATTCTATCCACGTTCTGACGGTAATGGATATTATATCTCGTTCACTCTCGAGTCAATCTTTGATTGTTTTCTCCACAGAGTCAGATTCGTATTCCTTGTGGAATCGAATGTCCATCCTATAAACAAGTCTGCTGTTCTAGCTTTCTTCAGGGTGATGAGTGTTTTGGAACACAAACCAATTCACGTTTTCGGATTTTATCCTATAAACAACCTACAACCCGGTTAAGGATAATCTTCCATTCGAGTATATTATTCACGGTCTGCCGGTAATGAATAATATATCTCATGCGCTCTTTGGTTGGATCCTTTGTTGATCATCCCCAGTCGAGTAAGATTCGCATTCCTTGTGGAATCGAATATCCATCCTATAAACAAGTCTGCTGTTCTAGCTTTCTTCAGGGTGATGAGTGTCTTGGAACACAAACCAATTCACGATTCCGGATCATATCCTATAAACAACCTACAACCCGGTTCAGGATAATCTTCCATGCGAGGATATTGTCTACGTTTTGACGGCTATAGATAATATATCTCATGCACTCTTTTGTCGAACACTTTGTTTGTTTCCCCAACTGAGTAAGATTTGTATTCTTTACAGAATCAAATTCTCATCCTATAAACAAGTTTGCTTTCGCTCTCTTCAGAATGATGAGTGTTTTGGAACACACACCAAATCACGCCCTGGTCGGTCGCCTGTTACATACCTACAACCCGGTATCCCTGGTGTCCCTTCCTTTCCACTCCCTATTATGACTTTGGTCCCTTGTGGAGTCGGATTTCCTGAGTTTATGTACCTTTCCCAGGTCCTTCTCAGATGTTTGGTTGATTGATATCTCTCACCCTTATGTCGGTCGTAGATATTCATTCTTCCTGAGTTTGTTGCCCTTATACCGGTGACATCTTCATTTCTTTGGTGCTTCCTCAGTGGAGTTTCCTGTTGCTCCTCCCCAGGAGTCAGCTTGTGTCTTTCCAATGGATTTATGTTCCTCTGGAATTCTTTATTCCCCGGTGTGAGTCCTTTGCTTCCCCAGCAAGCTCTCCAGTCCGATGTCTGTTATCCCCACTCGGAGTCGTGACTTATTCACGCTGTGTCAGTTTTGTTTTCACTAATCAAAGTCGTGCCCTGCTCACGCATTCTTTTCCTTATTATCCCCTAGTAAGAGTCCGAATAAGAGTCTTATTAGAGTCTCTGTTCCTGGTGAGTGTATTACTCCGATGGATCGTCTCTTCTTCTGTGTGAACTATATTCCCCACAGAGTTTGCTTTTGCATGCATACATCTGCATCATAAGGTCTCTTAGGGACCAAAATTCGTCTCATTACTATTATTTAAGCCCATTCTACCGCGTCGAGATGAAGATTTCTAAACTTCACTTCTCCGGCTAGAATGACCTTAAATAGGGGCATCTGTAAGACCCCAATTTTGGCCCTAAGATCCCTCATGGCCCATATCATATCATATCATGGCCTCAAGGATCATTGCATACCCTAGCTTCCCTCATAATGGGTGGGATACCTTGTGAGTGTGGTTCTTGATCACCAAGCATGTATTGCATTTGTATATCATTGCTTTTCATATGTTTACTAACCAAATGTACAAAAATATTGTCATCTAACCATGTTGCTTGCAGCTGAAGCAATCATCAGTCAATCAGTCAAATCAGGCCTTGAGCAATAGATGGTGGCCATTCTTGAAGAATTTGGACACCATGATCATTCATTAAGAGTTCATATAACTTGTGGTATCATTTGGAACCAAGATCTCATCTGAAAGAGGCTTGGAATTCATCAGAATGTGGCCCAGTCAACCAAAAGTCAACAGAAGTCAACTGTGGTCAACTGTGGATTTAATCAGTGATTTGATGATTGGAATTGATTGGAAAAGTCTCATTCATGTCCATACAAGTCTCATTTGATATTTCGAAGATCAAGGTTGAAGGATTTGAAGTCAGATAAAAAGTTTCCCAAAATGGAAATGACCTGTAAATCTCAGCTGCCCAAAATGGAAAGTTTTTCCCCTCAAGATAATTTCATCATACAAGCTTCAAATCAAAATTTGTCCAACATGAAAGTTGAAGATCTTGTTCTCACAATTCCAAAAAGTCCAAGAACTTGAAAATCCCATTTACGGTTTGCAAGATATGGCTCAGTGAATTTCAAAAAAGACCCGTAATCAGGAGGCCATAACTACCACATGGATTGTCCAAATTGCAAGTTCTTTATATGCACAAACTCCATTTAATATGTACTTCAATGGTGCATAATTGGATTTCTTCAAAATTGCTCAATGCAAAAGGTCAAATTTCAACTGGACTGTTAAATGAACCAGGGGCAAAATCGTCCAACTTGTGAAATAATTGGAATTTTTGAGTGGGGATTTTTTCTACACCTCATGAATGGCATTTGAAAATTGTTGGAATAATCACAATATGCCTAGGCCCCATGGTTTGATATCTAGCTTTTGAAATGGACTTGAAAATACATGACATTACCATGACATGGTGAATTTGCAAAGTATATGGCCAATGGAAATGAGACTTGTTTCTACACATCATATATGGTATTTTGGACTTGCTTGAATCAAAAAATTGGACTGATATGGGCTGGTTTAGAGGAAGGGCATAAAAGGCCAATGCATCACATAAGCTTAAGTTCACTAATCCATTTTTTCACTAATCAAGATTATTGGTGGATTAAGAGCTTAGTATAAAGAGTTAATCTCTAACAGAATTGCACTGGTTAATCATAATTCACAAAATCACAACAGAAAATCTGAAAGAGAAACTCTCCAATTCTCTCATTTTCTCCATCTTTCACCAAGAACACTTCACACAAAAATTGATCAAACTTCACCAATTCTTGACGAATTCTCGAAATTCCTTTTGTGTTGATCTTCCACCATCCTCTACTCCATCTGTTTTGGAAGTTTGAATCGAGAAGAGCCACAATTCGCAACTGTCCAAGAAAGCTCCATCAATGGTGAATTTGATTTTCGCGCATTAGAAGCAATTTCGATTGAATTTGAGCATTGCATTCAACTCCTGGAAGATCATTCTGCAACTGTTTTTGACTTTCACACGCCAATACCTCACGATTCATCACTGTCATCAAACAACGGTAAATTTTCGAACCTCAAGAATTGATAAATGTTCATATGCGTGTGGTAGTTTGTTAGATGTAGTTTATCATGCTAGGCTCGGTTTGTGAAACGGCGGACTATAGGCTGAGAAATTCGAACTCGAAGCTTTGATACGAAATCTTCTTTCGCTCGATCTGTGCTGTACGATAAGAATTAGGAGAAATCGTTGTGATATTTGAGATCTACGCGGAATAACCTTTCCAACGGACATAAGCTTGTGAGTTTTGGTGAGAATTTGTTGTTCTTGGTGTTCGTCCAAGTTCTGGAAATGTCGCGAAGGAGATGAGAAAAATCTGGAAAAATCTCACTTCGATCCTGCGCCTCGCGTATTCAATTCGAAAGGCTGTTTCCCGCGCAAAGCCGTCGAATCAGGTGCTGCCAGCAAATTAATGTGATACACACCGTTTTGGCAAGGCTGGAGTATCTACTGTTAGGCCACTTACTGTAACATTAATCAACAATTCCATTAATTCACAAATTAATTAATTATTACATAAATATTCAAAACTTCTAAAATTCATAAAACCACCAATAATCATCAAAATAAATCAAGACTTTTTTTGTTAATCTCCATTTTTGATCTACTTTTTAATAGATACAAAAAATAAAATGTTGCTTGGTAGAAAAATTAATTGCCATAGAAATGTATGTAATGTGTACAAATTTCACATGCTTTGCCATTTTAATTATGAAATCACCATGCATAATCCAAATTAAATGAAATTTTAGGAGTAGAATCTTGACTCATTTCTGGAATTTTTGACATAGGTTTTGTAATTTTTGGACCTCTGGTCTTTTAGCTATGATTTATTGAACTTGAGTGTGGAAATATGTGACACCTTGTGATATGCTGAATTCTCCAAATTTTTTACCATGCTTCCCCTTGGCCAATGGCCTTAATTTTTTGCATGTAGCACCATTAGCATATCAACATTCACTGTGATTTTTTGTGGATTTTTACAATCCATTTCCTAATTGATTAGGATTTTTACCTTCTGCCTATCATTTTTGGACCTAGCTTGTGTAACCTTTTGTATATATGTTGCCAAATCCACATCCTTAACCCTATGGACATGAAAATTGGTAGGGTAGTTCCTAACACATTAAGCTGTCATTTAGCTTTGGTCCCATCCATTTCCCACTTGCCATCACTGTTTACCATTAGATTGAAGTTAGTGTACATTTTGTAGCTTCATTGGATTGTGTTTTTGCATGCTTAGACATGTTGAATTAATTCCCATAGTTCCACTAATCCAAATTGCTTGAAAATTGACATGTAGCTTGTTGAATGTCCTCTGTTTAGGATATAATTTTTGTGGAATTTACTGTGTTGTTTTGATATTTTTTTTGATGTGATCTTGCTGGTTGCTCATATGTGGTTTAACATTGCTCACTTTGCCTTACATGTCGCATAGATTGAGATGTGTACATATTTTGGATATGGGACCAATTGAGATCCCTTTGTTATTGAAATAGCTTGACTTTGATCATGAATTGGTTGCTGTTTTAGGATTTTTCCTTCTTTTGGACCCTAGGCTAGCCCTAGTGGTCTTGTCACTTACATTTGAACTTGTTTTTGGCTTTTCAGGTTAAGAAGTTAAGGCTTAAGGATATTGTTTCACATTTGGGATATTTTACTTGACTTGTAAACTAATGTGGCTGTTTTGTAGGATGTTGGTTCACATTGAGCTTTGTGCTATGCACCTTGTCGTTTGATTGTACCTTACTGATTGATCATTATATTGTTGTCTGATTATGAATGGGATGCTGATTCTGTTTGATTTTTCCAGGTACCCTTAGTTGCTCAGTTCTCTTAAGAACTTGCATTGCTTTGCTTAATAGCAATTAGCATTGAGGTATTGCACCTTCTTCTTCATGTAGTCTGGAGACCCGGCCCGTTATTTGGCTGGGCAAATTGTCTGAAGTCCTCCTTAAGAGGCAATGCTTGTGTATGTTTATATTTGTCCCAAGCAGGAAAAGTCCTCATCCGAGGCAATTGGTGGATCAAAGAGATAAGTAGCCTATCTCCCACTATTCCGTGTGTCTTCTCCTTGCTCCCATTACATGGTTATAGCATTGAGATCCAAACCCAAGATCTATCGAGTCTAATCGGGGAAAGAGTTCCATCTTTCTGAACTCCCCCACATCCTTATATTTACATGCTCTCTCGGACCTGAGATAGAAGCAATGAGGCACACCCCTCATATCCTTTCATCTGCTTCACCTTAGCCCCTCAATGGCAAGGTTAAGAGCGACACTTACCTCTTACAGTGGACTTTCATAGTCAAACCCTTTTGCTTGAGCCTCATTGAATGGTTATAGCGTGTGCTACTTGAATTTATGTGATTGATTACTTGATTCATTTATACATGATTACTTGATTGCCGGTGTGCATTTATCATCTTTGTTTGCCGTCAGTGCATGATCAGTTCTTTTGTCCTTGTGACATTGTTGTTTTCCCATTGAGGAACCAGTTATAAGTCCCTGTGAGTTGGCATCTGTTCCCATGACATGGAAGAGATAGAGTGTAAGACCTCACTGGTCACTCATATCTTCTTTGCTCTTTGTTTGAGCATTGTTGTTGTATGTGAGGATTCATTGTAAGTCCCTGTGATGTGGCATTTGTATTCCTAGGATCATACTGTGGAGGTTAACATAAGTCCAGATAGATTGGCAGTTGACTTCCCTGTTTTGTTTTTTTGTTTTATTCTGATGGAGATTAGTGTAAGTCCATAGAGTGGCTTCTGATATCCTTGCTTGTTTTAGGAGACAAGTATAAGACCATTGAGTGGCATCCAGTATCCGCTTTTATTTACTTTCATCTGTTATCATGTTCATATTATTGCTCATTTGTAGCCTATTCCTAAGGACCCACTTGAATCATCTTCTATATGATTTCAAGAGGTGGACCCTTCTAAGAAGTTTTACATACACACCATTCCATTCACCCCATTGTGTCCTACCTTTTCACACATGTTTTAAAACTTGAAATAAGTGTTGTGCAAACATTCTCACTCTTTCCAAATTAGAAACTTGGACCTTAAGTCCATGATTTTTCAAACTTCATTTTGTAAATACTTCTTTGAATTGACTTTAATCATACTTTGACTCCTTTTGTGAATAATCCTAATCAACTAATTTCACTCACTCAAATGTTTTGGCTTTGTCCATTCTTGTTAATCTTTCCATGCATTAGCCATAGGTTCCAATTCTCATTGTGGTTGATGTAAACCTCACCCTATCCTTAGTGAGTCGACAATAAGACTTCCGTACTGAAAACAGGGTTAACCCCTCTAGTACGTCGAAGCTATCCTCGCATGGTGGATGTTGGTCTTGGTCGAGTTTTCTCCCATTGATAATGAAGAACCTTAAGTGCTATTGTTTAAAAATGAACTCATACATATTTTTGGAAATCTTTTAGCCGAACTACGGCGTTTTGATCCTTACCTTTGATGGAAGGTACGTAGGCAACGGGTTCATCCGTTCGAACACAAAAATAATTAACTTGTATATTCTTTTCTCATCATCCCACTCATGTTTGCACAATGCTTATGTCATGACAAATAATAATTTTCAAACAACAAAGTGTGAAAAGGGCTCCCTAGGAGTACCTAGGACGCATTGGGTGCCTAACACCTTCCCATTGCGTAATTTACCCCTTACCCAGACTCTCTGATCTTTTCATTAGTTTTCTACGTGTAAAACTTCTTAGGTTTTTATTCGCTTTTTAACCAGTCCTTAGGATAAATAAAAGTGCGGTGGCGACTCTATGTTCATTGTATGCTTTGCTTATGATTTAATTGATAGATCATATAGTAACGAATACACCGCTACACATAGCAACGGCAAACTTCTTCCCTAAGACAGATCCATCCTTCACACCAATAGACTTCCAAGCTCTCCCTATCTGCTCCAATCTATCCGGGTCACTCTGCTTCTCAAAATACACACTTTCTGCTATCTCAGCCTCAAGTGGTCTTCCCTTCATCACAAACCCCAACTGGCGAAGAGAAAGAATCGGTTTGTAATTGATGCAACCCCTAGTCCCTACGAGTGGCACATTACGGAATCCTCCACAGCTCATAACGACGTTACGCACATCCATCCGGTAAGATTGCCATCTGATATCATAGGAAGTAAGAGACATAACCCTCTGAGTCCACTTATGCGTGCTCTGAGCATCCACAAAAGGTCCACTGACTGGCAGGAGAGACAAGAACCATCTGAGCAAAAGCGGGAGACAACACCTGATAGCCCTACCCTTACCATGCCTACTGTGAATAGCATAGTAAGTGTCAGCTAATAGAGTAGGAACTGGATTTCCTCCAATGAAAATACTGACTGCAGCATAGTCAACAAAATTGGGCATACTCGGAAACAGGACGATCCCATAGATCATGACGGCCAACTGAGCATGAAAGGCTTTCCAACTTCCCTTCTCTGCTTCTTCTCTAGCTACCCTCAACAGAAACTTCAAAGGCAATCCTACAACATCCCCACTGGACTTCCAACTATCACTGACTTCCTTGATACCCAAATGGAGAGCTCTGGCAACAACTCTGAAATCAACCTCCTTGGGCACATCCAAGAAAGGAACCTGATACCGGACCGGGACACTCAGCAGAATGGAGTACTCCTCAAGAGTAGGCGCCAACTGATAATCTTGAAAGGTGAAACAATGAAGCTCTGGGTCGTAGAACTGTAGAAGAGTCTGCAACGGCACCGGATCGACTACCATCTTCAACAGTGTCAGAATATCTCCATACTGGTCAACAAACCCCTTCTGGTTACCACTGGTCATAAGGTTGCTCAACTCAATCAGAGACGTCAAAGGTTCACGGTGAAAGCTGTAGGAACAAGTCTTCCGCTTCAACTCTGGGACTGTTGCCATCTCTATCAGTGAACAAGCTCTGGAATGTACCTGAGAAATGATATGCATGCAGGGATTAGTTTTTTTTTCTTTTTTTTTTTTTTTTTTTTTTTTTTTGTATCTTTTTTTTATTGCGTTTCTTTTGAAAAATAAATATGCTATGATGCAAATGATGCAGACTGGACTGGTTGGCTGTGTCTCTCGGAACACAGGATCAAAGCTTCGGCTTGAACTCGGAACCACATATTCATCTGAAACCCAAAGTCATCTGAGACCCCAAACTTCCGAACCAATAGTCACCAACAGGATCACAAGTCACCAACAAGTCACCAACAAGTCACCAACTGTACCTGTAATAATGATCATTCCCTCCCCACTCACGGGTGTCATCTAGGCCAGGGTAAGGTCGAGAGAAACGCAGCATAAATAACCTTTCGCAGAACATCATCATATACACACCCGAAGTATGTAACGATAATATCCCACCAGGGTCTGAACTGCTCGTGATATCAATGTTCCGCTAAGTGGCGCAATACCACCCGCTTCCCATGAATCACTCTATTCCTAAGTATCCTAGATTTCACTCATGGCCTGGGTATTGGGCCTTTTACCTCATGTAACTCCCACCCCAACAGAGAGAAACAAACAACCAGCCAGGTGAACAGATGAATATGAATGCAAACATCAATGCAAACAATAAATGCAAACGATAAATGCACATATATACAAATGAACGCAATAAATAACAGCCAATAGCAACCAAAGCCTTAACCTAGAGAGCGCTAGGAGAGACTCGCTTAGGGAAGACGGACCAACACATGTCAATTTCTCTATATTCCCCAGCAGAGTCGCCAGCTGTCGCATTACGCGAAAAACCGGCGGGAAAAACAAGAACAACAGAGCCGCCACCGTGCGTTATTTATCCCAAAAGAGGGAAAGGAAACGCTCAGAGTAAACCTGGGAAAGAACATGGTCTCGCGACCAAAGAGAATGGGATTGGGAGTCGGTTATGCGAAGGGAAGGTATTAGCACCCCTACGCATCCGTCGTACTCGACGGGATCCACGCACAATAGAAAGGAAAATGGTTGCTAAAAACACTGCTCACACACACACAACTGGCTAAAAGAGACACAAGGAAACAAACAAGACTGACTCGGCAGGATATCGCATCCTGGGCCTACTTAGTCTATCAGGCATAGACATCAGAGTCGAAGTAGTTCGGACTGGGGAAACGACACATGCTCGCTAGGATGTCGCATCCTATGCATACGTATCTTCTCGGACGAGAGAAGAATCAGAGCATTCGTAGCTCGGCTGACACGCACACAAACAAACACTGGCAAAGGCAAACGTGGAGCCTGAATGCCAATCACTGGACTTACATCAGCATCCGAACCAAAACACACACAAAGAGGCAAACGTGGAGCCTGAACGCCAATCACTGGACTTACATCAGCATCCGAACCAACAAACTCACACTAGAACCCGAATGCCACTCGATGGACTTACATCAGCTTCCAAGCACACGACAACACAAAACAAAGACACAGGCGCCCGGAGAGATCTGCTCATCTCCTGCCTACGTACCTCATCTGGTATGAGGATCAGGGCGACGTAGTTCCCCTACGGAGGGATAAAGGACTAGCCTAACCAGATAACAGAGGGAGACACAACTAGGGAGACTACGACTCGAGCCTAGATGTTATCATGCAAATCATCCCTAAGTTAAGGTTTCTAGCTAACTTGCACAGGAAGCAAGCCTATCCTAATCATGACTTGCACAGGAAGCAAGCCACACCTAACTTGCACAGGAAGCAAGTCAAACTAACCCGAACTTGCACAGGAAGCAAGTCAAACAAACACACAAGCACAGGTAGCACACACTATATGCAAGCAATGGGCTCAAACAAGGTTAGGTTTTAGTCGAGGGGTCATATCAACCTCAACAAACAAACCACTGGAACTGGGTAGTGTTAGCTCTTAACCTTGCCATTGAGGGGCTAAGGTGAAGCAGATGAAAGGTGAGTGAAGATAAGACTTCACAGCTCTTATCCCTGGCCTGGGAGAGCTTAAGACAAGAATGTGTGGGTTCAGAAAGTGGGAACCCTTCTACACATTTAAAACTGACTCAACTGTACAATTGTACAAGATCTTGGGTTTGTATCTGCAATGCATCAACACAGTGGTGTGAGCAAAGCAGATGACACACAGAATAGCAGGGGATAGATTGCATATCCCTTGGGTTCTGCCAATTGCCTCTTCACTTAGGAGGTCTTTGACTCTATACAAGGACAAATGTAAACAGTCACAAACATTGCCTCTTAAGGAGGACTTCAAACAGTTGCCTGGCCAAGTAACAGGCCAGGTCTTCCAGACTACATGAAGTAAAGAAGTTATACCTCAATGCAAATTGCTCTTAAGCAAAGCAAAGCAAGTTCAAAGAACTAAGCAACTAATGGTACCTGAAATAGTCAAACAGATCAGTACACAATTCAAAAGCTAAAGCAAAGGAGGTAGGAATCAACAGTCAATACAATTAACAAATGTGCAAAGCACAATGCTCAAGGCATGTGAGCCAAGCCACCTACAAAACACACAAGTTAGTCAATGATATTTAAGCAAGCTCAATCAAAAAGAAATGGTCTCATTGGTCAGTTGTTGGTCAACCTGAAAACATGAACTCAAAGGTGAGTAACAGGACCACTAGGGCAAGCCTAGGGTCAAAAATGAATGAGAAAGTCAAAACAGCAAGCAATGTCCAATCAAAATCAAATTCAAACATTTAGGAAGCAAACCCAATTGGTTTCATGTTCATATCATGCATCATCATCATTTCATAAGCAAAAGAAGTCAAAGCATGGCAAATGAGAGCTCATAGGAGTTAACAGAAAGACTTGCATCAAAAGCAAACTCAAACATTTTCAAAAATCACCAAATAAATCATGATCAATCCTAACACATAGCATGGTAAGCATGTCAAATTTCATCTCATTTGGACAAGTGGAAGGCAGTCAATGAAAATCAGAAAGTCAAAACAATTTTGAACATGCTCAAGGAAGTCAACCAAACATGCATCAACTTGAAAAATTCATAAATCAGAGATGGCATATGATAAATGAATGGGACTAAAACCATGGCAAAGCTTAGGATGTCTAGTTATCTCATGTAAAATTTCATGTCCATCTAATAAAGTATGAGCATTTCACAAATGAAATGGCAACATGTATCACACAAAGTCAACACTTTGGTCAAACAGGGGAGAAAATCTCAAACAAATGGAAAATGCCATGAACAATTCCACAAAAAATCACACACAAACTAGACATATAAGAGTAGGTTCATGCAAAAAATCAATCCATTTGGAGGTCAATAGGCATGGCTATAAAAATCAACAATTTGAACATCAATGGTGTGACACAAATTGTCACACCCTACTTCAAAAATTCACAACTCACAATCCAGATAAGATAAATTCACAAACTCTACATCAAAATAAACATGAATGTGTCTAGTTTGTGCACAAAAATTTTCAGGTCCATAGGATAAGTCATGACTATTTCACAAAGGTTTTGGTGGAATGTGCAAGAAATGGATACATGAACAAAACCCTAGCACCATTTAAAAAACCAAACATCCAAAAATCTTGGAAAAAACATGATAAAAAAGTAGAGATCAAGCAGAGTATGATGCAAAAAATTTCATGAAATTTGGAATTAAAATGGATGAGTTATGAATTTTGTAAGTTGTTGAATCAAAATGAAATAAATATTGAACAAATAAAATGAATTAATGGATTTATTTAAATAAAATGGGACGGAATGGCATAATTGTAATTCTGGGCTTCACTAAACCAAACGCAGCCGTTTAGGGCACGGCCAGGAAATAACGTGATTGGCTGTTGGCTACAGTGCCATGCCATGCACGTGAGAAAGAAAGAAAATCTGGAAAATGATTCAAGAACAGCCTAGGGTTTATGCACAGTACAACAACATTCATCCCAAAATCGATTCATCCAAAAAAATTTCCAGAAATCTCAATTGGATACACAGAAATGATCAGCAAAGCATGACTAACATGAATCTATCATCAATTTTCACTAAAACACAGTATAACTCATGAGTCGAGCAAAAATGCATTTCATCTTCAAACTTAAAAACAACATATCTCCTAAACTACTCAACCAAATCATGTGATTCGAAGCTTAATGTACTCAGGAACAAGAGATCTACAAAGTACATATCATGGTTTTGAGAAATTAGAGATTCGTGTTCTTACTTGTTTTTGAAGAAAGTAGTGGAACAGTGGTTGTTTTGATGTTATGAGCTCAAACAGATGCAGACTCATGCTCCAAATGATGAATGGTGAAGATGCTTGGGCTTGAAACAGCTTGGTTTGGCTTCAATCGCACTTTGCCATTGATGATGCTTTGGAAAAACAGTCCATGGAAACGAGCTTACAGTTGGAGAACAGGAGTTGGAATGGGCTCACAATGTGGTTTAGATGATGAAGCAACAAAGGAGGGCTCGAGTTCTCTTGAGGTTTTGCAGATTTTTCAAGAATGAGAGAAAATGAAAATTTGGAGAGAGTGATATTTTCTGTGTGCACAATGGTTGCTAGGGTTTCCTTCAGAGAGAAAATGATGAATATATACTCTGTTCAATGGTACTTAATCAAGGTTCATGAAAAAGTGGAATGGAGTTGGTGAAAAGTGTCCTTTTGCCAATTTTCAAGCAAGTTGGTGATGGGTGTGTGTACTGCACGAAAATGGGCTTTGAACATGTCCAAAATATGATTTCTGAACATATTTGATTGGTAGAATTGGTTGGAAGTGGTTAATTTTGAAACTCATTTTTCAACCTCACTTGAAATTAATTCAAGCAAGTTCAAAAAGGCCATTTTGATCCATGAGGTTTTGGTGCATGAGGGTTACATTTTTGGAAAGAGGAGGTCAAATGTGACTTGTTGGAAAAAACCTCACCAAATTTGGCCAAATGGTTTGAGAGATATGGCCTTTTGAAGTTCAAGAATTTTTGAAAATGAATTGATCATATCTTGCTAACCATACATGGGAATTGAGAGTTCTTGGACTTTTTGGAAATGGGAGAACAAGATCTTCAACTTTCATGTTGGGAAAAAATTCATTTGAAGCTTGTATCATGATGTAAGTTTGAGGATCAAGACTTTCCATTTTTGGCAGCTAAAATTACAGGTCCAGTTTCTATTTTTGGAAATTTCTTGTCTGGCTTCCAATTCTTCAATAATGGTCTTTGACATGATACATGAAGCCTATTTGGACATGAATGAGCTCTCTCAAACCAAATCCAACCATCAAAACCATAAAAATCAGACACAGTTGACCAAGTTTGACTTTTTAGGGTTTCTGGTGAACTGTGCATTGACTGATGACTTCTGAACATCCAATCCTTGACCAAAACACTTCAAATGGATCCCCAAGTCATGTGAACATGTTGGACCAACCCTAGGGCCTTGTTTCAATGAAAATTGCACTTGCTTGCTTGACTGACTGATCTCCTGACCAGTTTGACCTAATCTGTCTGATGATCTTGCACTTGGGGCAAAGGACAATGCAATGCTATGCAGTGGACCATGTTATGTTATGACCTAATATGAGAATGTATGTACAAGAAGTAGGTGCAAATTTGAGGTGCTACAGTAATGTGGCAGTCATGTGGGATATAAATCTGGAGATATAATTCAAGCGACCAAGAAAACCTCGGACTTGCTTCTCAGTTTTGGGCGCAGGCATCTCTTGTATTGCTTTGACCTTGGCAGGATCAACTTCAATACCTCTCTCACTGACAATAAAACCCAATAACTTCCTGGAACGGACTCCAAATGTACAATTGTTAGGATTCAGATGAAGCTTATACTTCCTCAAACGCTGAAAAAGCTTCAACAAGTGATCTACATGTTCAACTTCCGTTCTCTACTTCGCAATCATATCATCAACATATACCTCGATCTCCATGTGCATCATATTGTGAAACAAGGTAGTCATAGCTCGTTGATACGTGGCTCCGGCGTTCTTCAAACCGAAGGGCATCACTCGATAACAGAATGTTCCCCAAGGTGTGATGAATATTGTCTTCTCCATATCCTCGGGTACCATTTTAATTTGATTATAGCCGGAAAACTAGTCCATAAATGAGAAGAAATTGAATTTAGCTGTATTATCTACTAACATATCAATATGTGGTAGGGGAAAATCATCTTTCGGACTAGCTTTATTCAAGTCTCGATAGTCCACACACATTCGGACTTTTCCATCTTTCTTAGGCACAGGCACAATATTGGCCACCCATTGAGGATATGTAGAAGTCACCAGAAACCCCGCATTAATTTGCTTCTGAACTTCCTCCTTAATCTTCACTGCCATATCAGGATGAGTTCTTCTGAGCTTCTGTTTTACAGGCATACACTCAGGCTTCAAAGGCAGGAAATGTTGCACGATATCAGTATCCAGACCAGGCATGTCTTCATATGACCAGGCGAAGACGTCGACATATTCTCGTAGCAACTCAATCAACCCCTTCTTTACAGATTCTTCCAGGAGTGCCCCAATCTTCACTTGCGAACACAATCCTCCGACCCCAAGTTGCCTGTTTCCAGATTCTCAAGATATGGCTGAATGATCTTCTCTTCGTGCTCAAGTAGACGGGTAATCTCGTCAGGAATCTCTTCAACATCATCTTCTTCGGCCTCAAATACAGGGAACTCAAAGTTGGGAGATAGTGTTGGATCATTATGTTCAATGAGTTTGATCAACCTGCATAATGATTTTGGATATAAAAATTGATTTTAGAATTCAAACAAGGCAAATCATTATGCAGATGAAGAGATTGATTTTATTCTATTTTTTTAGGGTTTTATGTGATCACCAATTTCATGCAAAAAGCAAAAAGTGAAAATAATTGGGAAAACAAACATTTAACATGAATTTATTGAATGAAATATCATTGTATTTATGAGCCAACAGTGTCATCAGTCCTCCTTTTGGCATGGGAGAAGGGTTTTTAAACAAACAGCAAACATTACGTTGACTTATGGATGACTGTTGGAACATCAACAACGACCCAATATTTGCAAAGCCCTCCAGGGATGACAAAGTTGCCAGAATCTTCCTCTACATCCTCTTCCACAACAACAACAGCTTCCTCGTCTTGGACGGTGTGGATGAACCCACCACTCTGAAACAGCCCAAACTTGTTGAAGGTGCCTGACGAATACCTTATGCCAGCCCGGGATTTATTATCTTCTATCTTGATCATTTGCCTTAAACCAGTAGTTGTGTCATGCTCAATGGCCAACTTAGCATCATTGTAGGATACAAATGAAGAAGTTCCTTTCTTAGAAGGCTCAGCAATAGATAAAGCTTGGAACGACGTCCCAACTTCATCCTTAGCATCTATATAAGAAAAGGAATACATATGGATAACCAGGAGAGTCTTCTCTCCCCTTACCACCACCAGCTTTTTGTTCTTGACAAATTTCAATTTCTGGTGTAGGGTGGATGTCACGGCGCCTACCTCGTGAATCCATGGTCTGCCCAACAGACAGCTATATGATGGGTGGATATCCATGACTTGAAAAGTGATTTGGAAATCACTTGGTCCAATCTTAACTGGGAGTTCAACCTCACCAATAACCGTTTTGCGGGATCCATCAAAAGCTTTTACCACCACTCCACTCTGCCGCATGGGAGGCCCCTGGTATGACAATCTAGCCATAGTGGATTTTGGCAACACGTTTAGTGATGATCCAGTGTCTACCAGCACATTAGACATGGCATCATCCTTGCAGCTCATAGATATGTGAAGTGCCAAATTATGGTCTCTTCCCTCCTTAGGGAGATCAGCATCAGAGAAACTCAGATTGTTACAAGCGATAATGTTTGCAACAATACTATCGAATTGTTCTATCGTGACGTCATGGTCTACATACGCCACATCCAACACCTTCTGCAGAGCTTCACGGTGTGGTTCTGAGTTCATCAGCAAAGATATCACAGAGATCTTTGATGGCATTTGTAGAAGCTGATCTACAACGTTGTATTCACTCCTCTTGATGAGCCTCAGCATCTCATCACAGTCCTCTTTCATCATGCCATTCTGGCCAGCAGGGACATGAGTTCTTACAGCGGTGGCAGGTTTATTAGCAACAAGTGCCAGATTCGGAGCAACAGCAGCATTTCCAACCGGACGAAAAGCGCAATCAGCAATATCAGCCTTTCTGATGTCAGCCCGGGGTTTCGGCGGAGCCGAGAAAACACGACCACTATGGGTCAGGCCGCTGACATCAACGGTATTAACAACAGAGGTAGAGGGCAGGGGCACCTCCTTCCCATCTTCCAATGCCACAACATTGTAACGATAGGGGACAACCTTATCAGAAGAATATGGCACAGAGCCAACTAGTTTAATTATGAGAGAGGGAGAAGCCTTCTATTTGCTGCCATCATATCGAATGACAACAGGCTCTGGGATCCGGAACACTGGTGATATCACATTAACTTCATCATCCCCATCGCGATTCTGAAGTATTTCAATTACACCTTCATCCAGCATTTCTTGGATGTCTTCACGGACTTGGTGACACCCCCTCTGATTGACAGTGCAGACTCGACATTTGTCATGGTCATGCTCGTAGTGACTGTATTCACACAACAGTCTGTGCATCTCGACCAATGATTGTCGGATATGGCTCACATATCGGACTTTGTATTTAACAGGGTATCCCTGGACCATGTTGACAACAGACTTCCCATGCTCTGGCAATGGGTTCTTCTTAACGTTGGGACCTACGTCCTCGAAAAACAAGATACCACTTCTCACAAGGTCTTGAACATTGGTCTTCAACGGGTAGCAATTTTCCACGTCGTGTCCGGGGGCACCAGAACGATAAACACAATGAAGCTCGAGCTTATACCACCACTGAGGGTTGGTAACTATAGACGGTGGGTCACGTGGAGTGATCAGCTTTCTCTCTATTAAAGAGGGATATAGCTCTGCATAGGTCATACGAATAGGATCAAAAATGACCTTTTTCCTCTCATAGCTTATACTAGTTTGATTATTGTTTCGAGGCTGGTAGGCCTGCTGTTGAGGACGGTGTTGTTGTTGATATTGTTGATGTTGTTGTTGCTGGTTATTATTATGTTGATAGTGCTGGTTTTCTCTGCAAATAGGTGTTATGTGAGCCACCTGATGCTGATTACCGGCGGGACGTACGGTCTTCCTCCTCACAAAGGGTCTTCTGGGTTTGACATGGGAGGTCACAGTATGTGCCTCACCATCTTTCTTCTTTCCAAACGCCCCATATCGTTTGTTAGAAGAGCCTTGTTCTCTAGTCAGGCACCCTTCCCTAACTCCTTCCTCCAGATGCATCCCCATGTTCACCATCTCGGTGAAGTCAGAAGGAGCGCTGACAATCATCCGCTCATAATAAAATGAGCTCCAGGTCTTCAGGAAGATCTTGGTCATCTCTTTCTCTTCCAGCGGAGGCACGATCTGTGCAGCTAGTTCTCGCCACCTCTGGGCGTACTCCTTGAAAGTTTCCTTGTCCTTCTGGGACATGGCTCTCAATTGATCCCTATCGGGAGCCATATCCATGTTATACTTATACTTATTGACGAAGGCTTCGCCAAGATCATTGAAGGATCGGATGTTCGCGTTGTCCAAGCCCATGTACCATCTCAGGGAAGCACCGGATAGGCTGTCTTGGAAATAATGAATGAGGAGCTGATCATTGTCGGTCTGAGTTGACATTATACATAACCAAGTGGCTGAGAGGGCAAGTGTTTCCCTTGTACTTTTCAAAGTCAGGTACTTTGAATTTTACAGGGATTTTGACATTAGGAACCAAGCAGAGTTCAGCAGCAGACTTGCCAAAGAGGTTTTTTCCTCTGAGAGTTTAGAGTTCCTTGCGGAGCTCAAGAAACTGATCGTTCATTGCATCCATATTTTCATACACGTCTGGGCCCTCAGACGGCTCAGAGTGGTAGATGGTGTCGTCTACTCTTGGCATAGTATGCACGACCGGAGGTGGAACGGCGAGGACCGGGCTAGATGTCGATAGAGAAGCAAACGTTGAGGCGAGACCCTCAGGAACAAAGTTTATGGGCATCCCCCAGGGAAACCCGACTGGCATAGCAGTTGGCGCAAAATGGGCACTAGCAGCAGGCACTGTTGAAGATGCAATCTCAGAGATGATTGTCCTCTGGGGAGGAGTTGAAGGCGTTAGAGACGACTTGCTTTGGGCGGCTATGGAAGACTCCATCAGGGCATTCAACCTGGCCACTTTCTCCTTGAGTTCTCTGTTCTCTTGCTCTAAGTGATTCAATCTGGACTTTGTATTTAACAGGGCATCCCTGGACCATGTTGACAGCACACTTTCCATGCTCTGGAAATGGGTTCTTCTTAACGTTGGGAGCTACGTCCTCGAAACACAAGATACCACTTCTCACAAGGTCTTGAACCTTGGTCTTCAACGGGTAGCAATTTTCCACGTCGTGTCTGGGGGCACCAGAATGATAAACACAATGAAGCTCGGGCTTATACCACCACTGAGGGTTGGTAGGTATAGACGGTGGGTCACGTGGAGTGATCAGCTTTCTCTCTATCAAAGAGGGATATAGCTCTGCATAGGTCATAGGAATAGGATCAAAAATGACCCTTTTCCTCTCATAGCTTGTACTAGTTTGATTATTGTTTCAAGGCTGGTAGGCCTGCTGTTGAGGACGGTGCTGTTGTTGTTGATATTGTTGTTGTTGCTGTTGCTGGTTATTATTATGTTGATAGTGTTGGTTTTCTCTGCAAATAGGTGTTATGTGAGCCACCTGATGCTGATTACCGGCGGGACGTACGGTCTTCCTCCTCACAGTGGGTCTTCTAGGTTTGACATGGGAGGTCACAATATGTACCTCACCATCTTTCTTCTTTCCAAACGCCCTATATCGTTTGGCAGAAGAGCCTTGTTCTCTAGTCAGGCACCCTTCCCTGACTCCTTCCTCCAGATGCATCCCCATGTTCACCATCTCGGTGAAGTCAGAAGGAGCGCTGACAATCATCCGCTCATAATAAAATGAGCTCAAGGTCTTCAGGAAGATCTTGGCCATCTCTTTCTCTTCCAGCGGAGGCACGATCTGTGCAGCTAGTTCTCGCCACCTCTAGGCGTACTCCTTGAAAGTTTCCTTGTCCTTCTGGGACATGGCTCTCAATTGATCCCTATCGGGAGCCATATCCATGTTATACTTGTACTGCTTGACGAAGGCTTCGCCAAGATCATTGAAGGATCGGATGTTCGCGTTGTCCAAGCCCATGTACCATCTCAAGGAAGCACCGGACAGGCTGTCTTGGAAATAATGAATGAGGAGCTGATCATTGTCGGTCTGAGTCGACATTATACATAACCAAGTGGCTGAGAGGGCAAGTGTTTCCCTTGTACTTTTCAAAGTCAGGTACTTTGAATTTTACAAGGATTTTGACATTAGGAACCAAGCAGAGTTCAGCAGCAGACTTGCCAAAGAGGTCTTTTCCTCTGAGAGTTTTGAGTTCCTTGCGGAGCTCAAGAAACTGAACGTTCATTGCATCCATCTTTTCATACACGTCTGGGCCCTCAGACGGCTCAGAGTGGTAGATGGTGTCGTCTACTCTTGGCATAGTATGCACGACCGGAGGTGGAACGGCGAGGACCGGGCTAGATGTCGATAGAGAAGCAAACGTTGAGGCGAGACCCTCAGGAACAAAGTTTATGGGCATCCCCCAGGGAAACCCGACTGGCATAGCAGTTGGCGCAAAATGGGCACTAGCAGCAGGCACTATTGAAGAGGCAATCTCAAAGATGATTGTCCTCTGGGGAGGAGTTGAAGGCGTTAGAGACGACTGGCTTTGGGCGGCTATTGAAGACTCCATCAGGGCATTCAACCTGGCCACTTCCTCCTTGAGTTCTCTGTTCTCTTGCTCTAAGTGATCCATCAGTCTTGAAGTGTTGGCTCTGGTGTAGTACCGGTGAGTCAGCTTGTCTTCAAAATAAATGAAGAACACATGGTTAGACCATTGAACAAGAAGCCTGGAGCAAAAGCTGCTTATGCACATGATGCATGGAATGCTTGTGCATATAATTTATTTTATTTATCAGAGGAACTTTAGAGTCCTATTTGCAAATATTGAAAATATTAATTATTTAGACACATAGAGAAATCTCATATCAATAATATCTGGAAAAAAATTTACACCAAAGAAGTACAATCTTGGTAACCAAATACAATACAAGAGAGAAGGAAAATGAACATCCTATGGAACCCTAGAAACAATCTTCTAAAGCTTTGGAGACCGGAAGATACGCTGCATGAAGCCTCTTCACCTCTCGCTCATAATCTGCTTCCATATCTTCCATCTCTTTGGCGAGTCGATCGTACTTCCTCTTCTAGAACTTGGAAGACTGAGGAAGAAGAGAAGTCACCACATCATCAGGCTCATCGATAATCTGATGCTCAAGAAACTCTATCAAAGCGTCCTTATCTCTAAGCTGCTAAAGTAGCTCCTCTCGTTCACGGATCCAAGCACGCGAACGGTCTTTGTCTCTCAACTCCTCTACTCCTTGGTCAGGGAGGGTTGAAGGCCCAGCCGTAACCAAAGGTGTAGGTCTCGGATACTCGTAAGGCATAAGGTACTCGGAAGCTCTCCTCCTCACCCATGAGGTATAGGGTTCCAAAGCAATACAGTTCTTCGGACCAAGCTCTTTCCTTCCCTTCCTATGGATCTTGCGCCAAGCGCGGACCATCCTGCCTTTCAGGCCTTGGGGATCTTTACCCTCCTTAAAGAACATACCCTCTAACAAAATATTATTAGGTTTATCCTTTAAGGGGAACCCAAGCTGACGGCGTGCCAAAATAGGGTTGTAGTTAATCCCGCCACATGTACCAAGAAGAGGCACATTAGAGAATTCACCACAAGAGTCAATAATCTGCACACCATCATATACACGATTGTACCAAAAGATATCATCATTAGTGAGAGATATAAGCCTCGTGGACCACCGTAGACATCCTTTGTTCTCCTTGAAGGCGACCGTCTGTGGCAAGTGCGAAATAAACCACTTGTACAACATAGGCAAACAACACACAATGGTACCACCACCCTTTGCATTCCTCATATGCAAAGAGAAATAAGTGTCACCCAACAGAGTCAGAACGAGATTAAGAGTAGAGAAAATCCTAATGGCGTTCACATCCACAAACTTGTCGATGTTGGGGAATAACACTAGCCCATAGATGAGAAGTAAAAATATGGCCTCAAAGGCATCCTCACTCATGGCCTTCCCATACAAAGTAGCTTGAGCAATGAGGAACTCAGAAGGGAGACTCTGAATTCCACCTTTGGTAGTCATATGAGCACCAACCAAAGATTCATCTATATGCAACATATCAGCAATCTCTTGAGAAGTAGGAACCGTTTCCAAGCCACTGAATGACAACTGATCTAGGATAGGTATACCCACAAGATAGGCATACTCCTCAAGCGTAGGTGTCACATTACGCGAAAAACCGGCGGGAAAACAGAACAACAGAGCCGCCACCGTGCGTTATTTATCCCAGAAGAGGGAAAGGAAACGCTCAGAGTAAACCTGGAAAAAGCATGGTCTCGCGACCAAAGAGAATGGGATCGGGAGTCGGTTATGCGAAGGGAAGGTATTAGCACCCCTACGCATCCGTCGTACTCGACGGGATCCACGCACAAAAGGAAGGAAAATGGTTGCTAAAACACTGCTCAAACAATCATCTACACAGGCTGAAAGAGACACAAGAAAACAGTCAAGACTGACTCGGCAGGATATCGCATCCTGGGCCTACTTAGTCTATCAAGCATAGACATCAGAGTCAAAGTAGTTCGGACTGGGGAAAACAACACATGCTCGCTAGGATGTCGCATCCTATGCATACGTATCTCCTTTGGACGAAGGAGAATCAGAGCATTCGTAGCTCGGCTAACACGCACACAAACAAATGCAGGAAAAGGCAAACGTGGAGCCTGAATGCCAATCACTAGGCTTACATCAGCATCCGAACCAAACACACGCACACTGGAACCCGAACGCCACTCGATGGACTTACATCAGCTTCCAAGCACACAACGAGACAAAACAAAGACACAGGCAGAAGAAGGGTCTCGATTGCAACTAGGGCAAGAGAAGGGGAAGGTCTCAATCGCAACGAGGGCGAGAGAAAAGAAGTTAGTGTTAGTGGTTAGTCAAACTCGACAAGACATCGCATCTCGTGCCTACGTATCTCATCTGAACATGAGAATCAGAGTTGCCGTAGTTCGGCTAAACTATTCCTGTTGGTTTGTGTTTTTTAGGTGGACAACGTCACTACGCAATCTACCGGATGCTCGACCTTTGGAGACTTACTCACCTGTAGTAGAAGGAGTTGACGTATCCTTAAGAGGGGATAATGTTTGTTTGTGTTTTAGGAAAGCTCAAGCAAGAAAGGAAGTCCTATACGAAGGAACCGTGCTACCTTAATTGTCATGCAAACGAGACTACGCGGAGTCTAGCAAACCTAGGGGATACAATCACACCACACAAACATATACAACATGAAATAAACACACCAACAAGGGGCTCAAACATCAGGGCTAGGCTTTAGTCGAGGGGTCATATCAACCTCAACAAACAAGCCTCTGTATCGGGGTAAGGTTAGCTCTTAACCTTGCCATTGAGGGGCTAAGGTGAAGCTGATGAAAGGTGAAGTGAGGATCAGACCTCACAGCTCTTATCCCTAACCAGGGAGAGCTTCTGACAAATGAGCATGGGTCCAGAATGGGGGGACCCTTCTATACTCAGAGACTCTGACACAATGTGCACTGCACAAGATCTTGGGCTTGTGATCTCAATGCTACAACCATGTAATGGGAGCAAGGAGAAGACTCAACTGAATAGTGGGGGATAGATTGCTTATCCCTAACTTCCACCAATTGCCTCTTTTAGAGGACTTTCACCTGCTTGGCACGAAAAATAAACAATCACAATCATTGCCTCTTAAGGAGGACTTCAGACAGTTGCCTGGCCAAGTAACAGACCGGGTCTCCAGACTACATGAAGTTAGGAAGTTATACCTCAATGAAAGTTGCTTAAGCAAAGCAAAGCAAAAGTTCACAAGGAACTGAGCAACTAAAAGTACCTGGAAACAGTCAAACACAGTTAGTACTCAGACAGACAAAGATAAACAGCAAGTATTAATCATCCAGACTATACAAACTAATGCACAACAAAGCAAGCTCAAAGCTCAATCCCAAACTTCACAACCTACAAAACAAAGTTATATTTGTGTACAAACATCAAACAACATCAATTGAATTGACTTGGATCATTCTCCATTCACATTGCACCTTTTCATCCTGAAAAATCAATCAAATGTTAGCAACTAGACCACTAGGCCAAGCCTAGGGTCCAAAGGCAAGAAAAATTCCTAAACAGCAAGGTATCTCTAACCAAACTCAAATTAATGTCAAACAAGAGCCAACACAATTAGTCCCATGTCTCTATCATTCATCATGTTCATGTTATGCACAAAACAAGGCAAACTAGCTCAAATGAAGCATCAAACATGCAAACAGAACTATTGCATTCAAATCCACATCAAAACACTTCCAAAAATTCTCAAATAATTTATACCTAAACAGCACATGTTCAAGGTCTAGCATGTCAAATTTTAGCTTAATTGGACGAATGGAACCATGTCAATGAAAATCAACAAAAACAAACACAATTACATGCTCCAAATCACAACATCAACACATGCTTCCACTTCAAAAATTCATAACTCAATGAAAACAATAAAGAAATGAGTAGGACCAAAACAGGGATGTTCTATCATGAGTCTATTACCAGCATATCAAATTTCATGATCATTCAATACCATATGAGCATTTCACATTAAATCTACCAACCTATGTCACATGAACTTGCACTATTGACCAACAGAGATGAAAAATAGCAATCAAATTGAAAATGCCACATAAAATTCCACAAAAATTCACATAGCATCTTAACATGTTAATGAACATCCATGCAAAATTTCACATCATTCTAACAAGCCTAGGTCATTCAAATAAATCCAGCAAGTTGACATAATGAGGTGTGACACACATTGTCACACCTAGATTCCAAAATTCATAACCCAATGACCAGGAATCAAAAATTCATGAAATTTACATGTAAATAAGCATCAACCAGTCCACAATCATCACAAAAATTTTCAAACATTTATTTGCAACCATGAGCATTTCACAAAGGAATTGGCACAATGTATCAAAATGTAGCACATGTTAAAGAACCCTAGGTCACACATAATTTCTACCATGCACAACTTCCATCAATAGGTCAAATAAATTCTAGAGTCAAAAACAAAGTCAACACAAAAATTCTCACATTTTTCTGATTTTTCTATGATTTTTTATGAATTTTTTAAAGTCTTTATGAATTTTTAGAATTTTTATGAGTTAATTGAAATATCCAGTGGCACTCTGGTAATTAGTGGAGCGCGGGGGAGGGAAACACGTTATTTGAAAATTCAAACGGATTCAAAGATCAAACAAGCATTTCATCATCACTTTCATTCAGAAATTCCCAGGAACACGCATGAACATGAATTTTCAAATCAACACCAAAATGCGCAAATGAATAGCCGTTCAAACCGTCTTAACATGTACAATCCAAATATCAACTTAATCTAACCTAAATGTTGCTATATCACGTGAATCGATCAACTTAGGGTTTTGGTTCGAAACTTCCAATCCAGATTTCTTAGCCTACAGTGCATCATTTCACAAACCAAGCACATCACCATAACCTACGTTCTAAGCTCTACAAAACGCACCTAAGCACTTGAAAAATCGTGACACTCGAAAAATCACATACCTGGAATGGCAGTGGTGTTCTAGCTGTTCTTTGCGTGCTTCAACCTCAAACAGATGTAGTATATGCTAGTGGAAGTGAGATGCAAAGCTAAGATTCACTCGATTTCGCTCCTAATGCTTGAATTCACGATTCACCATTGATGATGCCATCTTGTACAGTTGAGCTTCACACGGTTTTGGATGTTGAAAGGCAAAAACAGATGGAGCATATGGTGATGCAAGATCAATGCCACAAGAATTTCGAAGATTGATCCACAATTGATGAAGTTTGATGAATTTTGGTTTTGGAGTGTTCTTGAGGAAATTGAGAGAATGAAGAGTTTTCAGATCTGGTTTTGGGATGTGTGATTTTCTGTTAGGATTAGAATGTGATTATGAATATATATGATACCTTAATCCAAACTTAATCATGTAATTAGCCAACTTGCATTTGATTAGTGAAAATGTTAATTTTCAAGTAAGGGACAAAATGGTACTTTCACACACAAGCCAATGCCAGCTCATGGACAACTCACACACTCTCTAAATGACATGTGTGAGCTGTTGCAACTTGTCTCACTCTCATTGGATGCATATTTCTCATTTTCACTATGTAATTGCACTTTGTCCAATTTTGCACTTTCATTCCACAAGCCAATTTCCAAACCATGAAGCCTAGCCATGTAATGATGATTCCAACAAGTTTCAAATACCATTTGTGAGGTGTAGCAGAAATCCCCACTCAAAAATTCCAATTATTTCACAAGTTGGACAATTTTGCCCCTGGTCCACTTAACTGTCCAGTTGAAATTTGACTTTTTGCATTGGCCACTTTTGAAGAAATCCAATTATGCACCATGAAAGTACATGTCAAATGGAGTTTGTGCATATAAAGAACTTGCAATCTGGACAAACCATGTGGAAATTATGGCCTCCTGATTATGGGTCATTTCTGAAATTCACTGAGCCCTAATTTTCCAACCATGCATTGGATTTTCAAGTTCTTGGACTTTTTGGAAAGGTGAGATCAAGATCTTCAACTTTCATGTTGGACAAAATTCCATTTGAAGCTTGTATGATGAAGTTATTTTGAGGGGAAAAAGTTTCCATTTTGGGCAGCTGAAATTACAGGTCACCTGCTATTTTTGGAAACTTTCTGTCTGACCTCCAAATCTTCAACCTTGGTCTTTGGTATGTCAAATGAGACTCATATGGACATGCATGAGGCCTTTCAAACCATTTCCCACCTTCCAATCCATAAAATCGGGCACAGTTGACCACAGTTGACTTTCTAGGGTTTCTGGTTGACTGAACAATGACTGGTGATTTCTGAGCATCCAACCTTTGGCCAAACCACTTCAAAATGATCCTTGGACCATATGAGCTTGATAAATCAACCCTAGGGCCTTGTCCCAATGAAAATGGCACTCCCTTGCTTGATTGACTGATTCTCCTGATCAGTCTGACCCAATCCATCAATTGAGCTTGCTCTTGGGCAAATGGACAATGCAATGTTATGCAGTGGACATTGTTAATGCTATGACCTAATATGAAATGAATGTAAACAATGGTAGGGTGCAAATTTGAGGTGCTACAGCTGCCCCTATTCAATCAACTGGGAACCCGAATGGATGAGAGCAACGGCTGTCAGACTTTCAGGGTAAACAGGGATTGAATACCAAGAACCGTAGAAATTTGCACACTGCTGGGAAATTTTCTGTTTTCTTGTTTTTATTGTTTTTTTTTCCAGAGGTACAAGCACATCCAGACATCGACACACGATGACTGGGATCAGAAATCATCTCAACTAGACGCCAACGGACAACTAGGAAAAACTCAACGTTTACCAAGACCAACGGAGAGGTAAATCAACTCTACTGGGGATAACCAGGAAAGGATACAACCATACGTCAACGGACGTAATGGGGAAAAACTCAACGTTTACCAAGACCAACGGAGAGGTAACCAATCATTAATGAATGAATGGAAAGAGAGATACAACCATACGTCAGCGGACGTAATGGGGAAAAACTCAACGTTTACCAAGACCAACGGAGAGGTAACCAGACATCATAGGATGAATGGGAAGAGAGATACAACCATACGTCAGCGGACGTAATGGGGAAAAACTCAACGTTTACCAAGACCAACGGAGAGGTAACCAGACATCATAGGATGAATGGGAAGACTCGACCAGACGTCATAGGACGACAGGGAGACTCAACGTTTATCGACACCAACGGAGAAGGAGAAAACTCAGCCAGACGTCATAGGACGAAAGGGAGACTCAACGTTTATCGACACCAACGGAGAAGGAGAAAACTCAGCCAGACGTCATAGAACGAAAGGGAGACTCAACGTTTATCGACACCAACGGAGAAGGAGAAAACTCAACCAGACGCCAACGGACGAAAGGGAGACTCAACCAGACGTCATCGGACGAAAGGGAGAAGGAGAAAACTCAGCCAGACGTCATAGGACGAAAGGGAGAAGGAGAAAGCCACTTCACGAGGGAAAGGCACCACAACCGGAAACCGAATAGGACGTCTACTGGGAATTCTGGTTGGGAAATCAACCAGACATTAATGAATGAATGGGAATAGGGTACACAATCAGACGTCATCGGACGAATGAGAAAAACACAACGTTTATCGAAACCAACGGGGAGGTAAATCCACTTGGGGAAGGGTACAACTATACGCCATAGGACGAATAGGAAAAACTCGACGTTTATCGACACCAACGGAGAGGAGGAGACTCTGAGGGGAATCATCTGGCCTTACCAAATGATCTGTAGGGAATAAGCAACTAGACGTCATCAGACGCATAGGAAAAACTCGACGTTTATCGACACCAACGGAGAGGAGGTTCAACTGGGGAAGACCCTGTGGGGAAAGATATCAACTATACGCCAACGGACGCATAGGAAAAACTCGACGTTTATCAACACCAACGGAGAGGAGGACTCTTCTAGGGAGAGCGAACACAACCAAATCATCAATGGATGATGGGGAAAAACTCGACGTTTATCGACACCAACGGAGAGGAGGAAACTCCACTAGGGAAGAGTGAACACAACCAAATCATCAACGGATAATTGGGAAAAACTCGACGTTTATCGACACCAACGGAGAGGAGGAACTTCACTAGGGAAGGGACGACGTTACGAACATCGAAAGATGATGTTTACTGACATCAAAGAAGACCAGACACTACGCATGACTGGGAAAGCACCGAAAGATGGTGTTTACCGACACCAAAGAATACCAGACACTACGCATGACTGGGAAAGCACCGAAAGATGGTGTTTACCGACACCAAAGAATACCAGACACTACGCATGACTGGAAATCACCGAAAGATGGTGTTTACCGACACCAAAGAAGCAACACACGCGGGTGCTGACAGGAAGGAACACCAAGGATACCGGGTTGTAGGTATGAAACAGGTGACCGACCAAAACGTGAATCGGTTTGTGCTCCAAAACACTTCACATCCTAAAGAGGGCTAGAAAAGCAGTCTTGTTAGAGGATGGACATTCGATTCCACAAGGAATACGAATCTTACTCGACTGGGGAGGACGACTTCGACCCAAGAGCGCGTGAGACAGATTACCTATAGCCGTCAAAACGTAGATAATAGACTCGCATGGAAGATTATCCATAACCGGGTTGTAGGTTGTTAGATGGATAAATCAACCGACATCATCCTGAAGAGAGCGAAGGCAAACTTGTTAAAGGATGGAAATTCGACTCCACAAGGAATACGAATCTTACTCTGCTGGAGAAAACAATCAAAAGACTGACCAGAGAGTGCATGAGACATATTATCTATAGCCGTCAAAACGTAGATAACACACTCGCATGGAAGATTATCCATAACCGGGTTGCAGGTTGTTAAATGGATAAATCAACCGACATGAAAGGCATCGTGTACCAGGAACAGGTATGCAAAGATGACCAATCAAAAGAGGATAAAATTGCTTACTCGGAGCAAATACCCAAAAGAAAGGGGGAGACCCACTGGGGACAATACTGCTTGATCAAGGCGAGTATCCAGAGGGGAAAAGAATATCAATACCGCAAACTGGGTACTGATAACTGCAAAGAGGGGATTACATCTACCGGTTAGTAGGCAGAAAACCACGGAAAAGTAACCAGTCATCGATAAGATGAGCACACAGGGTTAACTCCACCAAGGGGATGAAAGTGGGATTTTACAACTACCGATTGGGTAGGTAGAAAACCACAAAGATAGGACTTACAACTACCGGGTTGTAGGTAGAAGCCAACAAACAGAATGAACCACAAAGGCTACCTCTGCTAGGGGATGAAAGTGGGATTTTACAACTACCGGCTTGTAGGTAGAAAACCACGACGATAGGACTTACAGCTACCGGTTTGCAGGTAGAGGCCAACAAATTCCGCTGAGGATAAGATGAATGAGTGCCGGTTAGTGAGCAACTATTCATTTATGCCCCAGGGAAGTACAAGAAACAGTCAACGGGGAGCCAATTTAGGATCAATCCCAAAAGACAGACTGAAGCAAGACTCATCCCAATGAGGAAAGAACTCAATAGGGAAACCCATCCCGTTAGGGAGGGAACGGAAACAACCGTCATCCACGAGGATCTAACTCAGTGGGGAGCGCAGAAGGAAATGGTAGACACTTTTCCGCTTAAGGGGTAGACTCTACATGGAGAGATCAGACACACCCACATCTTCTAGGGGAATTGTACTGCTGGGGATACCCGCTCGACTAAGGAGTCGCTTGCTGAGAAAACACCAACCTCTCAACCATGCTGGGGAACCCAGCTCTGAAGCCGATCCAATGGCGCGATGCTAAACTCTTTCCAACAACCCAATCTCGGTTGGTCACCACTACCTAGGGCTAATGGACATGTTTGCAATGTTGATGCATGAGTTTTTTTTAATTTTTTTTACACAATGCCCCATGATCACGGAAATGTTATGCACTAATGATGCAATATGCCATGCTTATCTAAATGATGGATGCATAAACACACGTCTCCTCCAGAGACAACACCGGGGAACTCCAGGAACCGTGCTGAGGATCTCCTTGCCGCGTCAATTTCCTCCCTGCTGGGGAAAGACAAACCTTGCTGGGGATGAACTTCATCGAACCCGGACTTCTTAGAGATTACCCTGCTATGGGAGGCAACCAATCCTTATCTCTACCAGGGATAATTTTCGCCGAACCCGATCCGCTTGGGGACCTTGCTGGGGGAGAACCATCAACACAAACTCTACTGGGAAGACAACTTCAGAATCACAACTCCGCTGAGGATACGGTAACCTTCAGGCTTGCTGAGGAGGCACTAATCTCGAATCTGCTAGGGAGATGACACTCTCAAACCCATTGGGGAAATACGGCCTATCGGACACGGGCCGCCCTTCGATTCGTCGAATACTGGTGTTCATCATCCTACCACAGTGTTGACTTTCCGCTTTTGAGAACTCCCAGACTCATCTGGACTTTTCTGATCCATCACCTTGTATTCCCGACTCCTCCGTACTCCACGGGGATCGCACTCCTGGGATTATACAAACTTCCCAGTCCTCAGACTTTGAAGAGTCTTCTTGATTAAACCTTCCAGGATCGTCGTCCTTCTTTCGTCGTCCTTTCACCGTTCGTCTATCCCTTGCCCCTGGTTGGACTCTGTGGGGATCTTTTGTCAAAAGGCTCCATATCACTACTTGCCAGCGAATGAAGATATCTAACAGCACCTGCACAAGAGATTGTTAGATAAAAGCGTGCCCCAGGCGTGCCAACACTTCAACATCTTGGTCACTCAAACTTCCGAATAAGATTTCCAGATTTCAATCTTATAAGCATGCATCGGAAGGGACCTCCATGTTTCAAAATGCAAATATTCTTATCAAAACGAACGGATGTTTTCGTAATCAAAGCAGTAATGAAAACAAAAACAAAACTATTTGACTGAACACGTATTTTATTGACTGAAACACAAAGGATGGCTTAGAATCGAGCAACACACAGGAAGCAAACCCTGGAAAGAGGTGATTGCGCACAAAAGGAAAAAAAATCTACCCTAATGGCAATGTGAAACCATGATCTCATCGGGTTCCAACTCAGTTACACCTCATATGTCCTCAAGACGTTCCGCACTTTCGGCCTTCTAAACAAGACGCTTCCGATCGATCTCTGTCGGAGATTAGCCGAGTCATCTAAAGCTCAAACGATCATGCTAGACGCAGTTGTTCGTTTCATTCCCTCTTTTGCCTGGACCGTCCTTTCGGGTTTCAGTCCACCGGGATACCCATTTTTGCCCAAGTCGCCCTTGTGGGGTTTTCGACTTGCCGGGTGTACAGCTTTTTATTATCCCTAACTTTTGCCCGAATCTTTTCTGTTTTTTTTCTTGGTTCGCCGGGATGCCCCTTTTTTGCCTGGACTCTTTCTTTTTTGTCCAGCGGGTCAATTTTTCACGAAGTATCTTTTAACTGCGTCCGCATCCGCAGGGGATGGAAAATCCTCATCATCCGTGGTCGTCAGCAACAAGGCTCTGTCAGAGGAGACTTTTTTTTTGACCACGAATGGACATTCATAACTGCTTATCCATTTTCCCCACGATCGTTGAGGAGGAAGGATCCTTTTCAACATCACATCTCTTCCATGCTACCCACGAGGTCCCACTTCTCGGTTAACAACACGCTTCATTTATTGGGTACAACTACCCCATGACAAGTAACTGTCGAACTCTTTTCTCAATCAGGCTCAACGCGTCATACCGAGTCCTCATCCACTCGCCCTTTTCTGACTTCTCATCCATCTGGACTCTCCACAATGAGATCTTGCCTCCAGCAGGCAATATCACTCCCATCCCATACTGAATGAGGAAGGTGTTGCCCCAGTAGATGCACGTATCGAAGTACGACACTCAGGATACCAACTTCGTACTCAGCCACCATCGTTGGCGCTTTCAACTGTTATCGGGGAAGCACTAGCTCATTCACTTTAAACTCTCCCCATCAGACATCAGAACCCGTTCGGATTCAGGGTCAGGCCCCTCCTCCGGGATCGGTCACTCTCAATCTTTCGATTTGAGTACCTCGAGATGTCCTCATCAGGGACTTCAAACTTCCTTGGTTGAGAATCATCGATGGGTTGTTGGGCGAGATAACCATACAATACCCTCTTCTTGATTGCTTTCTGGGAGGTATACCGAATATCGTATTCAGTCGACACCATTTGCCCTCTCGCAACCCGTCCGTTCAACGCTATCTCCTCAAGCACATACTTGATCAGATCCATTTTGGACATCCACAAGGTGGTATGAACCAGCATACTGTCTCAGTCGGCGAACAGCCTATGCCAAAGTACATCAAGTTTTCTCGAGCAGTGAGTGTATTGTTTCACAGTCGATAAACTTTTTGCTTAGGTAAATTGCATGCTCTTTTCGACAAGACTAGTCATGCTGACCCAATACGCCTCATAGACCCCTTAAAGGCTGTCAAGTACCAGATTAACAGTTGTTTCTTCCAAGGAAGGTATCAGAATCGGAGGTTCCTGCTACTTATTTTCCTTTCCATGCCCCTTGGCAGTCACCATTCCACCTGACCATTTGATTTCTTTCTTTTTTTTTTCGGTTCAGGCGTTTCTAGTATTGTCTTTTTTTTTTTTTTTTTAGCAGGATCGACCTCGACTCCTCTTTCGTTCACGATAAGCCTCGGCAACTTACCGGACAGCACTCCACAAGTGCACTGGTTCGGACTCAACCTCAGTCTGAGTAGTTTCGATCCGGTCAAACAATTTGTCCCAGATCCACCGGATGCCCCTCTTCCGCTTGGGACTTTGTCATCATGTCATCAACATGGCATTCGCTTTCACGATGAGTCATATCATGAAACAAAGTCACCGTAGCCCTTTGATTCGTGGCACCGGCCTTCTTTACTAGAGGATAGTCTTCTCTCGATGGTAGCTCGTGCCCCACAACATGGGTATTCCACCCTGGTGTACCTTGATGCAACCAGGTGAAGATATCAACCTGCTCTTTCGACAGGGCTACCATTCTGTTCTTGACTTGCCTCTGAAGCGGCCTCAACTTTCATTTCCCTTCTGACCTCGGCGGTACTTGGGATTACAGTCTTGACTTGCTCCTCGTGTGGTTGAATCACCTTCTCCTCTTGTTTCAACAACCTAGCTAATTCCAGCAGATCACAATCTTCTTCGCCTTTTTCTTCGGCATGATAGACCGGATTGTCGAAGTCATGCAGAGGTGTAACCAAATCGTTATCGGTGAGATCAGGAAGGTAATCACTTTTGTGGTCGGAACCAAATGAATCAAAAGGAAAGAAAATAAAAACATTGCCATTTTAATTTTATTTTTTAAACTGCAAAAAGTGAAAAACAGGGAGCACCGCTTTTGATCACAAAAACATCCATTTATTACTGATGTAAAATGTTGCACAATGAAACACATGAGATGGCCCTTACAATGGACCATTACGTTTCGGGCAAAACGTATGGCTTTCATGCAAACAAAATAAAAACCAGAAATCCTACAGCTCAGGATGAGTGATAGTGGTGATTTTAGAGGCCTTCCAATCGCCTGGTACGCACGACTTTATCCACAGCTCGAGCTCGCGGTCGCGGTCAATCTCTTCACTCACCGAACAAGCATGATCAGAATTCAGCATTCCTGCACTGACGAAGATGTACGATGGACGACGTCCTCTGTTTGATCTAGACGACTCTTGGTCTGGATAACCAATCCCAAACATGTCTGCCTTTACCGGTGTTGAGTGGATCCATCAGTTTGGATTTGTTGCCCCTAGCAGGATGTTTGAGCAGACGAGCTATGCACACTAGCTGATACCTACAAAACAGCAAATGGGTTAGTATGACTCACACATGCAATGTCTATCCGTACTAGGAAAATTCTGTCCTTTGATTCTAGCATCACTGAGACAGATAATTTTTCATCAATAACAATCTGCCATCTGGATGTCTCTTAACCAGAATTTCAATTAAAAATAATGGCCCCTGAATACGGACAGACATGGGTTGAATGCAGATGAATGCGAAATGAGACAGATGCAAATGCATGAATGCAGGTCACTGTGCCACCAAGTCATCTGAGGACCCATCAAATCTCTGGACCAGTCACAGTCATCGGGACTAAGTCACCATAAATCCGACTTGGGGAGTTCCGAAATAAACGGAACCGGAGATTACATTACTATCACAGAAACATCCACTGAACGGATGACAGCCAGATCCTCTGAACCGGTACTCTCAAATTCAACCCGGGGATCCGAAATAAACGGAACCCGCTGATAAACCACGGACAGAACTCCGGCGTCCCAGAAATAAATGTCCACAATTCACAGTCACCATCAGTACCAAGAGTCACCAACAAGTCACCAACCAGTCAGCAACTGTACCTGTAATAATCATTCCCTCCCACTCACGGGTGTCATCTAGGCCAGGGTAAGGTCGAAAGAAACGCAACATAAATAACCTTTCGCAGAATATCATCCTGTGCACACCCGATGTATGCACCGATAATATCCCACCAGGGTCTGAACTGCTCGTGATATCAATGTTCCGCTAAGTGGCGCATACCACCCGCTTCCCATGAATCACTCTATTCCTAGGTTTCCTATATTTCACTCATAGCCTGGGTATTGGGCCTTTTACCTCGAGTATCACCCACCCCCAATCAGAGAAAACACAGCCAGCACAGCAGATGAATATGAATGAATGAAAACATTAATGCAAACAATAAATGCAAACAGTAAACAATGAATGCAATAAATAACAGCAAAAAGCAACCAAAGCCCTAACCTAGAGAGCGCTAGGAGAGACTCGCTTAGGGAAGAAGGACCAGCACAGGTCAACTTCTCTAATATCCCCAGCAGAGTCGCCAGCTGTCGCATTACGCGAAAAACCGGCGGGAAAACAGAACAACAGAGCCGCCACCGTGCGTTATTTATCCCAGAAGAGGGAAAGGAAACGCTCAGAGTAAACCTGGAAAAAGCATGGTCTCGCGACCAAAGAGAATGGGATCGGGAGTCGGTTATGCGAAGGGAAGGTATTAGCACCCCTACGCATCCGTCGTACTCGACGGGATCCACGCACAAAAGGAAGGAAAATGGTTGCTAAAACACTGCTCAAACAATCATCTACACAGGCTGAAAGAGACACAAGAAAACAGTCAAGACTGACTCGGCAGGATATCGCATCCTGGGCCTACTTAGTCTATCAAGCATAGACATCAGAGTCAAAGTAGTTCGGACTGGGGAAAACAACACATGCTCGCTAGGATGTCGCATCCTATGCATACGTATCTCCTTTGGACGAAGGAGAATCAGAGCATTCGTAGCTCGGCTAACACGCACACAAACAAATGCAGGAAAAGGCAAACGTGGAGCCTGAATGCCAATCACTGGGCTTACATCAGCATCCGAACCAAACACACGCACACTGGAACCCGAACGCCACTCGATGGACTTACATCAGCTTCCAAGCACACAACGAGACAAAACAAAGACACAGGCAGAAGAAGGGTCTCGATTGCAACTAGGGCAAGAGAAGGGGAAGTTCTCAATCGCAACGAGGGCGAGAGAAAAGAAGTTAGTGTTAGTGGTTAGTCAAACTCGACAAGACATCGCATCTCGTGCCTACGTATCTCATCTGAACATGAGAATCAGAGTTGCCGTAGTTCGGCTAAACTATTCCTGTTGGTTTGTGTTTTTTAGGTGGACAACGTCACTACGCAATCTACTGGATGCTCGACCTTTGGAGACTTACTCACCTGTAGTAGAAGGAGTTGACGTATCCTTAAGAGGGGATAATGTTTGTTTGTGTTTTAGGAAAGCTCAAGCAAGAAAGGAAGTCCTATACGAAGGAACCGTGCTACCTTAATTGTCATGCAAACGAGACTACGCGGAGTCTAGCAAACCTAGGGGATACAATCACACCACACAAACATATACAGCATGAAATAAACACACCAACAAGGGGCTCAAACATCAGGGCTAGGCTTTAGTCGAGGGGTCATATCAACCTCAACAAACAAGTCTCTGTATCGGGGTAAGGTTAGCTCTTAACCTTGCCATTGAGGGGCTAAGGTGAAGCTGATGAAAGGTGAAGTGAGGATCAGACCTCACAGCTCTTATCCCTAACCAGGGAGAGCTTCTGACAAATGAGCATGGGTCCAGAATGGGGGGACCCTTCTATACTCAGAGACTCTGACACAATGTGCACTGCACAAGATCTTGGGCTTGTGATCTCAATGCTACAACCATGTAATGGGAGCAAGGAGAAGACTCAACTGAATAGTGGGGGATAGATTGCTTATCCCTAACTTCCACCAATTGCCTCTTTTAGAGGACTTTCACCTGCTTGGCACGAAAAATAAACAATCACAATCATTGCCTCTTAAGGAGGACTTCAGACAGTTGCCTGGCCAAGTAACAGACCGGGTCTCCAGACTACATGAAGTTAGGAAGTTATACCTCAATGAAAGTTGCTTAAGCAAAGCAAAGCAAAAGTTCACAAGGAACTGAGCAACTAAAAGTACCTGGAAACAGTCAAACACAGTTAGTACTCAGACAGACAAAGATAAACAGCAAGTATTAATCATCCAGACTATACAAACTAATGCACAACAAAGCAAGCTCAAAGCTCAATCCCAAACTTCACAACCTACAAAACAAAGTTATATTAGTGTACAAACATCAAACAACATCAATTGAATTGACTTGGATCATTCTCCATTCACATTGCACCTTTTCATCCTGAAAAATCAATCAAATGTTAGCAACTAGACCACTAGGCCAAGCCTAGGGTCCAAAGGCAAGAAAAATTCCTAAACAGCAAGGTATCTCTAACCAAACTCAAATTAATGTCAAACAAGAGCCAACACAATTAGTCCCATGTCTCTATCATTCATCATGTTCATGTTATGCACAAAACAAGGCAAACTAGCTCAAATGAAGCATCAAACATGCAAACAGAACTATTGCATTCAAATCCACATCAAAACACTTCCAAAAATTCTCAAATAATTTATACCTAAACAGCACATGTTCAAGGTCTAGCATGTCAAATTTTAGCTTAATTGGACGAATGGAACCATGTCAATGAAAATCAACAAAAACAGACACAATTACATGCTCCAAATCACAACATCAACACATGCTTCCACTTCAAAAATTCATAACTCAATGAAAACAATAAAGAAATGAGTAGGACCAAAACAGGGATGTTCTATCATGAGTCTATTACCAGCATATCAAATTTCATGATCATTCAATACCATATGAGCATTTCACATTAAATCTACCAACCTATGTCACATGAACTTGCACTATTGACCAACAGAGATGAAAAATAACAATCAAATTGAAAATGCCACATAAAATTCCACAAAAATTCACATAGCATCTTAACATGTTAATGAACATCCATGCAAAATTTCACATCATTCTAACAAGCCTAGGTCATTCAAATAAATCCAGCAAGTTGACATAATGAGGTGTGACACACATTGTCACACCTAGATTCCAAAATTCATAACCCAATGACCAGGAATCAAAAATTCATGAAATTTACATGTAAATAAGCATCAACCAGTCCACAATCATCACAAAAATTTTCAAACATTTATTTGCAACCATGAGCATTTCACAAAGGAATTGGCACAATGTATCAAAATGTAGCACATGTTAAAGAACCCTAGGTCACACATAATTTCTACCATGCACAACTTCCATCAATAGGTCAAATAAATTCTAGAGTCAAAAACAAAGTCAACACAAAAATTCTCACATTTTTCTGATTTTTCTATGATTTTTTATGAATTTTTTAAAGTCTTTATGAATTTTTAGAATTTTTATGAGTTAATTGAAATATCCAGTGGCACTCTGGTAATTAGTGGAGCGCGGGGGAGGGAAACACGTTATTTGAAAATTCAAACGAATTCAAAGATCAAACAAGCATTTCATCATCACTTTCATTCAGAAATTCCCAGGAACACGCATGAACATGAATTTTCAAATCAACACCAAAATGCGCAAATGAATAGCCGTTCAAACCGTCTTAACATGTACAATCCAAATATCAACTTAATCTAACCTAAATGTTGCTATATCACGTGAATCGATCAACTTAGGGTTTTGGTTCGAAACTTCCAATCCAAATTTCTTAGCCTACAGTGCATCATTTCACAAACCAAGCACATCACCATAACCTACGTTCTAAGCTCTACAAAACGCACCTAAGCACTTGAAAAATCGTGACACTCGAAAAATCACATACCTGGAATGGCAGTGGTGTTCTAGCTGTTCTTTGCGTGCTTCAACCTCAAACAGATGTAGTATATGCTAGTGGAAGTGAGATGCAAAGCTAAGATTCACTCGATTTCGCTCCTAATGCTTGAATTCACGATTCACCATTGATGATGCCATCTTGTACAGTTGAGCTTCACACGGTTTTGGATGTTGAAAGGCAAAAACAGATGGAGCATATGGTGATGCAAGATCAATGCCACAAGAATTTCGAAGATTGATCCACAATTGATGAAGTTTGATGAATTTTGGTTTTGGAGTGTTCTTGAGGAAATTGAGAGAATGAAGAGTTTTCAGATCTGGTTTTGGGATGTGTGATTTTCTGTTAGGATTAGAATGTGATTATGAATATATATGATACCTTAATCCAAACTTAATCATGTAATTAGCCAACTTGCATTTGATTAGTGAAAATGTTAATTTTCAAGTAAGGGACAAAATGGTACTTTCACACACAAGCCAATGCCAGCTCATGGACAACTCACACACTCTCTAAATGACATGTGTGAGCTGTTGCAACTTGTCTCACTCTCATTGGATGCATATTTCTCATTTTCACTATGTAATTGCACTTTGTCCAATTTTGCACTTTCATTCCACAAGCCAATTTCCAAACCATGAAGCCTAGCCATGTAATGATGATTCCAACAAGTTTCAAATACCATTTGTGAGGTGTAGCAAAAATCCCCACTCAAAAATTCCAATTATTTCACAAGTTGGACAATTTTGCCCCTGGTCCACTTAACTGTCCAGTTGAAATTTGACTTTTTGCATTGGCCACTTTTGAAGAAATCCAATTATGCACCATGAAAGTACATGTCAAATGGAGTTTGTGCATATAAAGAACTTGCAATCTGGACAAACCATGTGGAAATTATGGCCTCCTGATTATGGGTCATTTCTGAAATTCACTGAGCCCTAATTTTCCAACCATGCATTGGATTTTCAAGTTCTTGGACTTTTTGGAAAGGTGAGATCAAGATCTTCAACTTTCATGTTGGACAAAATTCCATTTGAAGCTTGTATGATGAAGTTATTTTGAGGGGAAAAAGTTTCCATTTTGGGCAGCTGAAATTACAGGTCACCTGCTATTTTTGGAAACTTTCTGTCTGACCTCCAAATCTTCAACCTTGGTCTTTGGTATGTCAAATGAGACTCATATGGACATGCATGAGGCCTTTCAAACCATTTCCCACCTTCCAATCCATAAAATCGGGCACAGTTGACCACAGTTGACTTTCTAGGGTTTCTGGTTGACTGAACAATGACTGGTGATTTCTGAGCATCCAACCTTTGGCCAAACCACTTCAAAATGATCCTTGGACCATATGAGCTTGATAAATCAACCCTAGGGCCTTGTCCCAATGAAAATGGCACTCCCTTGCTTGATTGACTGATTCTCCTGATCAGTCTGACCCAATCCATCAATTGAGCTTGCTCTTGGGCAAATGGACAATGCAATGTTATGCAGTGGACATTGTTAATGCTATGACCTAATATGAAATGAATGTAAACAATGGTAGGGTGCAAATTTGAGGTGCTACAGTAGGCAAAAGCTGGAAATCCGGGAATGTGAAGCAACGGTATAAGGGATCATAGAACTACACCAACACACTCATCAGACCTTCATCAACCTGAGTAGCAAGAATAGACAGAAGCTTCCCATGACGAGCCTTGAAATCCAAGGGTTTAATACATAGGATGTCAAACTCCTTAACTCTTTCAAATCGGGTTGTCTGAAACTGTACTTCTTTGTATTCCTTCTTTGCTTATCCATGTCTGAAAATTTGCAAATAAACCTCTTAAGTTCCTTGAAAATTTTCTCATTGTTGATGATATGGATGTATGTGGATGCATGAATGCATGGATGCAACAATCACACTCAAGGATCAAACAAATCACACCACACAAAGGTCATGGGATGAATCAAGTCATCCTTAATATCAATCATCCATTTTGGTGGATTATGGTTTACACCTTATCAACACCCAAGTTCCATTGATATTAAGGATATACACGAACGAATCAACCATGAATCAAGGGTTTGTTGCAAGTCACGAGCATGGAGTCTCGGTTAAGAACCACCCAAAGGGAGTGTACTATGGTTAAAACCTTCCAATCATGTTCTACAAGAGGTTCCCATAGTCATCATCCCATCTTTCGGATATTATCGGATAAACGACTACTCGTATTCCAAAAATATTCTCAAGAGAGACTCTTATGAGTGTAGTATCGCGTAACAATCGTATCAAATCTTACACTTGAACGACCTTCGCACTACGTCCTAAAAATAGGCCAAGATGGGCTTGGTAAACTAAGGTCCTTGGATTCTAAGGTCTATATTGGAAAGAGTAAGGCCTAACCACGACTACTCGTGTGACATTATTGATCCCAACATGACCTCCACCAAGTGAATAGGCTTGCAAGTCAACTTGCTAAGGAATAACTCCACACAAGTCAACAAGTCTATGCCATTCTCCTACCCTAAGTGCACTCGAGTTCGGGTATAGAACTCATCTCACAAAGATCACCAAGCATACAAGGAATTAATATATCAAGCAATTCAATCATTACATACAATACAGTAATCCCAAATTGCACAAAAATATGTCACAAAATAATATAAACAATACAATACATTAAATGTGAAAAGTAGGCAAAACCCACTAGGCAATTACGGATTTTCCCCAGCAGAGTCGCCACTTTTCTGTAGCGGGGTATTCGTTACCTTTAGATTTATTGACTAAATCAAAAGTAAACCATACAAATCGAGTCGCCACCGCACTTCTATTTATCCAAAGGAAAGGTTAGAAAGTGAATAAAAACCGAGAAGTTTTATCGAATCAAAAACTAATAAAAATGTCAGAGATCGGGGTAAGGGGGTTGGTTATGCAATGGGAAGGTTTTAAGCACCCAAAACATCCTAGGTACTCCTAGGGAGCCCTTTTCACAATTTGTTGTAAGGTAGGTTAGTATTTGTGAAAATTATTTGTGCAAACATGATTGGGGAGATGAGAGAAGAATATACAAGTTATTTACAATTTTGTGTTTGAATGAATAAACCCATTGCCTACGTACCATCTTAAAAAAGATTAGGATCAAAACCTCGTAGTTTGGGGTAAAAAATCTCAAAAGAAGTTGGTGAATTGATTGGTCCAAAAGCCTTAAGGTCTTTTGTTATCCAAGGGAGAAAACTCAGCCTAAAACCACAAATCCACCATGTGAGGATAACTTCAACATGCTAGTGAGGGGTTAACCCTATAATAAGCATGGAAGACTCATTGTCCATCACTAAGGATATAGGTGAGTATTATATCAACCTCAAGGATAACTCAAACCTAATAGCTAATGGTTATGAAAAGAGTTTTGATAAGAAAGTGGGCATTGAAACCACAAAACATTTGAATGAGTGATATTTACCAATGAAAAGTATTTACAAGATATGGTCAAAGTTGACTTAAAGATTCAATTCAAAATAAGTGTTATGAAAAGGAAGTTTGAAAAATCAAAAGCATAATGCTTAGGTTTCTAATGTTTGAAAACAAGTGTTAATGTTTGCACAAAAGTTTTGGCTTGGGTTAGAGTGGGGGGAAGAAGAAGAATGGCTAAGTCCTAAACATACAAGAGATGAAGGCAGGATACCTAGTTGCTCTTTGACTTTTATAGCACTCTAAAGGCATGAGGCCTAGTTGCTCTTTGACTCCATTTTTACATAGGGAATGTCCTAAAGTCTAAGTCCTTTTGTCCATTTGCAATTGGTTCACAATAATCAAAATAAAACACAAGCACAATAGTATATGCACAATTATGTGCTCAAGTGAGCAAAAGGCAAATTGGATTAACATAAACATGTGCTCAAATGAGCAAAGGGCAAAAGCAAATGAATAATATGTACAAGAATATTAAATTGCATTAATGTAAAGTGCAAGAATAAAATGTTAATAGTCAATGGTTAGAGTTAGTGTGCCATAAGGCAATTTAGCGCTATGTTAAGCAATCGTAAGTGGACTAATATAGTAGTCACACCTATCTGAGGCCGGTCAATAAAAATATAGGCAACAACACAAGTTAGAGATCTTGATTAGTGAATCAAGCCCCTACAACTTGCCATGCCAAAAGAAGATGAGAAATGATCTTGTATTGATTTAGGTTCTTTGCTTGATTAGGAAGCAACTTACCCTTAATGCAAAGCCATTCACTTGATCTATGATCAAGATGAATTAGATTTGAATCAAGGAAGGTTAAACCTCCCATTCATCAAGGCTAACCACTAATCTTTAACTCATTGATCAAAAAATAAAAAGATGAAGAAGGAGATGAATAAGAATGAACATTAATGGAAATTTAAATGAAGTAATCAACATACGTTGACCAAAGATAGATGGAATCAAGGTCAAACATTAGCAAACAGAAGCAAAATGAAACTTAGAAGTCAAGAAACAAATAAAATATTTTTGGTATTTTTCAAAATTAAAATAATACTTGAATTAAAATAAACAATTAAAGATCAAACTTCAAATCCATTTCAAATCAACTTTGAAAAGTCCAAATGGATCATCCAAAGTTCAACAAGGTCAAACAAAGTTTGACAAAAAATTTCAGCATTTTTAGAAACCAGAAACTATTTTTTAATCAATTAAAATGCATAAAAATAACCTAATTGGATTAAAATCTCAAATAAATCTCAAATCAATTAATAAATTGATGAGAATATTTTTCATAGATCCATCATCATTCAAAGAGGTTAAGAAAATATTTTTGTATTTTTTGAATATCAAAAACTATTTAAAATGAATTAAAAACAACCAGAAAAGAGAAAATTCATAAAAAAATATCATATGATAAAATAAAAAATATTAAAAATCATTTTTAGAAACTAGAAATTAAAAGAGAAATAATGCAATTGGTCTCACATTTTTTGGAATTAAATTGAGTGAGATATGATTTTTTGAAATGAAATGGAATAAAAGAATAAAATGGAAATTAAAATCAGAAATAAAAAATAAGGAAAAACGTGAGGCGTAGGATCTAAGCTCATTAATTGAGCTGGCGCATCAAACGATTCCCAAGCGCGCGTCCATTAAACACACTAGTCAACTGAGCAACATGTGGACATTAAAAAAGTCATAAAAAGGAAGGATCCAGATTAGATCTGGAAATGAGATCGCACGACCATGATTTGATATGGAGTTGGGACGGTGGTGTACACCACCGTCTTCTCCGGCATGTTCTCCAGTTCCGGTGAGAGTTGCAGACATGGCAACCTTAACCAAATGCCACGATCTATACAACAATGGAAAGCTGGGGTGATGTACATCACCCCTGTGCCATCTATTTTCGCTCTAGACTTCCATGGAGAGAGAAATCAGAGGTTGAAAAATATTGTGTTCAACTGAAACTTGATGGAATTTCAAAATTCAAAGCATAAATGAATTGCCTCTGACGAAGAACTTCAGCCAACCCAATAAATGCAAGAAACAAGCTATAAACAAAGAGTTTCGAAGAAGGAAAGTTTGAATATCCACCTCTGAAATATGGATCTTGAGAGCACGATTCTCCTCAGCTAATGCTTGTAGTATGATCTAGTGATGAAGATGAAGCAAGGTCAAGGAATTATAAATCTGAAAATCAACCAATGTAGTTGAAATTCAGATCTGAATTTTTTAGAAGAAAGTGGAAATTCCTTTAAGTATGGCTATGAAGGGATTCTTGCAGCATAACAGGCGCCTTCAGGTTACCGAATTGTGAAGCTTAGCACTCCTATTTATAGCAATTGGAAGCTACAAGCATGAACAAAGTGTGTGCATGGATGAAGAGGGCCTCCATGCATGGGCCTGTACAGGCGCATGGAGGGCCCAATTCTCATTGCAAATGAATGTTCATACCACATTTAAGTGAAGTGGACGTGAAGAAATGATGTCATGAGCTTGTGCAATGTGTTTTCAACTTGTTTCCAAAAATGCACTAAAACTTTCTCCACTTCGAAAATGATATTTCCAAAAATAAAACATAGCCTTATAGGTAATGGTTGGAAAGCTCTTGGCATGAGGACCAATTTTTATGTTGGGAAAAACTTCATTTGGAATTGGGAAATTGGTGAAAATTGATCATGAAGTGCAAGGTGCAAAACATGTGTATGTGAAAATTTCCAAAAATGATCAACTTCAAGCCCTTCTGTTTTAATGATGCATGCTCCAAATGACAAAACCTTCAACATCAAAGTTGTAGATATTTTCAACATAATCAATTTGGACTTAAATTTTGAATCATTTTGATTTTTTATGAGAACTTTATGGGCACTTGAAGTTGGACTTTTTCAAATTTCAATGCCTTTGGTCCAAAGTGACCTATAATGTTTTGCATTATCACATGTATTTCTTTTAGGAATATGAAAATTTGTTCAACATAAAAAATGAAGTAGACATCTTAGAATTTCCAATTCACTTGAGACCACCTCAAAATCATGAAAAATGAATGAGTTATGTTCTTAGGAAGTTGACCTAAAATTAGGGTTTCAGTCAAAATGACCTATAATGTTTTGAAATGGATGATGACCTTACAAGCTTCAAATCAATTTTTGATGAACATTAAAGTTGTTCACTTGGTTCTTAAGAAAATTTTTTCTCTTGGGGTCATCTCCATTTTACAAACACATTAAAAGTTATATCTCAGTGTACTTCAAAATAGTCAGATGAATTGACTGATCAACTTCTCAAGTCCAAACTTCAAATCTTGATGAATTGATTATTGAGGACACTCACATAGGCACATATATGCATGAAATGATGAATGAAAGAAATTCCCTTGCTTGTATTTTATCATAGGTTGAGGTTGCTTAATGAGCAAGGCACAGTTGATGCACAGTTGAATTAGGGTTTCCTTGGGAAACAATCCTCAAGCCCTTTGGTTTGCTTTGATCAAAATGATGAATTGGGATACTTGAGAGGCATATTTGATGGATGAGAGATTTGTGAACCATTGTCATTCTTGCTTTCATCTTCACCTGGCCATATCAATGAGCATAGGGGCCTCTAGGAGCCTTGGATCTTGTGATTGCTCAAGCTACAAAACAAAAGATGTTAGTGACATATTTTTGTGCTTTTGGTTAGTAATCAAAGTAAGAAAAAGAAATAATATACAATTCAAGCATGCTTGGTGATCTTACCAACTCACAAGTGTTCCCACCCAAAGGTTAGGAGCCAAGATGCCATGATCCTTGAGGCAAGATGCAAATGCAATGTTATGATGTCACGAGGGATCTTATGGTCAAAGTTGGGGTCTTACAGTGTTGAATGGTCTTGTTTTTTCTTTAGGTTGTTATATGGAGTATGTTGTTGAAGGAGGAAAAGAGTTATGGATGGATACATGTTTTTTACATGGTGGAAAAGAGGAAGCTTGATGAATAGCGGTTTGTGTTGGTTGAGTTTCAAGAAAATCAGCTTTTTCTTCAAAGCAGATGGAAAGTTTTCTTTTCTCTTTTTTTGAAAAAGGAGGTCGAGAAAGAGACTTCAGTTTTGTGAGAGTAGCCTCTTTGTTGTGAGTGTGAGTATTGAGTGGAGAGAGAGCAAAGGGAAGCGTGAGACAGTGATGGAAATCTGTGTGAGAGGGTTTTTTTTTGTGGATTGGAGAGAGAGCCTCAAGATTTTCTCCATTATTTCTTCACTTCATTTTATTATTAATTAATTCGACTTTTTATAGATGAATAGCAACGCACATGGTGTCCCAATATTGACCACTGATTAATTTGAATCATCCATTCAGAGTAAAATAAACCAATCAAAATTGCAATGTTATATTTTTTAAATGATTTAATTGGTTTAAAGGGGATTAAATCAATCAATTCAAATAAAAATTCACAAATTCCTAAATAAATATGATAAAAGTGAAATGAAACGTGGAAATTCCTATTTATTCAACCCGAATATTTTGGCGAAAGAATAAAATTAAAAGGACTAACAATGAATAAAAGTCGGGCAAAAATTTGCTCGAAAAATTAAATCGGATGTACTAAAATGATCAGCACAAAATATACTTATTAAAAAAATACAGCCTTTCTTCAAATTCTGAAATAAATTTGCACCGGTAAAAAGGCTCAGGCGGGTCAAAACGCAGCTGAAACAGTCATTGAAAAATATGACGAGCACATCAGGTTAAACTACGTGAACCGTAGATTAATAATACTGGCGTCTGCAATTTTAATTTTGAAACTTTTTATCCGCTGATTTTGTCCATACTTGAGGAAAGATTCAACCGATTTGTCTGTATTTTCAATAAATTTATTCTGACTGATATTTTAGTTGTTATATATGATGCAAATTAAAAATGAAATCGATTTTACAAAAATTTAAATATGCCCAGACAAAATTGGGGCATGACAGTGGGTACGACATATGAGCCTTGATCAACAAGCCAAATTGCTTCTTCAATATGTTTTTTTATGGTGCTTAAGAGACACCTGTTAGACGTGATGTCACATCATGTGGGTACGACATCTTGGTCTTACTCAACATGACAGATTGTTGCGTTTTGGGATGGATTTTCTGTTGAAGATTCAAATAGATTTTATTACTTTTATTTAGTAATATGATTATATGATTGTTTTGAAAACTTTTAAGCTCAAATAATATTTATATGTGATTTAAATTTGAATTTGAAATAAAGCAAAATTACATCTTTCTGTTGGAGATATTTATGGAACCATTCTTATCCAACATATTATGCAAAGATTTTGGACGAAATTAAATCAAAGATTCAAGGAGAAAAGACCATAATTTTGCTATATAAGGAGGTCAAAACCTACATTAGAAAGCAATAAATACATTGAATATATTAGAGTTATATGGTTTATTTGAGTCCTTGTTATTTATGTATGTACACCACTATATTTCAGTAACTTGGCATAGTTGGTTTGTCTTTGTTGAGTTGTAATATTCAGCATTGTTTATTGAGATTGTAAACATCAATCACAGGTCATGTGATTGAGAAGAAAGTGAATAGGTTCTCATATTTAGGGGGGTCCTTAAATAGAAAATAGAAAGTCACTAGGATTAGGAAGAGGCTTTGAACAACATATGGTTTATTGGTTCTTGTAAGAATAAAGGTACTAATTCAAAGTAGTGGATTTCCTTTTTTGGGTAGAGTGCCCTATAGACGTAGGTGTTTTTTGCATCGAACTAGGTTAGCAATCTCTTGTGTTTTTATTGATTTCCTTATTGTGTTTTATATTGATATTATTCTGGGTTAACTTGTTGGAGTAGTTGTTCCAAGATCGTGTTTAAAATTTGTCCCATAAGAAACATAATTTCAATTGGCGTTAGAGCAAGCACCATGTTGTATTTGGTTGAGCTTCAAAAAGGATATTTTTGGTTCAGATGGTCAACACAAAAGATGGAGGGTCTTTTAATATACCACATGTTTTGGATGGTAAAAATTATTACTATTTGAAAGTCAAGATGGTAGTTTTTCTTAAATCCTTTGACAACAAAACCTAGAAAGATATGGTTAAAGATTGGAAACATCATGTGATCACTTCTTAAGATGGTTCAAAAAGCTTGAAGCATGAAGCTGATTGGTCCAAAACTAAAGATGATAAAGCTCTTGGTAATGATAAATCCTTGAATGTTATATTCAATGGTGTTGACAAGAATATGTTCTAACTAATCAACACATGTAATGAAGCAAAAGAAGCTTGGGAGATTCTCAAGACTACTCATGAAGGCACATCCAAGAGTGTCAAGGTTGCGGCTATTCACAACCAAGTTTCAAAATCTGAGAATGATGTAATATGAATCCATATTTGATTTTAACATTCGTCTACGTGACATGGTCAACAATTCTTTTGCTTTGGGAGAAAAGATGTCAAAAGAAAAACTAGTTAGAAATATTCTCAGATCTTTACCTCAGAAGTTTGACATGAAGGTAACAACTATTAAAGAAGCCCAAGACTTAAGCATCTTTAAGGTTGATGAGCTCATTGGTTCCCTTCAAACCTTTGAAGGTTCTATAAATGGAAGATCAAAAAAGAAGAGTAAAGGTGCAACTTTTGTATCCAATACTCAAGAAAAGGAAGATCAATGTGATAAGGATATTGGAGAAAGATTTTCATAGGCTATAGCCCTTGTTGGGAGAAAGTTTAATAGTTATAGCGGTAAAAAAATTGAGATTAAGCTATTGATTAACTTAACTCGCACAGCAAGAGTTGTCACTACGCTTTTATTATTTCAAAAGAAAAAGGAAAAAAGTACGAACAAAGCCCAAAGAAATTTTAAAACAAAACTAATAAAAAGAGAACAAGGGTCTGGGGGTTATTTATGCAAAGGGTAGATATTAACACCCTAAACCTCTATGGTACTCCATGGGAACCTCTTTGAAAATATGTACATTTTGGTTTGCAAAAGGGCATTGTTTGTTAAAAGATTGGAGAGATGAAAAAAGAAGCATTTTTTATTATGATTTGGTGTTTGCCAAGACCTTTAAAGTCTCATTCCTATGTACCAACAAAGTGCAATGGAGGATTAAAACCTCGTAGTTCATGGTAAAAATAACGAAAGGAGTTTGTTTTAATTCATTTTCATGGGAAAGACATTTTTTCATTTTAAGGAAAATACTCAACTAGTCACCGACAAGTATGAGAACTTTGCATCATCATGAGAAGGGCCCCAACTTGGATAAGGATCAACAAGTACACTACTAGCTCCCACAGATAGAAAAGAATCATCATCAATACTATAGAGATAGGAGAATTATAACTCAACTATGGAAATGACTCGTGTCTAATGCCTTGAGAAAAAGTTTAAAAAGAAGAAGTACACAAGAGTAAAAAAATGGTTTGAATGAGTTAGGCACATTTTAAGTATTTTGAAATTAATTTAAACATGCTTAAGATAGATTAACATTTATTAAGAAAAAGGTTTTGAAAATCACTTCACAAAAGTCAAGGTTTATTGAGGAAGTGGTTCAAATTAAAACAATAAGGTTTTTAAAAAAAGGGAGGAGATTTTGAAAATTAAAGAAGGGGGGAGGAGAAGAATAGACTATCCTAAAGCAGTAAAGTAAAAGCTAAAAAAGAAAGATCTAACCAAGAGATAACAAGCTTTATGACATAAGTCAAGCAAGAATTCCCTCCTTTGGATTAAGCCTCAAGCAAGCAAAATAAGCATATAGTAATCTATGTGTCAGATGAAACCAGAGTAATCAAGCTAGGTATTCACAGAGAAATCCTAAGTCATAGGTATCAGATGAATTCCAAGGTTTCAAATCACAAGTCCCAAAGCAAGGGTCAAGATCCTAATTCTAAGTCCATAACTCCATAATGATGCCAAGAATTGTAATCACAAGTCCATGGGTTAGGAGTGAAATTCTGGTATCAGATATAAGATGTCGAAGGTAATGTCACGACACAAATATCTGCTAACACAAATAGGATAAAGATATTGAATGGTAAAGCACATGACACAAGCAATTGTTAACCCAGTTTGGTCCAACTCACCTACATCTGGGGGCTACCAAGCCAGGAAGGAAATCCACTATAATAGAATTAGTTCAAAGACTCTTCGTACACTTCAACAAGTTACAGTATTTCTCACCTAATCTCTACCCGTGTAATTTCTACCTAAGCACTCTTAGATATGAGAACCCACTCACTTCCCTACAATCACACCTGTGATCTTAAACAACGATCCCTTGAGAAAAGAAAACACTTTTCAATAACACACTCTTGATTTTACTACACAATTTCAATCAAGAAGACACACTCTTGATCTTGCTTCACAGCTTTGATCAAGAAGACACACACTTGATCTTGCTTCACAGCTTTGATCAAGTAGACACACACTCTTGCTTAACAGCTTTAGAGTGACAACTTACAACCACAAATCAGTCCAATTCAATCATCAAAAGATGACTTGAATGGCTTACAAGTCTCACGACTAAACAGACACAAACCCTAGCTCTCTCTATAAATTTCGCTCAGTATTGGTTGTGTTGTTAAACAGGTTTTCTAAGTCCCTTTTTATAGAAGCTTTCAGCTGGGCTTGAACATCTTGAAAACCCTAAATCTATTTTCCAATCAAATCTTTTTATAACAGCTGGTTAGATCTCCTTGGAAAATAAGTAAATCAGGTTGTAATCCATGATTGAATGCGCTAGCTAATCAGATCTTCAATCATACATAGATTGTCGTTAATTGTGCAATCACAAAACACCAGACATTCACACTGAATGTTCTGTGTACAGGATGTCATGACATCGGGTCTGACATCCTGGAAAAATCCTGCATAATCCAATAATTCCTTTTATAACTTCCAGCAGGTACAACCATATCAGATGCCATGACCTTGTGTATGTCATCTGAAACAATCCTACATGAACATGTCTTTCACTTAAGCTCTAGCAGGTACATCCAATATCAGAATCCATGGCATTGTATGTGGCATTCTGAAACAATCCTGCATGAACATGTTCTTGATCTCCAGCAAGTACATAGGATATTTCATGTTAAGACATCACACATAACATCTTGTGAACACTCTTTGTTTTATCAAAATTGCTGCCAACACTTAGAATCAACAAACTCCCCCTTTGGCAAATTTTGGCTAAAACATATATCTGTCCTTTTTGTTCACAAAGTAAACTATCAGCAGTTAAACAACATAACAGTAGTTTAAACAGCAGCAGAAGCAAATACAATTACTAGATATAGCTACTAGTAATACACACATGCACAAGGGTACTTCTCCTCCCCCTAAATCTGGGCAACAAAAACAGAATTACTAGTTATGGATGCAACTAGTAAGACACACAAATGCATAAGGGTACTCTTTCTCCCCCTAAATCTGTGCATACATCAAACATCTTTCATGAACATAACAACTACTGTAACTCCAGCACCTGTACCAGCCATGCATACATCAAACATCTTCCATGAACATAACAGCTATTGTAACTCCAGCACCTGTACCAGCCAGAATGTCATTCTGACATCTGCTTCAACATCAACACCTGTGCACCATATCAGACATCCTCTTTGACATCTGTAAACAGAACAATATTCTGTTTTAATACCTGCGCACTTCCTTCAATAATAGATGTCCTTCAGTTCAGCTACATACATCTCACAACTCCATATCAACAACTGCTTCCACATTAGCACTTCTCCCCCTTTTTAGTCAAAATTGACCAAAGGTGACAAATCAGACAAAATAAATGTCTATTAGCCTAGCAGAGAATGTTAAATCAGATGTTATAACATTAAAAATGTTAAAACATAATATTCAGGAAGTACAAACCATCATCATACACAGCTGTGATAGCTGAGATAATGATCAAATCCAAGGAACTTATTAAGAGCCCAAAATATTACAAACAGGCATCAATAAGGACTGCCACAAATTACACATTTTTCAAAAATAAAACATCAGTCTTCCAAACAGCAGCACCAGAACAACAATAGTCACAATAGCCACACAGCACCCCTGACACAATCTTCAGTCTTCCACACAAAAGAAAAGGGGGGGGGGGGGAACCATCAATCAGAAGAAGAAGTATCACCTTCACCTTCACCTTCAGAGCCTTCATAGCTTTCAGAGCTGCCACTGGATTGGGCTTTTGCCTCTGAATTCTTAGCAGCCTTCTCCATTTCTTCCTTTTCCAGGCTACAAATAAGAACTTCCAAAGCTTCTTTTCTTGCCTTGGCCACCCTTATACCATTATCCAATTCCTTGCAGGTTTCTTTTAGTTGATCAATCAAGCTCCCTTGAGATGCAGGCTCCCTTCGGGCAGATGTCATGACAACATCATTGACATGACTTCCCTCAAACAGCTTATAATGAATGGATGGAGGGGGTTTTCTTCTGCTTGGCATGTCATTTGTATTGAGTATGCCTGGTTGTTGACTCAAGATAATACCACAAATGATGGATGGGAAGGCAATGGGCAATTTCACAGCATTTGTAGAGGCATGTCTGATGGTTTGATCAAATATAAACTTTCCAAAATCATAGTTAATCCTGGTTCCAATTGCATGAATGATTCTTCCAAGACTAATGGAGATGGTAGAGATATGATTAGTAGGCACCTAATTAGCTGAACCAATCTTGTGTAAGATGGCATATTTGACAGTGAGCTTCCCAGCTGATAAGTGATTCCTACTAGGCCATTCCTTAACTTGGCCGGCTGTAATAATCCTACATACCTCATTGTCTGTAGTCTCTAGGTTCACTCCTCCATCAGTTCCTCTTCCTAGGAACTTGTTGATAATACTTGGTGAGAATTTCACACATTTTCCCCTTACAAACACCTTGCAGAACTCCCTGCTGCTCTTTTCATAAATATCCTCAGGGATATTAACAATAAACTCTTTTACCAACCCCTCATAACATTGGGGTAGAGCTACCACAGTCTTCATTAGTCCAGCATTTTTGATCAAATCAATTATTTCCTTTACCTCTACAGCCTCTTTTCCAAGCTCTCTTTCAACAGCTACTCTTCTCTGAATGACAAATTTCTATTTTGTAGCACCATCTTCTAAATGAAAGGAGATGTTGTCTAGGTGCACAGCAGCACCTTTGCCATGAGACTTCTGAACAACCTGCCATTTTGTAGGGGAGATGTCTGGGACATCATCTTTGACATCCTCCTCAGAGTCAGAGTTGTCACGTTCTTTCCTTTTCCTAACCTCAACTTTGCTCCAGGATTTTGAGGGTCCTACACCAGCAGCCTTTTTCACTCTTGTTGTTCTCATTTTAGCCACATTTTTCCCTATCCTAGTTCTCAATTTCTCAACTACACTAGGTTTTACAAGATGAAACAAATGATCATCCTCTTCTTCAGAGCTTTCTTCCTCTAGGTCAATAATATTCTCCTGAGACATATTTGCTGGTTTCTTGCTAGGTGGGGTTTTACCTAGAGAGCATAGCCCCTCAGCAGCCACTTCCTTTTTTGATCTAGATGAATCATCATCTTTATCAGCATGAGGTTCCTCCTCATGAGAGGGGTCCCTTCTGGACAGAGGGGTAGAAACCCCTTTGACTTTATGCCCTTCACTTAGAATCCTAGTGACTAGGTTCCTTATGGCACGATCAGCATAATGCATGTCTTTTGGAAGAGAAGAGTCACCAGGGGTATTACCTTGCTTATCTCCATCCTTGGAGGAGGGACCTGGGATGTCGCCTGGTATCACGCAAAGTGGAGTAACGTCCATCACGTCTTCATCCAGAAACTCCACGGAGGGAGTCTTTGCATGGTGAGAGGATTTTGAACCAGATGATGATGGATGTTGAGACATGTTGTAGGACTTTTGAGAGAAGTTTCTTTGCCCTAGCTGAGCTTCTCTGAGAAGTTGAATGGAGATGGAGATTGGTGTGTTTAGGTAGCGTGTGCTGAGGGAATAGATACTATTTTTAATGCTAGGGAATGATTTATCATTAATGTGGCTCTTTCTTTTAAAAGGGCAGACACTATTTTTATTTCCTTTATTTTTCCACTTTAATTGCCATAATTTCACAGGAGTCCAAATCCCTAATTTCCCTCCCTCATATTCAATTTGAATTTCACCCAAATTCCTTGCAACCTTGTCTGCTAGTTCCAGTCCATGCTTTAGACCTTTGAATTTATCTTCCACGAATTTTCTAATGAAGTGATAATAGCAAAAATAGTACTTTGTCCATCTGTGTTGAATCTGATTTTTGGACCTAGTGTCAGTATTCGGGTTGTCATAATACAATGTCATGATATCGTGTGTGACATTGTATGCAATCATCAATAGTTTCATCCAATCCAGTTGAGCCCAAATGCTTCCATCTTCTATACCTTTCACATGTGTAAGAGCAGGTGTCATCCCAATCTTCTCCACATTGTTCTTGGCATTTTTGTTTTGAGATAAACATATAGTCCCTTATGGCCTAGTCCCAACAGTTCCATTCTGCCTATGACTGGTCACATGTCCACCTGTTTGATCTAACCTCTCAGTTGTTTGAGCCATCATAACCTTTTCTCCTATGAAGGTGAGGTGTGACATCTTTGTCTGACATTTACCACAGACTTGTTTTTCATCACTCTTGAGAGCATCTATACTCATCTTTATCCATTCCTTTTTGACATAGGAATTCTTTAAGGGATAATCCATTTGAGAGCTCCACATGTAGCAGTTATCTTTGGTCCTGATTCCTTTCATAATCACTTCACTATTTTTGTCAAAGATTAGACATTCAGTTTTGGTGAAGTTAACATTCAGACCTTGATCACAAAGTTGACTGATGCTTATTAGATTTGCAGTCAAGCCCTTAACTAGTAGAACCTTGTCAAGTTTAGGAACTCCAAGACAATCAAGCTTACCTGTTCCCTTGATTTCACCTTTTGCTCCATCTCCAAAGGTTACATGGCTTATGGTATGATGATGCAGATCAGTTAGCAGGTCTTGGTTTCCAGTCATGTGTCTAGAACATCCACTATCAAAGTACCACTCTTCTTTGGCTGAGATTCTGAGGGGAATGTGAGCTATCAAACCTATAACATTAGTCTTAGGAATCCATTACTTCTTAATGATAGGCCTGTGCTGTTTGGGTCTGGATTGATAGTGATTCTGATGATGAGCAGGCCTAGGATAACCATACAGTTTATAGCAGAACGGCTTCAGATGACCAAATTTCCCACAGTGATGGCATCTCCATCTTTGGTGTTTCCCTTTCTGCTCTTTTCTCCTCTGGTGTTGTGACATATGATGTGACATCACAGGTTTACTTTTAATATGGATGCACGTAGGTTTGGCTTGAGATTTGGCACCAGTGTAACTGCTCTCAGGCTTTGAGTCATTATACCCAATGCCAGATTTGTCTCCTGTTATTTGTCCAGTTTGGAGAATCTTGTCTAAGGAGTCAGATCCATTGCTTAACATCCTTACATACTTGGTCATCTCTTCTATTTTAGAATTTAGAAACATGACTTCAGTTTTCAACTTAGAGATGGTTCTCACATGGTCTGCCTTCTCACTTTCCAGCTGTGCTATCTTCTGACTTTCAGCTTGTGGATTTTCAACTAGCTTGGTATTCAGAACCACTGCTCCTGTTTGTAAATTGGAGATGGTTTCCAAGTATTCTACCTTCTTGTTCTCAAGTTGAGTTATTTCCTTCTTATGGTTTTCAACCTGTTTGCACAGCTCTACACTTTTGTGACACAACTTTCTGTAGGTAGAGGTCAATTCTCCAAAGGTTACTTCACCATCACTTGAGTCTTCATCAGATCCCCATCTTCCTGTCAAAGCAGTCACAAGATTTGCAGCCTCCTCTGTTTCACTCTCATCAGACCAAGTGGCAGCAAGACTCATCTGCTGTTTCCTGAGGTAGGTTCCATATTCAGTCATGATGTGTCCATACCCATCACATTCATAGCATTGTACCTCTTTTCCTTCTTTGAGCTTCTCATCTGATCTTGCTCTTCTTCCAGTATTGTTGGATTTACTGATGTCAGATGAGATGTTCTTGACATTTGTATTAGATCTTACATCCATCTTTTTCAATAGTTTATTGAACTGTCTTCCCAGCATTGCTACTTTATTGACCAAATCTTCATCAACCTCCTGACTCTTTTCCTCTTCTGTGTTTGACATAAAGGCCATGCTCTTTATTTTCTTTTCAAAACCATCACTCAATCCCATCTCAAAGGTTTGGAGGGAACCAATTAGCTCATCTACCCTCATGTTGGAAATGTCTTGAGACTCTTCTATGGCAGTCACCTCCATTGCAAATCTCTTAGGGAGTGACCTGAGTATTTTCCTTACCAGTTTTTCATCTGTCATCTTTTCTCCAAGGGCTCCTGAGGCATTAGCAATTTCAAGGATACTCATGTGAAATTCATGAATATTTTCATCTTCTTTCATCCTTAAGTTTTCAAACTTGGAGGTGAGCAGCTGAAGCCTAGACATATTAACCCTAGAGGTGCCTTCATGAGTGGTCTTGAGAATGTCCCAAGCATCTTTGGCCATTTCACAGTTGTTTATCAACCTGAAAATATTTTTGTCTATTCCATTAAATATGGCACTCAAAGCTTTAAAATTTCCAAGGGCTAGATCATCCTCCTCCTTGGACCATTGTTCTTCAGGCTTCTTCTCAGTGGTGGCTTCTCCTTCTTTAGTAATGACAGGATGCACCCAACCTGTTAACACAACTTTCCAAGCCTTATTATCAAGAGATTTTAGAAAAGATACCATTCGAGGTTTCCAATAGTCATAGTTAGAACCATCCAAAGTTGGGGGCCTATGAACAGATCCTCCATCTCTCTCCATTGTACCAGAAAGTATTGTCCCTAGATCTCACCCAGAACCAGAGCAGGATGCCTGCTCTGATACCAATTGAAATTCTGGTATCAGATATAAGATGTCGAAGGTAATGCCACGACACTAATATCTGTTAACACAAATAGGATAAAGATACCGAATGGTAAAGCACATGACACAAGCAATTGTTAACCCAGTTCGGTCCAACTCACCTACATCTGGGGGCTACCAAGGCAGGAAGGAAATCCACTATAATAGAATTAGTTCAAAGACTCTCCGTACACTTCAACAAGTTACAGTCTTTCTCACCTAATCTCTACCCGTGCAATTTCTACCTAAGCACTCTTAGATATGAGAACCCACTCACTTCCCTACAATCACACCTGTGATCTTAAACAATGATCCCTTGAGAAAAGAAAACACTTTTCAATAACACACTCTTGATTTTACTTCACAGTTTCAATCAAGAAGACACACTCTTGATCTTGCTTCACAGCTTTGATCATGAAGACACACACTTGATCTTGCTTCACAGCTTTGATCAAGTAGACACACACTCTTGCTTAACAGCTTTAGAGTGACAAATTAAAACAACAAATCAGTCCAATTCAATCATCAAAAGATGACTTGAATGGCTTACAAGTCTCATGACTAAACAGACACAAACCCTAGCTCTCTCTCTATATTTCGCTCAGTATTGGTTGTGTTGTTAAACAGGTTTTCTAAGTCCCTTTTATAGAAACTTTCAGCTGGGCTTGGACATCCTGAAAACCCTAAATCTATTTTTTAATCAAATCTTTTTATAACAGCTGGTTAGATCTCCTTGGAAAATAAGTAAATCAGGTTGTAATCCATGATTGAATGCGCCAGCTAATCAGATCTTCAATCATACATAGATTGCCATTAATTGTGCAATCACAAAACACCAGACATTCACACTGAATGTTATGTGTACAGGATGTCATGACCTCGGGTCTGACATCCTGTGACATCCTGGAAAAATCCTACATAATCCAATAATTCCTTTTATAACTTCCAGCAGGTACAACCATATCAGATGCCATGACCTTGTGTATGTCATCTGAAACAATCCTGCATGATTATGTCTTTCATTTAAGCTCCAGCAGGTACATCGAATATCAGAATCCATGGCATTGTATGTGGCATTCTGAAACAATCCTACATGAACATGTTCTTGATCTCCAGCAGGTACATATGATATCTCATGTTAAGACATCACACATAACATCTTGTGAACACTCTTTGTTTTACCAAAATTGCTGCCAACACTTAGAACCAACAAGGAGTAACAAGCTTTTCTTTTTGGTTTTTTCTTATTAGTATCTTTTTTACAATGATATCAAAAGGAAGGTCCAAATGGACAAAGAAAAAAATAATATAATCACATAACAATATGATATGAAATGCTAAACATAAAATATAAGGTAAATTACATAAAAAGTAAAGGTATAAAGGTAAATGACTTTGAAGTAAAAGTTAATACAAGTAAATTGTTAGTAAATGATGTTAGTAATCAAAGATGAGAATATATTTTGGTCATTTTTTAGAGAACACTCAACTATCCACTCACAAGCATGAAAATATGAACCTTATACATCATTTATAATAAGGGCTCTAACTTGGATAAAATCAACAAGTATGCCACTAGCTCTCATAAATGGAAAAGGAGCAACATTTTCATACAATACCATGAGGAATATGAGACTTACAATCTCACTTATAAAAATGTCATTGCCTTTGGTATAAATTTAGCTCTATGTGAAACAATCGTAATTGGACTTATGTAGAAGTCACAACTATCTGAGGTCGGTCAATAATAATGTTTGTGTTAATACATGCTAGAGAAATGATATGTAAATCATCATCCTAAAGTTATGCCACACAAGAAAAGAAAATGAAAGGGAATGATCAAGCACAAAGGTTAGGGGGATCATCCTTTACTTCAATCCATATTTCATGACACTTAAGACAAACTTATGCATCAATCCAAAGTACCTTAAATGATCATGATCACTTAGAAGATAGATTTGAAATGATGAAAGTTCATCAAGCATCAATCCACACATCATGAACAAGATGGACACAAATCCATCTAATTGATCAAAAGAAAAGAAAGGTATGAAGAAAAAGGGGAACAATAGAGGTCACACCCAAACTGAATCACAAATTTGATCAAAGTCATCATCAAAATCAATCATTCATTTTGGTGGATTAGGGTTTTCACCCATCAACATCCAAGATCCATTGAGTTTGATGAGACTTGAGTCAAAACCATCATGATCCAAGGCCAACAGAAGTCCACAGGTCAAACAAATTAAAAAGGCAATTAATATGAAATAAAAATGCATAAAAGATATTTTTAAATGACTCTTAAAATTAAAATAAAATGGAAAATCCACAAAATCCTTCAAAACCCAAAATAAATGGCCAAGAAAATTATGGAATATTAAAAATAAAATGAGAAACATAAAATAAAATTTTCAGAATTAAAAAATGCATAAAAGTATTTTTAAACCAATTAAAACAAAGGAGAAAAGAGAAAATTCATGAAAAATAGAAAAACAATGAAATAAAATGTGAAAAAATAAAAATCATATGAATAAAAATAAAAGAGAATTTTAGAAATTATTTTGGTATTTTTTGGATAAAAAATGAAATTACTACGAATTTTTAAAGAAAAAGCAATTTAAAATAATAAAAGAAAAATAATTAAAAACAGAAAAAATCGAGAGCGTTGGATCACGCCTCATTAATTGACGCGGTAGATCCAACACACTAAATGCTAAGAAACACGATGGAACGCGCTACAAGCCAAACACAAGATCCAGTTTGAATTTAACCAATCAAAACATTTCAAAATGCCAACGTGTCTAGTGCAAACTCATACCACCTGAGAAATACTCCGGTCATCTTCTCCGGTGAGCTCTCACCAGAGTTTCATCGTTTGGTAATTTTAGAATCCGAGACCACCACCATTGTGATTCTCTTCTCATCCCGAATTTAACCTTATGCTTCAAATTCATTTATGTGAACTGAGTAAAGGAAATTTCAAAGAAGTTTCATAAACAAGCAAGCCACGAAAAATAAAATTAAATGATGAACACGATCAATCAACACCAGATAAGTTAGGGGAAAGCACCGGAGAGTGAAGGACTACATTGTGGTAACTTGTTTGAGTTCAAATGATGATCAGAACTACCTTGTCAATATGGTGATCAGAAGTTAATGAAGCTCGATCTAGTTAGAACACTTCAGAAGGTCTCAAATCTTGGGAGTTGTTGCAAAAGCTTCAGAGGATTCCGATGGAGATAATAGAATCAAGAAAATGGATTGAAACAGGCTGAAACTCAAAACACGATAGTTGAATTTTCTGGAAAAACTTCAAGTTGCAGTAGGGGTTTCTTGGCTATCAAAAGCTTACAAATGAAGGCAATAGGTTCCTCTAGTTATAGGCAATGTAATTGGATCCAAATACGTGTGGAATGATGCAGAATTCGTGCAAAACGAATTTGATCCAAGTGTGTGAAAATTGTGACTTTAAACTCCTCAAAACTCTGTCAAATGATGTATTTTAAGTGTCAATTAACTTTTGGAGGTTTGATTAAACATGTTTAGGACCAAAACACTTACTAATTTAGCTTAGAATTGAGTTTAGTCGTGATCAAATTTCGGGTAATGGTGATTTCTTCAGTTTCAAGTCACCATGTTCAACTCAATTAGGTATCCTACTCAAGAGACTTTATGATCCCATTCTTTTTGAAATGTGTTAACATCATGGACAAGATTACAATGAGCCAAGAAAGGTTGTATTTAGATGTTTAAGCATTAATTTATGGTGTGTTGAAGTTGGCAAAAATACTGGTTCCATAACTTAGAAAAATTTGAATACTTCATGGCTGAAAATGACCTATAATGTCTCAATGAATTCCATGGCCTTCCAAGCATAATTTGGCCTTGGTCCTTGAAGCAAACTTGTAGAGTGTATTACCAATGACATTATGCAAAAAGAATTAGATCCATATGTTGAAAATTGAAGAAATTATGATCTTTTAAAGTTGGAAAAAAGTCACTTGAAAATAGGTCAGATTTCACTAAGTCCACAAATGGCCTATAATGTCTCCAAATGTTTGATGATCCTTCAAGCATAATTGGATCTTGTTATGTAAATATAAGTTATAGAGAATGTTGATAAGAGTCATATGCAAAAAGGGGAACTAAAAAATGTTGAGAATTGAAGGAGTTGTGATCCTTGGAACTTTGACTTCAAAATATTGACTTTTAGTAAAACCCTTTGGAACAAGCTTGTGCACTTGGACTTTCTTTTAATTCCAAAGCACATGGGTGATCACATGAGCTCAAGATATGTGTAATTTATTTCCTATTTATTAGATAGCTCAAAGCTTGAATTTTATTGTTGAAGAAGGCATGGAAATAAGCACATGAACCTTTGACTTTCTTGAGGAGCCCTAACTTGCACCATACACTTAAGAGAAACAAGACATATTTTTGGTATTTTCATTAGTGGTTATATAAGCAATGAATCAAATAAACACAAAGGTAAACAAAGAGGTGCTTGGTGATTCCTACAAGAAGCAAACCCAAAGATGAATAGGGGGAAAGGACCAAGATATGACCTTGCTTGTATTCAAAAGATGCAAATGAGATGTGGGATCGTAGGGTTAAAAATTAGGGTATGACAATAGTGATTTGAAAAAGGTGGACAAAAACTGAAGGGAAAATGTCTCAGGCAAGAGGTCAGACATCAGTCCCCTAAACAAGAGGAAAAAAGATTTCAAAGATAATAAAGGAAAATAAGCCCAATGTTCAGAATGTGAAGGGATTGGTCACATTAAATATGGATGTATTACTTTTTTAAAGAAATGGAAAAATGGATTATCTATCACTTGATCTGAATTTGATGATCAAAGTGAAGGAAAAATAGCTAATGAAGTGATTGCTTTTATTGGGAAATATGATTCTTTAAGTGAGGCTAATGATGAAGAGATGTTAGGAGAAGAACTTGTTAAAATTTATAGAGAGCTACTCACTGAATGGAAGGAGACTTGGTTGTGATAAGAGAATAAAAATAAGACCATAAGTAATCTAATCCTTCAAGAAGAGAAACTTGGCTCAACCATTATAGGTTTGGAAGAAGAAGTCACATTGTTAAAGTCCAAACTTGAAAATATGCCAAAATATGTACATATGAAGAACAACAATTCAAATATGTTAAATGATGTCGTCTTAGAAGGGAATATGAAGTGTGTAGGTTTTGAATATAGTTCCATGAACAAAAAGATCAAAGTCCAACCTAAGAAGAGGGCTGAGTTTCAGATGGTGGGCCACATGTCTCAGCGTCATGCTCGACATGTGTATCCTTAACAAAGGGGTTACAAGAACTCTGCAAAGAGATGTCACCACTGTGGTAGACATGGTCATATAAGACTTGTTTTCTATAATATCTATGAATATCCTCAGTATTATAGTCAGTCAAAGTCCAAAGGAAAGAAAGGGAAGAAAACTCACACTAAAAAAGTGTGGAAACCCATTAAAACTGTCAAATTTCTTTTAGCTCTTGTTCCTCTTAGAGTTTCTTCTCGAAACCCATTAAAACTGAAGTGAACAATTGTCAAAAATCTTTTTTTTGAAACCCGGAAAATTTTGATACTTGTCCTTTTGCCGTAAAAAGTCAAGAGCATTCACTTAGGGTGAGTAAGAAATAAGTTGGGGAGAACGAAAAAGAGAATCGGTAAGTGCCACAACTCTTGAAAAACCAAGCAAGCATTGAAAATAAAAAATATATATATATAAAAGAGAAACATTTGTTTTGTAAATATGATGTGAAAGAAAAGAAAAAATAGAAAAAATGAAAATGAATGCTTGCTTGGAAGAAAAATAGTGAAAAACAAAAATTGAGTTGTGAAATAAGAGTTGTGAAGGTTTCAAATGAGAAACAAATGGAACGAAGTTGAGATGTGTGAATAATATATAGTGAATGTCTCTTTTGCATCGGCAATTTCGTTTTCAATGGCCTTAGAAATGACCCTTGTTTGTAAACCTAACCATGCTACAACCGGAAAAGTCCTTAGTGATCTTCTCGCTTCCGCATTTCCATTTATAATTGTTAGACATTGTATGAATTGAATTGATTTCTTCATTGTTTGTTGGAGAGAGATTGCCCCTGCGGTTGCAAACGTGTAATTTCTTCAATCCTTATTCGAAGAGGAGAGATAGGGTGATTCATTCAAGATAATATTGTTGTGGATAGATACATATTTCGCATTGCTATTAAGTTTTAGTTCTTGTGCATTATGTTATTCTAACCATTGGGAACTTATGCCTGGTTGATTTTCTTGTGTTTGAGCCGTTTTATCCGACTTCGGAGAACCCTTTTTCTTAAAGCAAATCCTCTTGTCCTTCAAGAGGCATACTTTTCTTGAGGACAAGCAAGAATCTAGTTGGGGAGAGTTGTTAGATGCCCAAAAGTGCTTATTTGAGCTATCAAATGTGAGCATCTTTCACTCCTTTTTGTTGCTAAAGCGTTCGAAACCGCCTTTGTTTTAGATGAATCGCAATACAATGTTAAACGATCTTGGTACCTTTGATTTGTGCGTTATTGTGGAGGAATTAGGCATGAAATAATAGAAAATGAAGGCACAATAAAGTTGGCAAAGGGACCAAGAGAAGAAAGCATTCATCAGCATGCTCGCTAGGCGAGCACCCAGCGAGCATCCAGCGAACATCTCCAGTATTTTACAGTAGCAAACATCAACAAACTCGCTAGGCGAGCAGCCAGCGAAGGTGGTAGCGAACACGCCTAGACTTGGTCAAAAGCGCAGCCAACACTCACTCGCTAGGCGAGCCATTAGCGAGCTCCCAGCGAGCAATTCCAGTAGCAAAACCTCCTAAGCTCGCTGGAGCGAAGGTTGAAGCGTGGGCTTCGCCTAGCGAAGGTTTTGTTCACCTAGCGAACATGCAAATCTGGCAAAGGATATTTCTCTGGGCGCAGATGCCTCTGGTGCCTATTTTAGGGGCTCGCTAGGCGAACCATTCTGCTCGCCTAGCGAGCATGACAGCTCAGTAGCAGCACTATAAGTAGCAGGGGCTACTTTTTGGAGCCATATTTTTACACTTCCATACTTTGTACTTTTTTTAGATATTTTCAGCATTGCTCTAGAGATATTTTGTAACCTAGAAACCCATTTTTCTTCATCTCTTAACATTATTCTACAAAAAGAAGGTGGATTCCCATCCAATCTCGATTCTTCGACTTGGATGTTGATCAACCTTCAACCGAGACTTGTTGTGCAAGCCACCATGAAAATGAGTGGCTAAGTTCTTCATTTTGTCAAGGTTAGATGTAGATGATCATTAGCTTTGTGTGTAAATGGGATGATCTTCATTTGTAAACTCTTTAATGATGAATATATGGTGAAAACTTTGTTTTATTGAAAACTCTTTGTGTTGGTTTATGATCGAGAGATGTTTACCAACTCTTTACCTAGGTTTTCATCCAATCTTGTTTGTTAGCTAGAGATAGTAATGATTGATTTTGTTCACCATAAGGTTGAACCAAAAAGTTGTCATTTTGATAGATTGTGTTAGAGATAAATAATGGATCAAAATGGGAAAACCCACAATGTATGTTAGAGATAAACACATTGGGAGGACTTTGTAAAATAGTTTGTCATCTAAAGGAGTTTATAATTTTTGTTGATCGAACATATACATGCAAAGTGATCGTCGAACCCTAACTTTGACAATATTTCTCAAATAGAAAAACCAAAACTTTTACCGCATTTTATTACACTTTTATGCAAGATACTGTGACTAAAACCAAAACCCCCTTGTTACTACGAGTTAAGAATTGAAACAACTGTCGAACGGCGGTGATATCTCACAATCCCTGTGGAGACGATAACAAAAACCCGACACTTAAAACTACACTCAACAAAATGGCGCCGTTGCCGGGGATTGTGAATTGATATTGCGAGCATCGCAATAGTTGCTTAATTTTTAGCTTTCGAATTTTTGACTTGTGCTTGTAATTTGTTTGGTTTAGTGTGCAGCTTTCGTTTTATGCGAGGGCAGATTCCTGTGGACGAACTTCTTTTTGATCCCGAGATCGAAAGAACCGCCAGGAGACTGAATAGCAAAACGAGACGAAGGAGGCAACAAGCTAGACAACGACAAGAACAAGGAGAAAGTTCTTCTACCACACATCCACCACCGTTCATACCTATCATGGATCAACCACCACAACCACCGCCCATTTCCACTCCATGTGTAAACAGTCCAAGGAATACTGCTCAGTTTGCCAACCACACGGGAAGGCAAGCCGAGATGAAGACGGGAACTCTTAATTTACTATATGGAAGTTCATTCACCGGAATGGACCATGAAGATCCCTTTGCTTTTTTCACCAAATTTTACGAGATAGCATTGGCGGTCGGAGTTGATCAAGCTCAAGAGCTACCGTTGTTCAAAATATTATTTCCCCACGCTTTGCTTGGCAAAGCAAAAGATTGGTACTTAGATCAAACACATGCCGTCATGACAGATTGGAACGTGTTGGAAGAGAAGTTCATCGAAAGATTTTTCTCCCACAACCGGTTCATGGAATCCAAGACGGCCATCTCCGTGTTTTCACAAGGGACCAACGAATCGTTGAATGAGGCATGGGAAAGATTCAAATCCATGCTTCGGAAGTGCAAAGGGCACGGTTTCGACGAATTGACTCAAATCCACATTTTCAAAAATGGCCTTCAACTGAATTGCAAGACTTTGTTGGATGCTACCTCGGGTGGTTCTTTATTGTCTAAAAGCGCCGAAGAAGCTACATATATTATTAACCGAATGGCTCTAAATAACCTCCAAAGTCAAAGTAGAGGAAACTCTTTGAAGAAGCCGGGAGTGCTTGAACTTGGGACGAACGATGCTATTCTTGCCCAAAACAAACTCATTTCACAACAAGTGGAACTCTTAACTCAACAAGTAAAAGAGTTAAGAGAACCTTCAAAAGCTAAACAAATAGCTTGTTGTGAGCTTTGCAAAGGTGAGCATGACACCGGATTTTGTCCACCTCCCGGGTTCGAAGAAGTAAACTACATGGCGAACCAACGAGATTACCAACCGAGACAACAACAACAACAACAACAACCTTATCAACCACATCCTCAAAATCAACAACAACACTTCCAAGGGAATCAAGGGTTCCAACCTAGGAGTAACTATTACCATAACCAAGGTTATGGGGGTGGTTCTTCTAGTCGTCAAAACCCTCCCCAAAATCCTTACCAACCTCAACAACCGTCGGTCGTGACTTCAAAGCTAGAAGAGACATTGACGCAATTTATGCAAATGTCAATGGCTAATAAAAAATGTAACGATGCGGCAATCAAAATCCTCGAGACTCAAGTCGGACAACTTGCTAAGCAAATAGCGGAACAACAACCCGGTCCATCTTTTTCGGCGAACACGCAAACTAATCCTAAAGAGCATTGTAAAGCGATAACGACGAGAAGTGGAAGGGAGTTGATTAGTGAGAATAAAAAAAGAGATGAGAGTGAAAAAAGAGAGGAAGAAAAAAATGATGAGGAGAAAATAATAGAGGATAGTCTTGATGGTGAAGTGGGGGAGTGGAGTGAGGAAGAAGTTGAAAAGAACGAAAAGAATGGTGAAGTTGAAAAGAAAGAAAGTGTGGAAATTGAGAAAAATAAGAGTGATGAAGTAATGGTGGAGGAAGTGAAAAAGAAAAGAGCGAGAAGTTCTAGAGTTGCTAAAGGAAAGGAGGTAGTGAGCGCTACTCCAATCCAAAACCTTCTTTACCCACATGCTCCATCTAAAAGGGAGAATGAACGGCATTATGCCCGGTTCGTGGATATTTTCAAACAACTGCAAGTCAACATTCCGTTTGCCGAAGCACTGGAGCAAATGCCCAAGTATGCCAAATTCATGAAAGGCATACTTACAAAAGAGCGGACGTATACGGAACCGAAGACGATTGTCCTCGATGCTAGTTGTAGTGTGATCATCCAACGGACGCTTCCGAAAAAAGAGGTTGATCCGGGACGAGTTACTTTGCCGGTTAAAATTGGTGATGTCTATGTCGGAAAGGGACTAATTGATTTGGGGTCAAGCATTAATCTTATATCATTGTCTATTGTGAAGAGGCTTGGCAACATTGAAATTAAGTCCATCCGGATGACGTTGCAATTGGCCGATAAGTCGACTACCCATCCTCATGGTGTAGCCCAAGATGTTTTGGTTAAAGTCGACAAATTATTTTTCCCGGTCGATTTCATTGTGATTGATATGGAAGAAGATGATGATGCTCCGCTCATTCTTGGCCGACCGTTCATGAAAACCGCGCGCATGATGATAGACATTGACGACGGTTTGATGAAGGTAAGGGTCCAAAATGAAGAAGTTACATTTGACCTATTCGAAGCAATGAAGCATTCAAATGATAGACGTGATAGTTTTTGCATTGATGCGATTGAAGAGGCAACCTTTGAAGTTTCTAAGCATATTCATGAGATATCTCCTATGGAGTTAGCTCTTGATGACTCCTTTGAAGTTTTCACAGTTGAAGAAGAGCAAGCTCTTGATGAATGCTTAAGGGAACTTGATAGTTTAAACGAACTACAACCGTGGGAAGTTGAGGAGGAAGACTTGAAGAAGGAGGTTAATGAGGAAAAATCGCCTATTGAATTGAAAATGTTACCTTCTACTTTGAAGTATGCATTCCTCGACGAGACCGAGGCAAAGCCGGTTATCATAAGCAATCTTTTGACAAAAGATGAAGAAGCCCGTTTGATCAAAGTGTTGAAAAAGAATCAAGAAGCCATGGGTTGGACTCTTTCCGGTCTCAAGGGAATTAGTCCTTCCTATTGCATGCACAAGATCTTAATGGAAGAGGATTTTAAGCCGGTAGCTCAACCACAACGCCGCTTAAATCCTACTATGAAGGAAGTTGTTAAGTTGTTGGATGCGGGAATGATCTACCTGGTTTCGGATAGCCCATGGGTTAGTCTTGTGCATGTAGTTCCGAAGAAAGGTGGCATTACCGTGATCTGAAATGATAAGGATGAGTTGATCCCGACCAAAGTTGCAACGGGGTGGCGTATGTGCATTGATTATAGGCGGTTGAATACCGCAACTCGAAAAGACCATTTTCCACTCCCGTTCATGGATCAAATGTTAGAAAGACTCTCGGGGCAACAATACTATTGTTTCTTAGATGGCTATTCTGGGTATAACCAAATTGCGGTTGACCTGGCCGATCATGAAAATACGGCTTTCATATGTACCTTTGGAATTTTCGCATACCGTAAAATGCCCTTTGGGTTATGCAATGCACCGGCGACTTTCCAAAGATGTGTGCAAGCTATTTTTTCTGACCTTATCGAGAAAACAATGGAAGTCTTTATGGATGACTTCTCAGTATTTGGTGGTTCCTTTAGTCTATGCTTGGCAAACTTGGAAACGGTTCTTGAAAGATGTGTGAAGACCAATCTTGTGCTTAATTGGGAGAAGTGCCACTTCATGGAGACCGAGGGGATAGTGCTTGGCCATAAAGTCTCTTCAAGAGGGCTTGAAGTTGATCGTGCTAAATTTGAAGTGATTGAAAAGTTACCTCCTCCGGTGAATGTGAAGGGAATCCGAAGCTTTTTGGGGCATGCCGGTTTCTATCGGCGCTTTATCAAAGACTTCTCAAAGGTAGCTAAGCCTTTGAGTAATTTGCTAGCCAAGGACCAGGTATTTCTTTTAACTGATGAATGTTTGCAAGTTTTTGAGATTTTAAAGGAAAAATTGGTTACCGCTCCAATTATAGTCGCTCCAATTATAGTCGCTCCAAATTGGAATTTAAATTTTGAGCTCATGTGTGATGCGAGCGACTATGCAATCGGAGCGGTATTAGGCCAAAGAAAAGAGAAAAAATTTCATGCGATACATTACGCAAGTAAAGTTCTTAATGAGGCTCAAATTAACTATGCCACCACTGAAAAAGAATTACTTGCGATAGTGTATGCGCTTGAAAAGTTTAGGTCTTATCTTATAGGGTCCAAAATCGTAGTGTATACTGACCACTCGGCGATTAAATATTTGCTCACCAAACCGGATTCGAAGCAAAGGCTCATCCGTTGGATCCTCTTGTTGCAAGAATTTGATGTTGAAATCAAAGACAAGAAAGGATCGGAAAATTTGGTGGCGGATCATTTATCTCGCTTAGTTAATATGGAGGTTACAGCTTCAGAGAAAGAAATCCGAGAAGAGTTTCCTGATGAAAAACTTTTTAAAGTTCAAGTTAGGTCGTGGTTTGCGGACTTTGCGAACCACAAGGCTAGTGGTTTGGTGCCTCCCGACCTAACTTCGAACCAAAAAAGGAAATTTCTCTCGGATGCCAAGTACTACGTATGGGATGACCCATATTTGTTTAAGTTGGGTGGTGACAACCTTTTGAGAAGGTGTGTTACCGGCGATGAGGCGCAGAGCATCCTTTGGCATTGTCACAACTCGCCTTACGGCGGACACTATAATGGGGTAAGAACGGCCACTAAAGTCCTTCAGTCGGGATTTTATTGGCCCACTATTTTCAAAGACGCACATGCCCATGCGCAAGGTTGTGATAATTGCCAAAGAAGCGGTGGGATTGGTAAGAGAGACGAGATGCCTCTCCAAAACATCCAAGAGGTTGAAGTATTTGATTGTTGGGGTATCGATTTTGTAGGACCATTCCCACCCTCTTATGGTAACGAGTATATGCTTGTGGCTGTTGATTACGTTTCAAAGTGGGTTGAGGTGATTGCCTCACCTCGGGCGGATGCGAAAACGGTAATAAATTTTTTGAAGAAAAACATCTTTTCCCGTTTCGGAACCCCCCGAGTGTTGATTAGTGACGGAGGGTCACACTTTTGTAATGCACCGTTAGAAAATGTCTTAAAACATTACGGTGTATCGCATAGAGTGACAACCCCCTATCACCCACAGGCTAATGGTCAAGCCGAAGTCTCTAATCGTGAGATTAAGAGAATTCTTGAGAAAACTGTGTCAAATTCGAAAAAAGAGTGGTCACAAAAATTGGATGAAGCGTTATGGGCATACCGTACCGCTTTCAAAGCTCCAATTGGGCTAACTCCTTTTCAATTGGTGTTTGGTAAAACTTGCCATTTGCCGGTTGAATTGGAGCACAAAGCATTGTGGGCCCTGAAATTATTAAATTTTGATAAGGATTTGGCCGGTGAGAAAAGGAAAGTGCAACTGCTTGAGTTGGAAGAGATGCGCAATGCCGCATATCACTCGAGTTGGTTGTATAAAGAAAAGGTAAAAAAATATCATGACAAAAAGCTTCGAAAGAAGGATTTTGTGCCCGGACAGTTGGTCCTATTGTTCAATTCCAGGTTGAAGCTATTCCCCGGAAAATTGAAATCAAAATGGTCCGGGCCATTTCGGGTCAAAGAAGTCAAGGAATATGGAGCTATTGTCATTGAGGACATGGAAAAGAAGGAGAGTTGGACGGTAAATGGCCAATGTTTGAAGGTTTATCTCGGCGGTCATGTGGATCGCGGGAGCTGTGCTATTTCCTTGGATGCTCCTCTGTGAGTATCAAACCGTCGAGCTTATCCGACGTTAAACAAGCGCTTGTCGGGAGGCACCCCAACATTGTAAGTATTTTTAAAAGCTTTCTGTTATGTTGTATTGGTGTCCATCTTGAAGAAACTTGTTGAATTGTGCATTGCATTTTGTTTTGAAAAGCAAAATACTGTCATGTTCGCTAGCTGCTCGCTAGGCGAAGGCAGTAGCGACGCTTCGCTAGCTGCTCGCTAGGCGAAGCAGTAGCGAGCGCTGCGTGGCAGAACCAATTTAAGTTTCAGCAGGCCACTATTTTGGGCCCAAACACTCTCTCACTTTTCATCTCACTCAAACCCTAAATGGTTACATTGCATTGCAAACCTCATTGTGCACTTCAAATTCAATCAATCTCTTTCACTAAGGTTTGCCCTAATTCCATTTCTTTATGTTTTAACTTTGTAAATTTCTGATGTATATGTCATTTAGGGTGAATTTGGAGGAATGGGTATATTAGGTTTTGCATGTGGGTGTAGATTTGCATGTACCTTAGAACGATGCCTTTCATGATAAATCATTTTGTTCTGAAATAGATACCATGAGACCTTGGGTTTTTCTGAAATTTCAGTGTTAACAAGGCAGAACCCAAAACCCGCAAGATTCGCTAGCACCTCGCTAGGCGAATCAGTGGCGAACATGACAGTAATTGGATATTCTGTTTTGCTTTCTAATCTGTTTTGTGTTTGTGTTGTTTCCTCTCTATGTCTTTACAGATGGCATCCAGATCAAGCGCGCCTAAAAAGAGAAAGGTCAGGAGCACTTCCCGTACCGTGCCCATACAATTCGACACCGACAAATTTGTCAGGCCAAAGCAAGCGGCTAGATATATGGCTTTGGAGAAGAGAAAGATTCTGCTGGAGAAAAGATTCATAATCAACCCCGAGGGAGAATACCGTACATTTGTCGGGTTGATTCACAGTAAGCGGTGGGACCGGTTGATATCTCCGCTTGAACACTATGACATCGAAACAGTGCGTAAGTTCTACGCGAACGCACTGCCTAACGATGACGAGCCATTCACATGGACAACACGAGTGTCTGGCCGTCAGGTTGCATTCGATCGGGACACAATTAACCGTGTCTTGGGTGAACCGATCCATCTGGGAGCGAATGAGAGAGACACTTACCATAGGGATTTGAGGCTTCACCGGGATACCGATTCAATTTCTGATGCCCTGCTTTTTAAAGGGAAATCAGTTGAGCTGAACTCATCTGGGGTTCCGATGAGATACCATAGGGAAGACATGATTCACATGGCTCAGCTGATCCTCATGTTGGTTCTCACAAATATAAAACCCAAGTCTCACACCTCTACCGTGCCGATCCCAGTGGCACATCTGGTTCACTGCATCTTCACGAATATTCAAATTGATGTGGTGAGGGTAATTGCTTTGGAGATGAAGTCTGTGGTCGAGAGCGGGCTAAAGTCGGGGGCACGAGTTAACTGCCCCCTTGCTTTCCCGTGTCTAATCATGGCTTTGTGCCAACATGCGAAGGTGAAGCTACCCTCCCGGAGTCAAGTAAGGATCCCGCCGGCCATCAATGATAGATATGTGGCCAAGTTTTGCAAGCCTAAGAACTTAAGAAGTGGTGCAGCTGCTGGTAATACCGGGACTTCTGATGGTCCTGGTACTTTTGCTCATGGATCCGATCCTTTCTAGCAGGCTGTCTGCAACTACAATTGGGATTGGATGGCGGCAACTCACCGCGCCATGGTTGACATGCACGACTCTATGCAGCTGTTGCAGTTGCAGGCACGTGACCCCTCCGATGATCACTCGATGATGACGCGTGAGCAGTTTCTGCAGAACGCTAGCTGGCCTGTGGACAGGCCTATGTTTGGAGAGGGGGCGGGTGCCGGTGCATCTGGTGCTGGTGCTTCAGGTGGTGCTGAGGATGATGGTGATGATGACGATGATGATGATGATGATGATGATGATGCTACCGGTTTTGAAGCCGGTAGTGATGAGGGTTTTGAGTCCTTTGAGGGCTAAGTTTGTTTTATTTTATTGTATTTTTCAGATTTGTTGTATTTTTATTTTGGTTATGTACTTTTGGGGTGTTTTGTCCCCAATGCACATTTTTAAAATTTTTAAGTAATGAGTATTGTTTATGTTTTTAATTTGTGTGTTTGGTTTAAATTTCTTTTTGTTTAATAAATTTTTGGTTGTTGAGTGTCAAACCTTCTAGATTGGTTGCTCCTCAATGAAGTATCCAATGAAGGTGCATCCGAGCTTGGATGGCAATGATAAAAATAAACAAGTGAATAATGCTAAGGTACATGGTTAGCTCCGGTTAGAATTTTAGAATGCATTAAGAACTATACTCTTTTTTGTAATTGAATATTATTCTTTTTGCAACATAATTAAATGAATGTTTCATCTAGGACTTAGAACCACAAATTGTGAGGAAACCTCCATTGTACACTTAAATGCTGGATTCTAATAAACTTTGTTGATTCATTTGATTCATGCTTGGTCTTTTATTATTGTGAATTTGTGGAAGCAATTAGAAATGATCAAGGCGCTTGTTTTCTATCGAGCACAACCAGTTCCAAATACAACTTACCCGTGAGCAGAGAGAGTATTCGTTAATCCCTTTGAGCTTAAACAGTTGAGTCTCAGCTTGAAATAAAGCGAGATGTCAAAAATCTTTTTTCTTGAAATTCGGAAAATTTTGATAATTGTTCTTTTGTCGTAAAAAGTCAAGAGCATTCACTTAGGGTGAGTAAGAAATAAGTTGGGGAGAACGAAAAAGAGAATCGGTAAGTGCCACAACTCTTGAAAAATCAAGCAAGCATTGAAAATAAAAAAAATATATAGAAAAGAGAAACATCTGTTTTGTAAATATGATGTGAAAGAAAAGAAAAAATAGAAAAAATGAAAATGAATGCTTGCTTGGAAAAAAAATAGTGAAAAACAAAAGTTGAGTTGTGAAATAAGAGTTGTGAAGGTTTCAAATGAGAAACAAATTGAACGAAGTTGAGATGTGTGAATAATGTACAGTGAATGTCTCTTTTGCATCGGCAATTTCGTTTTCAATGGCCTTAGAAATGACCCTTGTTTGTAAACCTAACCAAGCTACAACCGGAAAAGTCCTTAGTGATCTTCTCGCTTCCGCATTTCCATTTATAATTGTTAGACATTGTATGAATTGAATTGATTTCTTCATTGTTTGTTGGAGAGAGAGATTGCCCCCGCGGTTGCAAACGCGTAATTTCTTCAATCCTTATTCGAAGAGGAGAGATAGGGTGATTCATTCAAGATAATATTGTTATGGATAGATACATATTTCGCATTGCTATTAAGTTTTAGTTCTTGTGCATTATGTTATTCTAACCATTGGGAACTTATGCCTGGTTGATTTTCTTGTGTTTGAGCCGTTTTATCCGACTTCGGATAACCCTTTTTCTTAAAGCAAATCCTCTTGTCCTTCAAGAGGCATACTTTGCTTGAGGACAAGCAAGAATCTAGTTAGGGAGAGTTGTTAGATGCCCAAAAGTGCTTATTTGAGCTATCAAATGTGGGCATCTTTCACTCCTTTTTGTTGCTAAAGCGTTCGAAACCGCCTTTGTTTTAGATGAATCGTAATACAATGTTAAACGATCTTGGTACCTTTGATTTGTGCGTTATTGTGCAGGAATTAGGCATGAAATAATAGAAAATGAAGGCACAAGAAAGTTGGCAAAGGGACCAAGAGAAGAAAGCATTCATCAGCACGCTCGCTAGGCGAGTGTTGTGGCGAAGTGCTCGCTAGGCGAGCACCCAGCGAGCATCCAGCGAACATCTCCAGTATTTTACAGTAGCAAACATCAACAAACTCGCTAGGCGAGCAGCCAGCGAAGGTGGTAGCGAACACGCCCAGACTTGGTCAAAAGCGCAGCCAGCACTCACTCGCTAGGCGAGCCATTAGCGAGCTCCCAGCGAGCAATTCTAGTAGCAAAACCTCCTAAGCTCGCTGGAGCGAAGGCTGAAGCGTGGGCTTCGCCTAGCGAAGGTTTTGTTCGCCTAGTGAACATGCAAATCTGGCAAAGGATATTTCTCTGGGCGCAGATGCCTCTGGTGCCTATTTTAGGGGCTCGCTAGGCGAACCATTTTGCTCGCCTAGCAAGCATGACAGCTCAGTAGCAGCACTATAAGTAGCAGGGGCTACTTTTTGGAGCCATATTTTTACACTTCCATACTTTGTACTTTTTTTAGATATTTTCAGCATTGCTCTAGAGATATTTTGTAACCTAGAAACCCATTTTTCTTCATCTCTTAACATTATTCTACAAAAAGAAGGTGGATTCCCATCCAATCTCGATTCTTCAACTTGGATGTTGATCAACCTTCAACCGAGACTTGTTGTGCAAGCCACCATGAAAATGAGTGGCTAAGTTCTTCATTTTGTCAAGGTTAGATGTAGATGATCATTAGCTTTGTGTGTAAATGGGATGATCTTCATTTGTAAACTCTTTAATGATGAATATATGGTGAAAACTTTGTTTTATTGAAAACTCTTTGTGTTGGTTTATGATCGAGAGATGTTTACCAACTCTTTACCTAGGTGTAAGACCCCAATTTTGTCCCTAAGATCCCTCATGGCATCATATCATAACATTGCATTGCCTCAAGGATCATTGGGCACCTTGTTTCCTTCCCTATGGGTGGGATCTTTCTTGAGAGTGGTTCTTGATCACCAAGCATGGCTTGCATTTATATATCATTGTTTTTCTTTTTGTCACTAACCAAAATGTACAAAGATATGTCATTAACCCTTGTTACTTGCAGCTGAAGCATTTGCAGGTCAAGCAATGAAAGGCATTCATTGAGCAATAGATGGTGGTTATTCTTGAGATTTGGGACCCATGATCATTATCAATAGTTCATATGAGCTATGATGTCATTTTGAAGCAAAACCCCAAGTGGTAGAGGTCTAAATTTCATCAGGACATTTCCAGGTCATCTGAAGACCCAAAAAGTCAACTACAAAGTCAATTAAGGATTTGGAGGTGGGAAGTGATTAGAATTACTTCATTCATGTTCAAACAAGTCTTATTTGACATTTCAAACACTCACATTGAAGAATTTGAAGTCAAGTCAAAAATTTCCCAAAATGGAAAGTGACCCATAATTTGAAGTTTCCAAAAATGGAAGGGTTTTGGACCAACTTCAACTCAATCTTACATCCTCAAAAAAGCTTCAAATGAAATTTTGTTGAATATAAAAGTTGTATATCTTTCTCTCCCATTTCCAAAAAGTCCAAGATCATGAGCATCTGATGAATGGTTGAGGAGATATGATCCAATCATTGCCAAGTATGCATGGAACTTCAAATGAGCATAACTTTTGAACCAAAGCTCCAATTTGAGTGGTTCTTTTTGCAATATTCTTCTCTTGACCTCTAATTTCCAAATCATGCATCACATTACATAAAATCTCATCACATAATCACTTGCATATCCATGACTTTTTTTGGAGGGAAAATGCAAAATTCAAAAATGGTGCATTGTATGAACTTTCTACCATTGCCATTGAGTTTAAAAGATAATTTTAAGTGAAAATGATGAGGCCAAGGGTACTGTTCACGTGTAAATGGTACATGCACCATGCAAATTTTGATTTTTGCAAAACACCTTATTTCACTTAACCAAACTAATTATGGATTAGCAAAGTGATTAGGAAAGCATATATATACTCTAATCATAACAAAATTGAAGGAGGTTAATCACAATTCACATTTCAAGATCCAAATTCTCTCTCCCTCCAAAAAAAATTCTTCCATTCATAATTCAAAAAATTTCCAAATAGCATTGCAATATTACTTCATATTCTTGTTCCCTAGCATTGATTTAGTGCAGATCAAGTATTTGTTTGAAGAATTCGTGCAAGAATGGTACATAGCAAGCTCATGAAGTTGAAAATGGAAAGTCAAGATTAAGCTAGATCTACACGTGTGCAAGCTTCCTTTTCTTCACCAAACATCATTTCAAGCATTGTAGAGTGGATTTGGATACTTACAAGCTTCAGATCATGCAAAATCAAGAACTGCTCTTCAAGAGGTTCAGTTTTCGAATCTCTTAATTCTGAAATTCATGTAAATATTCTGGTAGATCTTGTTCTCCTGGTGATTCTGATCTAAAAATCGTGTGAAATGATGCACTATAACATGAGATATGTGTGTTTAAAGTTTTACATCCATGAATGTTCTTGCTTGATTCTCTCTATTCTTGATGATTTGTGCTTAAATGATTGTTGATCTATGTTCACTGTTGAAATAGCTTCCAAATGATGTGGTTGGTTTTGATTTCTGAAAAATTCTGGAAAAAAAGTATGAATCTCATCCACTGTTCATCTTCATCTTCGTGAAGAAGATGAAGATCTTCTTCCATGCGTCGACCGCACAACAATGTTGCGTCGACCGCGCGGCAGTCTTGCGTCGACCGTGTGAGGTCTTGCGTCGACCATGCCTGGCTAGGGTTTGCAGTGAAACGGTGTCGTTTCAGGCTTGGCGCGTGCGCTCATTCAAATATGTACATGGTTCGATTCTGGCCGAGTGTGTTTTTGCAATTGTTCATTATTTTATTCACTTTCCCTCCAAATTACATACATGTGATCATTTCCATTTCAAATTATTTTCTCCAACTTGTAAAAATCATATAAATTTGAAAAATGATCCAATTCATCTCCAATTTTTTGCAAAATGATCCTTGTTTTGTCTAGTTTTTTATGATCATGAATTTGCAAGTTGTTCCTGGCTGGAAATTTATTTGCTCTAGGTTTATTGAACACATGTGCATTTGTGACCTTGCCTTACTCTTTCTTTTGTGAAATGCTTGATTTTAATCCAATGGACTTGAAATTTTGCATGCTGATTCTAGACACATTGCTGGATGTTTTAGGCTTGGTTTGGTATTTTTCTCATGTACCATTTATGTTTTATGCTTGTGTTAACATGGTGTGACAATTTGTGTCACACATTTGATTGTCCAACTTGTGCAATTTAATTTCCATGCCAAATGAACTTGGATGCTTCTGATTTTTTGTATGATGATCATGTTAGATGTCTTGAATGTTCATGAATTTTTCCAGATTTATTTGAATCATTTCTGTTTTGTTTTGGAATTTTCATTCATGATGTCCATATATGAGCTTTGAAATTGCCTTTGACTTCTTTTGATGATGAAATGCCTTTGATGATTGATTTTGATGTGAGCCTTTTTAGGACATGTTAATATGTGTTTGAAGTTGCAATGTGTTGAATTTCAGCTCCTGTTTTGAATTTTTTCCTCACCTTTGACCCTAGGCTTTGACCTAGTGGTTTGTTGCTTACATGTGAGCTTTGAATTTCAGGTTTAAGCATCTGAATGTCATGGTTAATGATGCTTCATCACTTGAACATTGATATTTGCTTTTGATTGCTAACACTTGCTGTTTTGTAGGGCGATGATAACTCATTTGAGTTTGCCTTATGGCTTTTGTGTTTGTACATTGGGATTGTCTGTTGGTTATTAACTGTTGTCTGTTTGTCTGAAAGTTGTACTGATTGGTTTAGCTGTCTCCACATGTACCTAAGTTGCTTTAAGTTCATTTGAACTTTGCTTTGCTTTTGCTTGTGGTTGGCATACCACTTAGTTATAATCTCTAATCTGAAGGTGAGAAAAACAAGAAAGGGGGGTTTGAATTGTTTAAAAAAATAAGCGCTTTTGCAAAATGAAATCACACAAAGATTTTATACTGGTTCGCTTATAACACAAAGCTACTCCAGTCCACCCGGCCAAGGTGATTTCGCCTTCAACAAGGACTTAATCCACTAATCTTGAAAGATTACAAACAACCCCTAAGAGAAAAGAAAATCTCTTAGTCCTCTCAAGTCTACAGACTACAACAAGTCACTTGAGGAAATCAAATAAAAATAGATACAAGATGTGTAATCTAAAGTGCTTCTAAGAAAGCAAATATTACAAACTTAAGAACAAATTTTTTCACTTGATAAGCAACAGCTTAGTGAAAATCTTTGAAGAACAAAGAAGTTTTTCTTGAGCGTGATATAATTTCAGTATAGTTTTGGCTAGTGATTTCTTGGTATTTGCTGAATGAGATTTCTTCTCTATTTATAGGAGTTGAAGTAGAGTTGAAGTAGCGTTGAATCTGTTGGATATTGAGATGTAATTACGCCATTCCATTAATAGCTTCTGCAGTAGACTTTTTCACTTAGAAGTGACTACTTACCACAATTAGTATCTTTTCTCTTGGAAGTGGAGATTAACGTCTCTTTCTAATTGAGGAAATCCGTTTGCAGAACTTTAACTTGGCTTAAACGTTACTTCATCATGATTAACAATTCTGATTAGAGTCTTTGTGTATCTGGAGAAATTGGCTTCTGATGTTATCTCTTGAAAGTTCAGATGACGCTTGATAACTTCAGACTTTGCAGAAGGCATTTGTTCAGAGTCAGAGCTTCTAGACTTTACTTCATGTTCAGATGCTTCTGATATTTTGTAGTTTTGTCCAGAGTCAGAGCTTTTTGAAACGAGATTTCACTTTAGATGCTTCTGATACTTGAGATTTTGCATCTGATCTTGTTTTGCATCTGATGACATCATCAGATTTATTTCTTCTTTCTTTAGAACCCTGCACACTTAGAAACTTTTCGTTAGGGTGCCACTTTTGGTTTCATCCTTTGTTATCATCAAAATCATGGAATCTATTGTAGAACTATTTTTGTTCTTACAATCTCCCCCTTTTTGATGATGACAAAACAAATAAAATTATCAGATGAAACATGAAAAATATTAGATCAGATAGACAAAAGCTCCCCCTGAGTTAGCGCTAGGGAGTTCAGAAGTTCTTACCAGAGCTTTTCCAAGTAATTAGGTTTCTGAAAACTTTCTGCAAATGCTTAACTTTAAAGTTAGAGTTATTTAATCAGAGCTATTATTTAATCAGAGCTTATTTATATCAGAACTATTTCTATAATTGTTGCAGAATGCTTAAGGTTTTAGACATAATTTTCATCAGAGCTATTTAATAATTTCTCCCCCTTTTTGGCATAATCAAAAAGGCATACAACATAAAAAATAGAGAGAAAAACACTTCATTAAACAGCACAAAGGCAAACAGCAGTCAAAAACAACAGATTCAAGAGAATATCAGAGCTAAAAAAGAAAAGACAGAAGCAAAAACACTAGGCAACCAAAATAAATCCTAAGTGCCTAAGGGTTTGGAGGAGGAGGAAGTCTCTGTAGTAGCATGGCAAACATATTCTGGAGGTTTTCATTCAGAGCGTCTTGTTTGTCCATCCTTGCCCGGAGCTCACTCTGATCTTGCTTGATCTCTTTCTGATCTTGCTTGATCTCCTTCAGAGTGTTAAGAATCAGAGGGATCGCAGAGGAAGACTCCCCCTGAATCAGAGCCTGCTGAGTTTCAGCTTCAGCAGCAGCTTGGGCTTCTGCATCTGCCTTAGCCTTGGCTTCTGCTTCCTGAATTCTCAGAAGTTCTGCTTCCTTTGCCAGGCGTTCTTCTTCCAACCTCTTAGCTTCTTCTGCAGCTTCCTTAGCCAACCTTTCTTCTTCCAATCTCTTGGCCTCAGCTTCTCTAGCCAGTCTCTCCTCCTCTAACCTTCTGGCCTCAGCTTCTCTGGCCAGTCTTTCCTGGAGTCTTTCCTCAGAGTCTCTGATGTAGCCATTTCTGACTTGTTCAGAGATACTCTTCAGCCTATAAGACTCAGAGGTCATCCAACTAATAACTCTGTTCCAGTGTGTCCTAACAGATTTAGGATCATCACTAACTTCAGAATTTTTAGCCAGAGACTTGATCTTCTGGACTGAGGATTCTGCAACCTGCATAATGGCCTCCTCAAGGGTAGGTATGATAATTTTAGGTTCAGGTTCAGGTGAATGAGGTGGAGAGTTTTGAGGGCTGAGATGTAGAGGTTGAGGTTCAGTTTCTGGTTCTGGCTGGGGTTCAGATTCTGCTTCTGGTTGAAGTTCAGAATCTGGGTCTGGTTGAAGACTGGGGGATGAAGCATAGAGTGGGTTTACATCTAATGGGTCAGAGTCTGGGCTAGGTACAGCGGGAATTAATGGTGGAGTGATATAAGGTTCAGATGGGCGAATTACAGATGGTTGAGTTTCAGAGGGTGTGGTGGTTGTTTGTGGTGGAAGGGAAGTTTGATTTTCAGAGGTAATGGTGGTTGTTTGTTGTGGAATAGAAGTTCGGAGGGGAGAGGTTACTTCAGTTTGTGTTTGAGTTTGTGGAGCGAAATTTTTAGCATAAATTTCAGCTATTGTTGGGGAGTTTGGGTCAGAGTGTTCTTGATCAGAAGACTCATGATCAGAGGACTCTTGGTTAGAAGAAGGGGAAAGGTAAGGTGGTGACTCATACTCAGAGGATGAGGAAGAACTGTGGTGATATAGTTGATTAGGGTCAGAGGTTGTTGTAAAAGTACGGGCAATTTTTAGAACAGGTGGAGGTTGAGAGGTTCTAATGGTAGAAGGTGGTATTTCTGAGGTTGTAAAAATTGGTTGAGAGGAGAGAGGGTTAGAGGAAGCCATTACAGATTCAGAAGAGACAGGAGGAATGGACTTACCAGAGGAGACATTCAGAGGTGCTGAAGCTTTGGTGCCAGAGGTTTCTCCAATTCTGGCTTTCTTTGCCTTCCTTGCTTCCTCAGCTATCTTCTTCTCAGAAAGGCCTCTTTTGTATCTGACCAGATCTTCTACAGAATCCAGACAGTCTTCAAGGCGGAAATCAGAAACGTCAATGCCTTCATCCAGACGATCCTGAAGGTAGATGGCAATGGCATCTCTGGGTTCATTTTTGAAGAACCTTTCAAGGCCATGAGGCATCTTCCTCTGATCCTTCAGAGCTTCCCAGGTCACATTCATAGTGGGCTTGACTCTGATGTCTTTGATGATTCCCATACTCCTCAGATTTCTGGCATTCAGAGGCTTTCCAACGTCAATTGCCAGATCATCCATACATCTGGTCTTCTCCAGAGCATCTACCAGCCCATGCTCAATGAAGATGTCAGAGAGCAATCTTCCCAGAGGGATGTAGGATCTGGGCTTCATATTGTTCCTTGTTTCTCTGACTGAATCCCTCAGATATCTGAAGAGAAGAACAGGGAGGTTGATTGGAATACCCTTCTGAATACAGTAGAGGATGCACTTCTGATCAGCATTTATATAATCTGAAGAGTTGGAGGCTGGACGATGATGGATTGTTCCCAGAATAATCTTCAACCAAACTCGGAGGTTCTGATGAAGCTCCTTGTTCTTAGAGGGGTTTCCTTCAACATTTGCTTTGAAGATTGTAGGGTTAATGACTTCTGTGATGCGCTTGGACCTTGGAGGAATGTTGTAAATCCTTTTACCTCCAGTTCTCTCCATGTTCAGCAAAGAGGCAATAGATGCTTCTGTGATGATGATCTTCACTCCCAGAACAAAAGAAACAATGAACTCATCATCAGCATCTGCACATCTCCAGAACTCTTTCACCAGAAGAGGATAGATTGGACCATACAATCTGTTGAAGTAGTTTTCCCAACCTTGCTTGCGAAGATCTTCAGTTAAATCAACGCCATTTCTTCTCAAATTCTCAAAATCTACCAGCGATTCACATAGAACATCCAAACCTTCAAAGGGAGTTGAAAGGTTTATGTGTTGTTCGCGTTCCAAAATGTGAGGTTCTTTGTAAACTGGGGTTGTGGTAACATCTACAACCATGGGTGTTTGAGTGTTTGAGGTTTGGGGGTTAGAAGCAGCTTCCATTTGTTGGGAGAAGTCAAAAACAGATTGTTCTTGAGGATTCATGATGAAGATTGATGAAGAAGATGAAGAACTGAGAAGGTTGCAGAGAAAACTTCGAGAGAGGGTTTAGGGTTTAAGAGTGAGTGAGAGTGATAAGTGTGTGAAATGTGAGAAAAGTGTTTATATACCTAAGGGTAAAAACACATGCAAAACGACACACATACCAGCGTTAGCACAAAAACCAAAATGGCACGTTTGGGGGAAAAATGATTACAGCTCATTAATGAATGTCTAATCCCAACAGTAAGCACACTGCTCGAGGAGATTTCAAGCGTTCTGACCTTTGATTTCTCTTGACAGCTGTCTAGAAGTTCTAGGGTTAGACGCATGTTCCCCACGTGTTGATGTTTCTGATCTTCAGGAATACAAAAGGATTTCTGAAGATTTCTAACTCAGATATCTTCTTAACTTGGTAGAAGTATCAGAGTCAGAGGCAGAAGTATATTTGTTTTTATCAGAGTCTCATTTTACATGTTCAGAGCCAAATTTTACTCAGGACAATTTTTAATGTTCAGATTTTCTAAGATGAAACGAAATCTATCTTCAGCTAGAGGCTTAGTAAAGATATCTGCCCATTGATGTTCTGTATCAATGAACTTCAGCGTTACTATTCCTTTCTGAACATAGTCTCTAATAAAATGATGTTTAATTTCTATGTGTTTGGCTCTGGAATGTAGAATGGGATTCTTACTTAAACAAATAGCAGCAGTATTATCATAAAGGATAGGAATGTTACTCTCAAAGATTTGTAGATCTTCTAGCTGATGTTTCATCCAGAGCATCTGAGTTGTGCATAGTGACGCTGAGATATATTCTGCTTCTGCAGTTGATAGAGCAATTGTTGACTGTCTTTTGCTAGCCCAGGAGATTAAGTTGTTTCCCAGAAGCTGGCAATTTCCAGATGTGCTTTTACGTTCTATTCTATCTCCTGCATAATCTGCATCACAATAACCAGAAAGCCTATACTCTGATGTTTTCTCATACATCAGGCCCAGGTTAGGGGTTCCTTTCAGATACTTAAGAATTCTCTTAACAGCTGTTAAATGAGATTCTCTAGGATCTGATTGGAATCTGGCACAAAGACAGACGCTAAAGAGAATATCAGGACGAGTAGCAGTCAGATAGAGAAGAGAGCCTATCATACCTCGATAGAGCTTCTGACAAACCTTGTTGCTTACCTCTTCCTTCTCCAGAATGCAAGTTGGATGCATGGGAGTCTTTGCAGAATTGCATTCAGACATATCAAACTTCTTTAGAACGTCTTTAATGTACTTGCTTTGATGAATGTACGTGACTTCTGGAGTTTGATTGATTTGAATTCCCAGAAAGAACTTTAGTTCTTGCATTAGACTCATTTCAAATTCTGCCTGCATTAACTTAGAAAATTCTTGGCAAACAGAAATATTAGCAGAACCAAAAATAATGTCATCAACATAAATTTGGCATATCATGAGATCATTTTTATGATTTTTACAGAAGAGTGTAGAATCAACTTTCCCTCTGATAAAATTTTGTTCCAGAAGAAAATTACTTAAGCGTTCATACCAAGCTCTGGGAGCTTGTTTAAGTCCATATAAGGATTTCTTAAGTTTGAAAACATGTTCTGGAAAATTTGAGTTTTCAAAACCAGGAGGTTGATTTACATACACTTCTTCTGAAATATAACCATTTAGAAATGCACTCTTGACATCCATTTGGTATAATTTTATAGAGTGATTAATAGCAAATGATACAAGAAGACGAATAGACTCTAACCTTGCGACTGGAGCAAAAGTTTCATTATAATCAATACCTTCTTGTTGACTATAACCTTGAGCTACCAGTCGTGCTTTGTTTCTGACAACTTCTCCTTTCTCGTTCAGTTTGTTTCTGAAAACCCATCTGGTTCCAATGACATGAGTGCCTCTGGGTTTAGGAACGAGATCCCAGACATCATTCTTGGAGAATTGATCTAACTCTTCTTGCATAGCTGCCACCCAATCGTTATCTTGAAGAGCTTCATCACAGGACGTAGGCTCAATCAGAGACACTAGTCCCAGAGGAATATCTTCAGAAGTTCTGAAGGTAGATCTGGTTCTAACAGGTTCATCTTTGTTTCCCAAAATCAACTCTTCAGATACGTTGCTACGACTCTTGACTTTCCTTGGAATTTCTGGAGATTTAATTTCTTCAGAGTCTGGAGTGACAGTTGCTTCTGGAGTTTTCTCAGATTCTACCAGAGTGATCTCTAAATCTGCAAACTTTTCAACTAGCTTTGACTTTTCAGGGTCAAGCTTATCATCAAATCTAACATGAATTGATTCCTCCACAATTTTGGTTTCTGTGTTGTATACTCTATAGCCTTTAGAGCGTTCTGAGTATCCTAACATAATACCTTTCTGTGCTTTGGAATCAAACTTGTTTAGATGTTCTTTAGTATTTAATATAAAGCAAAAGCATCCAAAAGGATGGAAATAAGAAATGTTGGGTTTTCTTCCCTTACACAGTTCATAGGGAGTCTTATCCAAAATAGGTCTAATAGAGATTCTATTCTGAAGATAACACGCTGTATTTACAGCTTCTGCCCAAAAGTGCTTTGCTACATTAGTTTCATTGATCATGGTTCTGGCCATTTCTTGGAGTGTCCTATTCTTCCTCTCTACAACTCCATTTTGTTGTGGAGTTCTAGGGCAGGAGAAATCATGGGATATTCCATTAGAATCAAATAATTCTTCAAAATCTTTATTTTCAAATTCTCCACCATGATCACTTCTGACTCTAACAATTTTAGAGTCAAATTCTTTTTGCACTTTAGAACAGAAACTGGTGAATACAGAGTGAGACTCACTCTTGTGCTTTAGGAATTTTACCCATGTCCAGCGGCTGTAATCATCAACGATTACTAGTCCATACTTCTTTCCATTGACTGATGCTGTTTTCACAGGACCAAATAAGTCAATGTGAAGAAGCTCCAGAGGCTTGGAGGTAGAAACAACATTTTTCTTTTTAAAAGATGTTTTTGAAAACTTTCCTTTCTGACAAGCTTCACACAGAGCATCTGAAGAAAATTTCAGTTTAGGTAGGCCTCTGACTAACTCAAGTTTAGTTAGCTGAGAAAGTTTCCTCATGCTAATGTGGCCTAAGCGTCTATGCCATACCCATTGCTCTTCGTGAACTGACATTAAACATTTAACATTTTGATCTTTTAAATCAGAAAGATTTATTTTATAAATGTTGTTTTTCCTCTTGCCTGTGAAAAGGACAGAGCCATCGTTCTGATTAATGGCTTTACACGTTTTTTGATTAAAGATTACATCATAACCGTTATCACTTAATTGACTTATGGATAACAAGTTATGCATTAATCCTTCTACATAAAGAACATCAGATATAGAGGGAAGAGTACCATTACCAATAGTTCCGGAGCCTCTGATCCTTCCTTTCTGATCTCCTCCGAAGCCTACGAAGCCAGCGTCTTTAAGTTCCAGGCTTTGGAACATAGACTTTCTTCCCGTCATATGTCGCGAGCATCCAGAGTCCAGGTACCATGACTGGTGTCTGAACTTTGCTGCATAGGATATCTGCAACATAGATAATCTTATCTTTCGGTACCCAGAATCTCTTGGGTCCTTTTAGATTAGTTTTCCCAGAGTTTCTTACAACTTTGGGTCTTCTAGCATTCTTAAATTTTTGTTCTTGTGTGTGTGTGTAATGATATGAAAAAGGAGATTTAAGCTGGTTACTGGTAGAAGTTTTATCAGAATCAGAATCATACCCAATACCCTTTTTATTATTCTGACCTACTCCATAAATCATGGATGCCATAATACTCCTATTTATCCCATTCTTCAGAAATTGTTGAAAGGCTTCTTCATATTTATAAATAATTTCATTTGAAGTTTGTGGTGCTTGAGACAACACTTCTTCTAATTTTAAGCTTTTTGTTTTAGCTTCATCTCTTTCTAACGTTAAAGATTTGATTGTATCTTCATGTGCTAGAATTGTTGTCTCAAGTTCACTACATTCTTCAGATTTTGCTTTAAGAAGGCCTTTAATGCTTTTAACTTTTTGTTTTAATTTCTGAAGAGAGGTAAGAGTTTCTGATAAACATGATTCTAAGTCAGATCTAGAAAGTTCAGAAAATACCTCTTCAGATTCTTCATCTGAGCTGCTGGATGTGGTAGCCATAAATGCTACGTTGGCTTGTTCATCAGAGTCAGATTCTGATGATCCTGATTCACTATCGTCCCAGGTCGCCATTAATCCCTTCTTTGTTCTGAAGGCATTTTTCTTGAAGTTTTCTTTCTTAGAGTTATCTTTCTTCAGCTTGGGGCATTCATTTCTATAATGACCTGTTTCTTTACATTCAAAACAGGTAATATCTTTATTAGGTTTACCTTTTGAAGTTGACTCTGATCTATCCCCTCTGGGTCTTGATCTTCTGAAGTTGTTGTTGTTCCTTCTTTTCCAGAGTTGCTTAACTCTTCTGGTTAGTAAGGACAGTTCTTCTTCATCATCAGAGTCTTCAGGTTCAGAGTCATCAGTGTCTGCAGTTTCTGCTTGAAGAGCCTTGGTTCTGTCTGACTTCCGTCTTTCAGGTCTGGACTTCAGCGCCACTGACTTGTTCCTTTTCTGAGGCTCATCCTCCTCTAGTTCTATCTCATGACTTCTGAGAGAGCTAACAAGTTCCTCAAGGCTGATGTTGTTCAGATCCTTTGATAGCTTCAGAGCAGTAACCATTGGTCTCCATTTCTTTGGCAGACTTCTGACAATCTTCTTAACATGATCTGCAGTCGTATATCCCTTGTCTAGCACTTTAAGACCTGCAATAAGAGTTTGGAATCTGGAAAACATAGCTTCTATAGCTTCGTCATCTTCCATCTTGAAGGCTTCATACTTCTGGATCAACGCCAGAGCCTTCGTCTCCTTGACTTGGGAGTTTCCTTCATGGGTCATCTTCAGAGAGTCAAGTATATCTTTAGCCGTCTCTCTGTTGGTGATCTTTTCGTATTCGTTGTATGATATAGCATTTAGAAGTATTGTTCTGGCCTTGTGATGATTTTTGAACTCACGTTTCTGATCTTCTGACATTTTGCTTCTGGGAACTTCAGCTCCATTTAAGGTTGGAGGTTTGTATCCATCTGTGACAATGTCCCAGAGGTCAGCATCATAACCCAGAAAGAAACTTTCGATTCTATCTTTCCAGTAATCAAACTTTTCTCCATCAAAAACAGGAGGCTTGGCATTGTAAGAATCTTTCTCATTTGAGTGGGCCATTTGTTTTTCTCGCACTGGATCTCTCTACACGGTTAAGTGTTTGATTTGAAAATCAATAACAGAGCCGGAGCTCTGATACCAATTGAAGGTGAGAAAAACAAGAAAGGGGGGTTTGAATTGTTTAAAAAAATAAGCGCTTTTGCAAAATGAAATCACACAAAGATTTTATACTGGTTCGCTTATAACACAAAGCTACTCCAGTCCACCCGGCCAAGGTGATTTCGCCTTCAACAAGGACTTAATCCACTAATCTTGAAAGATTACAAACAACCCCTAAGAGAAAAGAAAATCTCTTAGTCCTCTCAAGTCTACAGACTACAACAAGTCACTTGAGGAAATCAAATAAAAATAGATACAAGATGTGTAATCTAAAGTGCTTCTAAGAAAGCAAATATTACAAACTTAAGAACAAATTTTTTCACTTGATAAGCAACAGCTTAGTGAAAATCTTTGAAGAACAAAGAAGTTTTTCTTGAGCGTGATATAATTTCAGTATAGTTTTGGCTAGTGATTTCTTGGTATTTGCTGAATGAGATTTCTTCTCTATTTATAGGAGTTGAAGTAGAGTTGAAGTAGCGTTGAATCTGTTGGATATTGAGATGTAATTACGCCATTCCATTAATAGCTTCTGCAGTAGACTTTTTCACTTAGAAGTGACTACTTACCACAATTAGTATCTTTTCTCTTGGAAGTGGAGATTAACGTCTCTTTCTAATTGAGGAAATCCGTTTGCAGAACTTTAACTTGGCTTAAACGTTACTTCATCATGATTAACAATTCTGATTAGAGTCTTTGTGTATCTGGAGAAATTGGCTTCTGATGTTATCTCTTGAAAGTTCAGATGACGCTTGATAACTTCAGACTTTGCAGAAGGCATTTGTTCAGAGTCAGAGCTTCTAGACTTTACTTCATGTTCAGATGCTTCTGATATTTTGTAGTTTTGTCCAGAGTCAGAGCTTTTTGAAACGAGATTTCACTTTAGATGCTTCTGATACTTGAGATTTTGCATCTGATCTTGTTTTGCATCTGATGACATCATCAGATTTATTTCTTCTTTCTTTAGAACCCTGCACACTTAGAAACTTTTCGTTAGGGTGCCACTTTTGGTTTCATCCTTTGTTATCATCAAAATCATGGAATCTATTGTAGAACTATTTTTGTTCTTACATAATCTTCATGTAGTCTGGAAGACCTGTCATGTTACTTTGGCAGGCACCTGTCTGAAGCCCTCCTTAAGAGGCCATGTTTTTGTTTGTTTAATGTTGTGCCAAGCAGGTAAAGTCCTCTTAAGAGGCAATTGGCAGATAAAAGGGATGTGTAGTCCATCCCCTGCTATTCAGTTGTGTCATTCACTCTGCTCACACCATGCGTTGATGCATTGTGAATAAGAACCCAAGATCTTATAGAGTCAATCATTTGTGGAGAAGAGTTCCCTCATTCTGAACTCCCACACTTTCTATTGTTTAAAGCTCTCCCAGGCCAGGGATAAGAGCTATGAGGCATAACCCTCATCTCCATTTCATCTGCTTCACCCTAACTCTCAATGTTAGGGTTAAGAGCTCAAAACACCCATACAGTATTGGCTTGTTTAAAGCCCAACCTTGATTGAGCCTCTTGATTGTGTATAGTGTGTGCTAACTGATTGCTTGATTGCTTGATTGTGCATCTTATATGTTTGCTTTTGCATATCTACTTGCATCATTCCATGTGCTTGCTTTTGCTTTTCATAGCATGTTTGTTTATGGGAGGAGTCAGATGTAAGACCATTGATTGGCTATCTGTTTCTTATGATCATTTCTTGTGGAGGTGGACATAAGACCATTGATTGGCACTCCATTTCCTATTTTTGTCTTGTGAGGAGTCAGATGTAAGGCCATTGATTGGTTATCTGTTTCCTATGATCATTTGTTGTGGAGTCAGGTGTAAGTCCATAGATTGGTTACCTGTTTCCTTGTTTGTTTTGTCCATTGAGGAGTCAATTGTAAGCCCATTTATTGGCAGTTGTTTCCTATGATCTGGTAGGAGTTAGGACTAAGACCATTGTTGGGCATCCCATTTCCTTGGATTCGAGTGTAAGACCATTTATTGGCAACTTGTCTCCTCTTGCTTCTTGCATTTGTTTTCTTTGTTTTGTGAGACTAGTATAAGTCCATTGATTGGCATCTGGTATCCATGTTTCTCTTTGTTTTAGGAGATTGGTATAAGTCCATTGATTGGCATCTGGTATCCATGTTTTGTTTTGTGAGTCTGGTATAAGTCCATTGATTGGCATCTGGTTTCCAGTTATGTTGCTTATCTGCCTTGCCTGTTGCCTTATTCCAAAGGAATCACTTGGATCATCTATATATGATCTCAAGAGGTGAACACCTAAGAAGTTTTACATCCCTTAAACCATCCTTTTGTTTCTTTTAACCTCCATTTGGCATGTTAACTCAAACCAAAAAAATATTGTGCAAACATTTTCACTTGTTTTCAAACTAGAAACCTAGGCCTTAAGCCTTTGATTTTTCAAACTTCATTTTCATAATACTTCTTTTGAATTGAATTCTAATCATACTTTGACCATTTTTGTGAAAAATCCTAATTGGTTAATTTCACTCATTCAATTGTTTTGTGGCTTTGTCCATTCTTGATAAGTTTTCATACATTAGCCATAGATCTCAATTATCTTAGTGGTTGATGTGAATCTCACCTTTTGTCCTTAGTGATTGAATTGTAAGACTTCCTTGCTTATTATAGGGCATGGTCCCTCACTAGCAAGTTGAAGCTTTTCTCACATGGTGGACTTGTGGTTGTATAGGTTGAGTGTTCTCCCGTGGATAATGAAAGACCTTAGGGCTTTTGTTTAAAATCAATCCACCCATGTTTTTGGAAATCTTTTAGTCGAACTACGAGGTTTTGATCCTGTAAAGGTATGTAGGCAATGGTTATCCATCCAAACACAAAAATAATAAAATTGTATATTTTTTTCTCATCCTCCCAATCAATGTTTGCACAATAAATATTTTCATAAACAATATATTTTGCAACAATGTGTGAAAAGGGTTCCCTAGGAGTACCTAGGATGCTTTGGGTGCCTAACACCTTCCCTTTGCATAATTACCCCCTTACCTAGATCTCTGACCTTTCATTAGTTTTCTATGTGTAAAACTTCTTAGGCTTTTGTTCGCTTTTTAGCCATTCCTTTGGATAAATAAAAGTGCGGTGGCGACTCTATCTTTGTATGCTTTGCTTTTGATTTAGTTAATAAATCATAAAGTGATGAATACACCGCTACAGAAAAGTGGCGACTCTGCTGGGGATACGAGTTCCTAGTGGGTTTGCCAACTTTTCACAATTATTGTGATATATTGTTTATGACATATTTTTGTACAATTTGGGATGAATGTATTGTGTGTAATGATTGATTTGCTTGATATATCAATTTCTTGCATGCTTTGGTGATCTGTGAGATGAGTTCTATACCCGAACTCGAGTGTACCTTATGATAAGAGAATGGCATAGTCTCGTCGACTTGTGTGGAGTTATTCCTTAGCAAGTTGACTTGCGAGTCCATTCACTTGGTGGAGGTCATGTTGGATTAATGATGTCACACAAGTCATTTGTGGTTAGGCATTATTCTTCCAATCATGTGCCTTAGAAGCCAAGGACCTTAGTTTACCAAACCCATCTTGGCCTATTTTTAGGACGTAGTGCGGAGGTCGTTCAGATGTAAGATCTGATGCGATTGTTATGCGATACTACACTCATAAGAGTCTCTCTTGAGAATATTTTTGGAATACGAGTATTCGTTCCTCCGATAATATTCGAAAGATGGGATGATGATTATGGGAACCTCTGGTAGAACATGTTCGGTAGGTTTAAACCATAGTACACTCCCTTTGGGTGGTTCTTAACCGAGACTCCATGCTCGTGACTCACAACAAACCTGTGATTCATGGTTGATCCGTTCAGACAACCTTAATATCAATGGAACCTGGGTGTTGATAAGGTGAAAAACATATTCCACCAAAACGGATGATTGATATTAAGGAGGTTTGAATCGTTCGTATATCGTTAATATCAATGGAACTTGGGTGTCGATAAGGTGAAAACCATAATCCACCAAAATGGATGATTGATATTAAGGATAATACGAACCATCCCATGACCTTTGTCTGGTGTGCTTTGCTTGATCCTTGAGTGTGATTGTTGCATTCATGCATTCATGCATTCATCTGCATCCATATCATCAAAAAAAAAGAGAAAATTTTCAAGGAACTTGTCATACCCCAAAACTTGCCCGTTAGTATTACAAGGCATTTTTAAGGCACCCCAACTTACTTTTCAAGGCATTGACCCTAAAAGAACAAAGGCCCAGCTCACAGGTGGCCAAACCGAGGAAATGACTCCAGCTGGCATGCTCGCTAGGCGAGCAAATCCTTCGCCTAGCGAACCCCTCGCTATACCGCTCGCCTAGCGAAGCTTGCGGATATCAGAAAATTCTGGGCTTCATTCTGAGCCCATTAGGTCATAAAAAGAGCATTATAAATAGCAGAGCTTCATTCAGGAAAAGGGAACAAAAACGGAAGGAAGACGGGAGCAAGAGCGAAGGCACAGCAAACCCTGGAGGCTAACCCAGAGAATTCAGAGCAACCCTAAAGGAAACCCTGAAGGAAACTCATCTGCATCAAGGTCACCTCCGCCCAACTCAATCCGACTTACCAATTCAAGGTTGCAATTCGATTGCAAACAGGTTTGCATTACTATTACTGCTTTATGTTCTTAACTTGCATGTGATATTATAATTGAATTCATAAACATATTTGAGGTTTTGCATGTGAATTTAAGTGTGCCTGAATATCGTAATGCTAAACCATGTAATTTCTGTATTGGATGCCATAGGGCGTGCAGCATGTCGAGGTCGTACTGTTCTGAAATTCAAAACCCGCAGCCGCTCGCTAGCACATCGCTAAGCGAGCATGTAGCGAGTATTCGCTAGGCCTTCGCTAGGCGAGGCAGAAGCGAACGTGACAGTCGCTAATATTTTGATTGTTCTGTTCTATGCTTATCTGATCTGTTCCATTTTAATCATGCGTTATTTTGCCTGACATTCCTACTGCTGTGTTTCTTTTGCGGTGTAATCCTCGATTGCACCCTGATTTGGTATCCTGACTTGTGTGCTGAATGTTATAAGGGTTCACATATTCCCAGGAAAAAGTAGCTGGCTAGGTATTCCACTTTATTTGTGGGATACCCTGGTGGAGATTCATCCTAATTGCCTAATTGATTTTAATATGGAGATTCATCCCAATTATTTAATCGATTTTAATGTGGACCTAATTACTTAATTGATTACAACTACCTAATTGATTGTAAAATATTACCGTTGATTTTGGTGATCTTGGACCTCTCTTTGTTGCCCCACGATATTACGGTATTATGGTTATGTCCCGCGAATGTGGGGATACACTTAGCAAAGACCCTTCGATTAAATCATCATAGTCCCTCGAATGTTGCCTTTGTCCCTCGATGACCCTTCGGTATAGCCTACGGTTAAATGATGATCGTCCCTTCGAATGCTAAGGTATCCTTACAAAGGTTGCCTTCAATGACCAATCGATGACCCTACGATGACCCTTTTACATCCAAAGGACAAAACTACTTACTTCTCAATAGTAAGGACAGTTTTACTCTCATAAGGATAGGAAACGCCCCTAAAGACCTTGGGTAGGTATAACTCTTAATTGCTTACTCACGACTTAAAATACTTCTCACACCTCACACCTTTCAAAACTAAACGAGATAACCACTTTGTATGCATTCATACAAGAATCATTACAAAGTTAAATTCTCCTTTTCAAAACATTTCCTAAACACTTCTCAAACACTTTTTTCAAACAAGAAAAACATAAGTGATTAAGCAATTAAGAGCCCATGGATAACCATGGATACAAAGGGTGCTAACACCTTCCCTTTGTATAATGTACCTCCCGAACCCAAAATCTGATGAAGGTCTTTCCTGTTCTTTTCCACCTTTCCTTATGGGATAAAAGAAAAGTCGATGGCGACTCTTGCTAACCGCGACATTTGATTTCCAAAGCAAAAACACATAAAGTCAGTTCACCGTATGACAGAACTTAAGTGGTTTATTTGCAAAATTTTCAGATATGGAAAGACCAAAAAGGCATACAAAGAAGTACAGCTTTAGACAACCCGATGTGAAAGAATTAAGGAATCTGACATCTTATGTATTAGATCCCTTGGGTTTCAAAGCTCGTTATGGGAAGCTTCTACCTCTGCTGACTACTCAGGTGGATGAGGGATTGATGAATACTTTGGCGCAGTTCTATGATCCTCTGTATCACTGCTTCTCTTTTCCAGACTTCCAGCTTTTGCCTACCTTGGAGGAGTATGCGCATCTTATGGGTATTCCAATTCTGGATCAGGTGCCGTTCAGTGGCTTAAAGAGTATTCCTATTGCTCGAGAGATTGCAAACTTGTTGCACATAGATGAATCCTTGGTTAAAGCTCATATGACGACCAAAGGTGGAATTCAAGGTCTCCCTTCTGAGTTCCTCACCGCTAAAGCTACCGTTTATGGGAAGGCCATGAGTGAGGATGCTTTTGAGGCTATATTTGTGCTTCTCATCTATGGATTGGTATTGTTCCCCAACATCGACAAATTTGTGGATGTGAACGCTATTAGGATCTTCTCGGTTCTTAATCTCGTTCCGACTCTGTTGGGTGATGCGTATGTCTCTTTGCACTTGAGGAATGCGAAGGGTGGTGGTGCTATTGTGTGTTGTTTGCCTCTGTTGTACAAGTGGTTTATTTTGCACTTGCCTCAGACGGTTGCCTTCAAGGAGAACAAGGGATGTCTACGGTGGTCCACGAGACTCATGTCTCTCAGCAATGATGATATCTCTTGGTATGATCGTGCATATGATGGTGTCCAGATCATTGACTCTTGTGGTGAATTCTCCAATGTGCCTCTTCTTGGTACATGTGGTGGGATTAGCTACAACCCCGTGTTAGCACGTCGTCAGATTGGGTTCCCCCTAAAGGATAAACCTAATAACATTCTGTTAGAAGGTGTGTTCTTTCAAGAGGGTAAAGATCCCCAAGGCCTGAAAGCCAGGATGGTCCGCGCTTGGCGCAAGATTCACAAGAAGGGTAGAAGTGAATTGGGTCCGAAGAATTGCATAGCTTTGGAGCCGTATACTACTTGGGTAAGGAAGAGAGCATCTGAGTATCTCATGCCCTATGATTATCCTATACCTACACCGTTGGTTGTGGCTGGGCCTTCAACCCTCCCTAACCAAGGCGTAGAGGAGTTGAGAGACGAAGACCTTTCACGTGCCTGGATCCGTGAAAGAGAAGAGTTGCTTCAGTAAATCAAGGAGAAAGATGTTATGATCGAGTTTCTCGAGCATCAGGTCATTGATGATCCTGATGATACTTGGACTTCTCTACTTCCTCAGTCTTCCAAGTTCTGGAAAAGGAGGTATGACAGACTCGCCAAAGATAAGGCGGATATGGAAGCAGCATATGAGAGAGAGATCAAGAGGCTTCGTGTAGCTTATCTTCCGGCATCCCGAGTTTCTAGGGATCCATAAGATGTTTATTTTCCTTTTCTCTTGTAAAAAAAAAATTGACAATGCTGTACTTCTTTTGTTCAAATATATTCGATGAGATATTTTCCATATACGATTAAAATGATTAATATTCAAAAATTGCAAATAATACCCTGAAAGTTCCTTTGAAAATAAAAATAAATCATGTGCACGAGTATTGCATGCATCATCTTGCATAAGCAGGTGTTTGTTCTGGTCTTCTTGTCTGTGGCCTAACTCTATGCTCTTCATTTATTTTGAAGATAAGCTGACTCATCGGTATTACACCCGAGCCAATTCTGCAAGAGTGATGGATCAACTGGAACAGGAAAACCGAGAGCTGAAAGAGGAAGTCGCTAGACTGAGCGCTCTGATGGAGCAGTTTCTAATTACTCAAAACCAACCATCTCCACCACCTGCAACTCCTCCCCAGAGGACTGTTATATCTGAAGTAGTTGCGTCAACTGTGCCAGCTGCCAGTGCCCATTTCATGCCAGCCGGGTTTCCGTGGGGTATGCCTCCTGGTTTATGCCTGATATTCCAGCTCCTACATTTGCTTCCATGCCGGCATCTAGCCCGGTCCTTGCAATGCCTCCTCCTGTCGTGCATACCACTCCTAGGGTAGACGACACCATCTATCATTCTGAGCCGTCTGAGGGCCCAGATGTTAATGAGAAGATGGAAGCTATGAACGACCAATTCCTTGAACTCCGCAAGGAATTGAAGACCCTCCGAGGAAAAGATTTGTTCGGCAGGTCTGCTGCTGAATTATGTTTGGTTCCCGGTGTTAAGATTCCTGTCAAATTCAAAGTCCCTGACTTTGAGAAGTATAAGGGGAACACCTGCCCTCTCAGCCACCTGGTTATGTATGCCAGGAAAATGTCTACTCAGACTGATAATGATCAGCTGCTGATTCATTATTTTCAGGATAGTTTGTCCGGTGCGGCTCTTCGTTGGTATATGAGCCTAGATAGCACAAACATCCGTTCCTTCAGCGATCTTGGCGAAGCCTTCGTCAAGCAATACAAATACAACGTGGATATGGCCCCTGACCGTGATCAACTCAGAGCCATGTCCCAGAAGGACAAAGAGACATTTAAGGAATACGCCCAGAGGTGGCGAGAACTAGCAGCTCAGATTACTCCTCCGTTGGAAGAGAAGGAGATGACTAAGATCTTTTTGAAAACTCTTAGTTCATTTTATTATGAGCGGGTGGTCGCTAGTGCTCCCTCTGATTTCACCGAGATGGTGAACATGGGGATGCGATTGGAGGAAGGAGTCCGGGAAGGACGTTTGACTAAGGATGAAGGCTCTTCTAGCAAGCGATATGGGGCGTTTGCTAAGAAGAAAGATGGGGAGGCACATGATGTGCAATCCCATGCTAAACCCAGAAGACCCTCTGCCAAGAGGAAGCCTGTGCATCATGCCAGCAATCAGCATCAGGTGGCTCACATAGCACCTGTCTTCAGAGACAACAATCAGCATAATCAGCAACAACCTCAGTATCAACAGCAACATCGCCCACAGCAACAGGCTTACCAGCCTCGTGGCAACAGTAATCAGGCTAATTTGAATTATGATAGGAAGAAGATCACTTTCGATCCTATTCCTATGCCATACGCTGAGCTATATCCCTCTTTAATAGAGCGGAAACTGATTACCCCGAGGGATCCTCCGGCTGTACCTGCTAACCCGCAGTGGTGGTACAAGCCTGACCAGCATTGTGTTTATCACTCCGGTGCTCCCGGTCACAATGTAGAAAACTGCTATCCGTTGAAGACTAAGGTGCAAGACCTTATGAGATGCAGCATTCTGAGCTTTGAGGACTCAGGCCCCAATGTTACGAAGAACCCATTGCCCGAGCATGGGAAGTCGGTTAACATGGTCCAGGGTTGCCCTGGAAAATATAAGGTCAAATATGTAAGCCATATTCGACAGTCATTGGTTGAGTTGCATCGTCTGCTGTGTGATTACAGTCATATCGAGCACGACCATGACAAATGCCGTATCTGCTCCGTCAATAGATTGGGTTGCCGCCAAGTGCGCAAAGAGCTTCAAGAGCTATTGGATGAGGGGACTATTGAGATTCTTCAAAACAGAAATGTTGATGAAGATGAACCAGAAGTAAATGTGATCTCTCCTGTGTTCAAGCTACCTGAGCCTGTTGTCATCCGATATGATGGCAGCAAGCCGAAAGTCTCTCCTTCTTTGGTGATCAAGCCTACAGGCCCTGTGCCTTATTCTTCAGATAAAGCAGTTCCATTCCGCTACAATCCTGTTGCTGTGGAAAATGGGAAGGAAGTGCCTTTGCCTTCATCTTCCGTTGTGAGTATTACTGATGTCAGCGGATTGACCCGTAGTGGTCGTGTGTTTTTAGCACCGAAGCCTCAGGCTAAAGCTGATTCTGATGTTTGTCCGGTGGGGAATGCTGTTAATCCTCCGAATCCGGCACCTGTTGTTAAACCCTCCTCTGTACAAAAGACTCATACTTCTTCTGTTGGCCCTAGTGGCACTGTGAATGAAGACTGTGATGAGATGCTGAGGCTCATCAAGAAGAGTGAGTACAACGTTGTAGACTAGCTTCTACAAACCCCGTCCAAGATCTTCGTGCTATCTTTGCTTCTGAATTCAGAACCCCATAGGGAGGCTCTGCAGAAAGTATTGGACGTGGCTTATGTTGATCATGACGTCACTATCGAACAGTTTGATAGTATTGTTGCAAACATTACTGCTTACAACACTGAGTTTCTGTGACGCTGATCTCCCTGAGGAGGGAAGAGACCACAACATGGCTTTACATATATCCATGAATTGCAAGACTTATGCCATGTCCAACGTGCTGGTGGACACTGGGTCATCTCTAAATGTATTGTCGAAGACCACTCTTTCGAGATTGTCATATCAAGGGCCTCCCATGAGGCAGAGTGGTGTTGTCGTGAAAGCTTTCGATGGGTCGTGTAAGACCGTGATTGAGGAAGTTGATCTCCCAATCAAGATTGGACCAAGTGATTTCCAGATTACCTTTCAGGTTATGGACATCCACCCATCTTATAGCTGTCTCCTTGGTAGACCATGGATTCACGAGGCTGGCGCCGTGACATCCACCCTACACCAGAAGCTGAAATTCGTCAAGAATAAGAAATTGGTTGTGGTAGGGGGAGAAAAGGCTCTCCTGGTTAGCCATCTGTCTTCTTTCTCCTATATTGATGCTGAGGATGAAGTTGGAACGCCTTTCCAAGCTTTGTCTATTGCTGAGCCAATTGAGAAGAAGTTTCCTTCATTTGCTTCCTATCGTGATGCGAAACTGGCCATTGAATGTGGTGCAGTTGCTGGGTTAGGAAAGATGATTGAGCTTGAAGATTATAAATCCCGGGATGGCATTGGCTATTCTTCTGGGCTCTTTAATGAGAAAGGGTTGTTCAAGAGTGGAGGTTTCATCCATGCTGATCAAGCCGAAGAAGCTGCTGCTATCTTGGAAGAGGATGCAGAGGATACTGGCAACTTTGTTATCCCTGGCGGGATCTGCCATAATTGGGTCGATGTGGATGTTCCTACGGTCATTCATAAGTCAGCGTAATATGTTTGCTTTGTTTAAAACCCTTCTCCCATGCCAAAAGGAGAAGTGATGACATTGTTGGCAGCATTTATATAATGATATTTCATTCAATAAATTCATGTTAAATATTTGTTTTTCCATTTGTTTTCACTTTTTGCTTTTGCATGAAATTGGTGATCACAAAAAACCCTAAAAAACAAGAATAAAAGCAACCTTTTCATCTGCATAATGGTTTGCTTGTTTAAATTCTAAAGTTTTTATTATCCAAAATCATTATGCAGGTTGATTCTAAAACCCATTGAACATAATGATCCAACACCATCTCCCAATTTTGAATTCCCTGTATTCGAGGCAGAGGAAGATGATGTTGAAGGGATTCCTGACGAGATTACTCGTCTCCTTGAGCACGAGAAGAAGATCATTTAGCCGCATCTCGAAGATCTGGAAACAGTCAACTTGGGGTCTGAAGATTGTGTTCGTATGGTGAAGATTGGGGCACTTCTTGAAGAGTCTGTCAAGAAGGAGTTGATCAGTCTGCTACGAGAATATTCTGATATCTTTGCTTGGTCGTACGAAGATATGTCGGATCTAGATATAGATATTGTGCAACATTTCCTGCCGCTGAAGCCTGAGTGCGTGCTTGTGAAGCAGAAGCTCAGAAGAACTTATCCAGATATGGCAGTGAAGATCAAAGAGGAAGTTCAGAAGCAAATTGATGCGGGGTTTCTGGTGACTTCTACATATCCTCAATGGGTGGACAATATTGTGCCTGTGCCTAAGAAAGACGGAAAAGTCCGTATGTGTGTTGATTACAGAGATTTGAATAAAGCTAGTCCGAAAGATGATTTCCCTCTACCACACATTGATATGTTGGTAGACAATACAGCTAAATTCAAAGTCTTCTCGTTTATGGACGGATTTTCCGGATATAATCAAATTAAGATGGCACCCGAGGATATGGAGAAGACAACATTCATCACACCTTGGGGAACATTCTGTTATCGAGTGATGCCCTTCGGTTTGAAGAACGCCGGAGCCACGTATCAACGAGCTATGACTACTTTGTTTCATGATATGATGCACAAGGAGATTGAGGTCTATGTCGATGATATGATTGCTAAGTCCCGAACGGAAGTTGAACATGTTGAGCATTTGTTGAAGCTTTTTCAGCATCTGAGGAAGTTCAGGCTTCGTCTGAATCCGAACAAGTGTACATTTGGAGTCCGTTCCGGTAAGTTATTGGGTTTTATTGTCAGCGAGAGAGGTATTGAGGTTGATCCCGCAAAGGTCAAAGCAATACAAGAGATGCCTGCACCCAAAACTGAAAAGTAAGTCCGAGGTTTTCTTGCCCGCTTGAACTATATTTCCAGATTTATATCCCACATGACTGCCACATGTGCGCCGATATTCAAGCTCCTCCGGAAAGATCAGTCTCATGATTGGACCGAGGATTGCCAGAAAGCTTTCGACAGTATCAAAGAATATCTGTCTGAACCTCCGATCTTGTCTCCGCCTGTAGAAGGAAGACCTCTGATCATGTATCTGACTGTTCTTGAAGACTCCATGGGTTGTGTCCTGGGTCAGCAAGACGAATCAGGGAAGAAGGAATCTGCTATTTACTACCTGAGTAAGAAGTTCACCGATTGTGAGTCTCGATACTCTATGCTTGAGAAGACGTGCTGTGCTTTGGCTTGGGCTACTAAGCGTTTACGCCAGTACATGATAAATCATACAACTTGGTTGATATCCAGAATGGATCCAATCAAGTATATCTTCGAGAAGCCTGCTTTAACCGGGAGGATTGCCCGTTGGCAGATGTTGTTGTCTGAGTATGATATCGAGTATCGAGCTCAGAAAGCTATCAAAGGTAGTATTTTGGCTGACCATTTGGGACACCAGCCTATTGAAGATCATCAGTCTGTTCAGTACGACTTCCCAGACGAGGAGATTCTGTATTTGAAAATGAAAGATTGTGATGAGCCTACACTTGATGAAGGTCCGGAACCTGGTTCCAGATGGACGATGGTGTTTGATGGCTCTGTAAATCAGTATGGAAATGGAATTGGGGCAGTAATCATTACTCCTCAGGGCACACATATTCCGTTTACAGCAAGGCTAACTTTCAAATGCACGAATAATATGGCTGAATACGAAGCCTGTATTATGGGATTGGAAGAGTGCATTGATCTAAGGATCAAACATCTTGATGTGTATGGTGATTCGGCCCTAGTTGTCAATCAGATAAAGGGAGAGTGGAAGACGAATCAGCCCAGTCTTATTCCATACAGAGATTATGCGAGGAGGATTTCAACGTTCTTTACAGAAGTTGACTTTCATCATATTCCTCGAGAAGATAATCGGATGGCAGACGCTCTTGCTACGCTTGCTTCCATGATTGTGGTCAAATATTGGAATGAAGTCCCCAATATCACCGTGATGCGCTTGGACAGACCAACTCATGTATTTGCAGTTGAAAAAGTGAATGATGACAAGCCTTGGTATTATGATATCAAATGTTTCCTCCAGAACCAGGTCTACCCGCCTGGGGCATCTGTGAAAGATAGGAAAACTTTGAGAAGGTTGTCAGGCAGTTTCTACCTCAGCGGTGAAGTGCTGTATAAGAGAAATTTTGACATGGTTTTTCTTAGATGCGTGGATAGACACGAAGCAGACCTGTTGATGACTGAGGTCCATGAGGGTTCATTTGGTACTCATTCCAATGGACATGCCATGGCTAGAAAGATGCTGAGAGCAGGCTACTATTGGTTGACAATGGAGTCTGACTGCTGCAAATATGTGAAGAAATGCCACAAGTGTCAGATTTATGCGAATAAGATTCATATTCCTCCGACACTTCTGAATGTGATTTCATCACCATGGCCTTTCTCTATGTGGGGAATCGACATGATCGGCATGATTGAACCGAAAGCATCCAACGGACACAGGTTTATTCTCGTAGCAATTGATTACTTCACCAAATGGGTTGAAGTCGCTTCGTATGCGAATGTGACCAGGCAGGTGGTCGTGAAGTTTATCAAGAATCAGCTGATTTGTTGTTATGGTGTGCCTGATAAGATCATTACTGATAATGGATCTAATCTGAATAACAAGATGATGGAAGAGTTGTGCGCTGAGTTCAAGATTGCACACCATAATTCTTCTCCCTACAGACCCAAGATGAATGGGGCTGTTGAAGCTGCTAATAAGAATATCAAGAAGATTATCCAGAAGATGACAGTTACGTACAAAGATTGGCATGAGATGCTGCCATTTGCTTTGCATGGTTATCGTACATCTGTCCGCACTTCGACAGGGGCAACCCCTTTCTCTCTTGTTTACGGCATGGAGGTTGTTCTCCCAGTAGAGGTGGAGATCCCATCAATGCGAGTCTTGATGGAAGCCAAGTTGACTGATGCTGAATGGATTCAGAGTCGTTATGACCAACTGAATTTGATTGAAGAGAAGCGATTGACTGCCATGTGCCATGGTCAGTTATATCAGCAGAGAATGAAGAAAGCATTCGATAAGAAGGTCAAGCCTCGTGTGTTCCGAGAAGATGACCTCGTGCTCAAGAAAGTCTTGTCTTTCGCGCCCGATTCCAAGGGCAAGTGGACTCCAAACTGTGAAGGTCCATATGTTGTTAAGAGAGCCTTTTCAGGCGGTGCTCTGATGCTCACAACAATGGATGGGGAGGATTTCACTCGTCCTGTGAATTCAGATGCAGTCAAGAAATACTTTGCCTAAAAGAAAAACAGAATAGCTCGCTAAGTTGAAAACCCGAAAGGGCGGCTTAGGCAAAAATGAGCGTCTCGGTGGAGAACCCGAAAGGGCGATTCAGGCAAAAGTTAGAGACATAAAAAAGGTATATTTGCATCCCGCTAGATTGAGTACCTCACCCTGGGGCAATCTAGGCAAAAATTAGGGATTTGGCAAGTAACTGCATCCTGACAAGACTTTCTGTTCCACAGCCGTCTTTTCGTCAGAGATTTTTGATTCGTCATCAACTGAAGCTTCGAATACATCGGATTCAAATTGGTAGAGAAATGGTCATTATGTTCAATGTAGCCCTCTTCCAATATATATCACCGATTTCAAATTTGTACAGATCTATGGAGTCTTGCCATTTGCAGGCTACCATTCCATCAAATAAATTTGAGCTTTTACCAATTATTTGCACTCTTATTTGTTTCAATTCAACAAATGTTTTGCATGTTTTAATTGATAAAATGTCATTGTTTTAAATAATAAATTTTTCAAAAATTTGTTTTAAACAAAGTGAGCATTCACAATGATAAAAGGATACTTAATAATTTCTCAGTGCTCTCCCAAGGGTGGCGTGATTTCAAACAGGGTAAGACATTTGTTCATATCCCTGGCTTGGTTGTATCCTCTTTCTCCAGATTGTTGTTGGGGTTGTTCCCTAAGCAGAGCTTCTGTTGAGATTTTGTGTTCCCAGATCAGAGTGCTTGTTGGAAACTTCGGTTTTCTTCTCTTGCAGCATTCTCTCCCCAGTGTGGTTGCTTTCCTTTTGGAAGGTTCAGTAGTTGGTGGGTTGACACCCTGTTACTTCGTTTGTTTCCTCAGTAAAGTCGCCAGCGGAGTTGTTAGTATGATGTACTTCATCTATGTTGCCCCTCCTCATCAAGGTGCTTGTTGAGGTTTATACCTCTTTTCCCTTCAGCAGAGCAGTAACTCTTTCCTCCTCAGCAGTTGTGTTTCCTTTTGGAAGGTTCAGTCTTTGGTGGTTGATCCCCAGCTCTCCTTCTCTGCCTCAGATAAATCCCCAGTAGATTGGTGGTGGTAGCTTGTATCTGTGAGTGGTTTTCTCCCCTGCAGAGATTGGTTGATTTCCTGATGCTTGTGATCCCTAGTAGAATGGCTTGTGGCAGAATCTACTTGTGTGATCTATTTTCCCTCAGTGGGTTTACCCCCATTGGAGTTGCTGATAGTATCCCCAGTAGAGTTGCTTGTGCAGCCAGATTCTACTTGTGTGTTCTGTTCTCTTCAGCAATTCTTGCTTGTGCAGTGAGCTCTTGTTTCCTAGTTGAGACTGATGATTCCCCTGCAGAAATCTCGGGATTTCTCCATGTCCCCAACAGATTTGTCTTTAAGGCAGTTGCTGCCTGTTGTGAACTTCTGTTCCCCAGTTGGGTTGATTGATGATCCATCACTCAGAGATTTTGTGATTTCTTTGACATCTCTGATCTTCTGTTTTTTCCAGCAGATCTTTGCTTTTTAGCATATAGGTCTCCAGCAGATTGGCTTTCCAGTTGGATTTCTTTGGATTTTCCTCTGGAAGTGTAGTACCGGGCGTTTGATTCCTGGGCCTGTTTGTGTTAGATATGTCTGTTTTGTCAGCATTCATCAAACATAAATTACGCATATCCGTGCATACTTTCAACATTCAGATATTCATGATTGCATTTTTTGCCATATATCTTTTGTTTGTTGTCTCCTGCTAATGGTGATATAGATCTCTCCGGTAGATCTTCCCAAGCAGATGTCGGGTGTCTAATCTCTCAATATAAAGTCAGCCCCATAAGCAGAAAGTGTCTGTCTTTCCTTCTGCAATTCCCCAATGAGATATATCCTCGTGGATGACGGTTTTTTCCGTTTCCTCCCAACACATATATTGGGATGGATCTTCCTATTGAGTTATATCCTCATTAGGACGAGTCTTGATTCAGTTTGCCTTTTTGGTTTGATCCTGAATTGGCATTTTTGAACTGTCTCTGGTGCTTCCCTGTGGAATAAATGAATGAATTGCCCAGTAGCCGGCAATAGTTCTTTTTATCCCCAGCGGAGTTTGGGCCTCTACCCAGTAACCGGTAATTGTAAGTCCTATGTTCCCTTTTCCCTCCTGGCGGAATTTGTGGTTATATACCTTTTGTTCCTCAGCTGAGTCTTTGGTTTTCTACCCAGTGGTCGGTAGCGGTAAACCTCTTGTTTCCTCAGCCAGAGTTTCTGGTCTTCTACCCCGTATTCGGTAGTTGTAAATCCTAATTTCTCCCCTTTGCAGAGTTAACCTTGTTGTTCATCCTGATCGATGACGGTTACTCGTGGCGGTTATCATTATCCAATATTCGGTTTTGATATTCCTTCCTCCGGTTGGATAATTGCTCTGAGTAAGCAATTGTATCCCCAACAAGTCTTTTTGTGGATAATTGCCGTATGCTAGCAATTTTATCCTCAGTGGATCCTTTCACCGTTTGCTAGTGATTTGTTCCCCGGATCATTGATTTTTGTATTAATGCATCCCCGGTGAGTCCCCTTTAATTTACCCTTTTTGTTGGTAATGATTGTTGCTCCCTTTGATCGGTCATCATTATATACCTAGTTTTGGTATCCCGATGCCTTTCTCTTCGGTTGATTTATCCTTTATTAACCCAGTAACCGATTGTGGATAATCTTCCATGCGAGTGTATTATCCACGTTCTGACGGTAATGGATAATATATCTCATGCACTCTTCAGTCGAAGCCTGTTGTGTTTCCCTAGTCGAGTAAGATTCGTATTCCTTTGTGGAATCGAATATTCTTTGTTTTCCCTTTTTTTTAGCGTATCTCCCAGTAACCGGTGATATGTTTCCTGGATGATTGCCGGATGCTTGCAATTTATCCCCTGTGAGTTATCTTTCGTTTACCCTGTTGGTGTTGGTAACGATTGTCTCTCTTTTCGGTCGGTCACCTATTATATACCTAGTAACCGGTATCCCTGGTGTTCCTTCCATGCGAGTATATTATCTACGTTCTGACGGTAATAGATAATATATCTCATGCGAGTATACTATCCACGTTTTGACGGTAATGGATATTATATCTCATGCGCTCTTTGGGTTTTTTCCCCAGCTGAGTAAGATTCGTTTTCCCGTTGCGGAGTCGAATATCCATCTTGTAAGTCGATTTGCTTTTTCAAGCCTTCGTTTCGGATGATGAGTGTCTTGGCATATATACCAATTCACGCTTTGGTTGGTCACCTATTATATACCCAGTAACCGGTATCCCTGGTGTTCCTTCCTTTCTGCTCCCTGTTATGACTTTGGTCCCCTGTGGAGTCAGATATTCCTGAGTTGATGTACCTTTTTCAGGTCTTTCTCAGATGTTTGGTTGATTGATATCTCTCACCCTTATACCGGTCTTAGATATTCATTCTTCCTGAGCTTGTTACCCAGTAGCCGGTAACACCTCATTCCTTGTTGCTTCCCCAGGAGAGTCTTTTGTTAGACATTCCCCGGCGAATTTTCTGTTGTGATTTTACCCTTTTGTTGTATTGGTGTTTTCCCCAATATATGAATGTTTCCCCGGCAGGGAGGTTCTGTGTGAATCTTTTCCCTAGTCCGAGCCCGGATTTTTATCCGAAGTATCCTTTGTGGATAGTTTGAGTCAGCTTGAGTCTTTCCAATGGGTTTATTCCCTTTGGAAATTTCTTCTTCTTTTACCCAGTTTGAATCCTTTACTCCCCAGTGAGGTCTCCAGTCCAGTCGTGTCCTGCTCGTGCTGTGTCTAGTTCTTGTTTCCCCTAATTCAGAGTCGTGTCCTGCTCACGTATTCTTTTTCTTTTTCTTATCCCCATAAGAGTCCTGTTAGAGTCTCTATTCCTGGTGAGTGTATTACTCCGATGGATCGTCTTTTCTTCTTCGTGGACCTGTATTCCCCACAGAGTTTGTTTGTTTTACATGCATACATTTGCATCATGAGCTCTCTTAGGGACCAAAATTTGTCTCATTATTTTTATTTAAGCCCATTCTACCGCGTCGAGATGAAGATTTTAACCTTCACTTCTCCGGCTAGAATGACCTTAAATATGGGGCATCTGTAAGACCCCAATTTTGTCCCTAAGATCCCTCATGGCATCATATCATAACATTGCATTGCCTCAAGGATCATTGGGCACCTTGTTTCCTTCCCTATGGGTGGGATCTTTCTTGAGAGTGGTTCTTGATCACCAAGCATGGCTTGCATTTGTATATCATTGTTTTTCTTTTTGTCACTAACCAAAATGTACAAAGATATGTCATTAACCCTTGTTACTTGCAGCTGAAGCATTTGCAGGTCAAGCAATGAAAGGCATTCATTGAGCAATAGATGGTGGTTATTCTTGAGATTTGGGCCCCATGATCATTATCAATAGTTCATATGAGCTATGATGTCATTTTGAAGCAAAATCCCAAGTGGTAGAGGTCTAAATTTCATCAGGACATTTCCAGGTCATCTGAAGACCCAGAAAGTCAACTACAAAGTCAATTGTGGATTTGGAGGTGGGAAGTGATTAGAAATACTTCATTCATGTTCAAACAAGTCTCATTTGACATTTCAAACACTCACATTGAAGAATTTGAAGTCAAGTCAAAAATTTCCCAAAATGGAAAGTGACCCATAATTTGAAGTTTTCAAAAATGGAAGGGTTTTGGACCAACTTCAACTCAATCTTACATCATCAAAAAAGCTTCAAATCAAATTTTGTTGAATATGAAAGTTGTATATCTTTCTCTCCCATTTCCAAAAAGTCCAAGATCATGAGCATCTGATGAATGGTTGAGGAGATATGATCCAATCATTGCCAAGTATGCATGGAACTTCAAATGAGCATAACTTTTGAACCAAAGCTCCAATTTGAGTGGTTCTTTTTGCAATATTCTTCTCTTGACCTCTAATTTCCAAATCATGCATCACATTATATAAAATCTCATCACATAATCACTTGCATATCCATGACTTTTTTTGGAGGGAAAATGCAAAATTCAAAAATGGTCCATTGTATGAACTTTCTACCATTGCCATTGAGTTTAAAAGATAATTTTAAGTGAAAATGATGAGGCCAAGGGTACTATTCACGTGTAAATGGTACATGCACCATGCAAATTTTGATTTTTGCAAAACACCTTATTTCACTTAACCAAACTAATTATGGATTAGCAAAGTGATTAAGAAAGCATATATATACTCTAATCATAACAAAATTGAAGGAGGTTAATCACAATTCACATTTCAAGATCCAAATTCTCTCTCCCTCCAAAAAAAATTCTTCCATTCATAATTCAAAAATTTTCCAAATAGCATTGCAATATTACTTCATATTCTTGTTCCCTAGCATTGATTTAGTGCAGATCAAGTATTTGTTTGAAGAATTCGTGCAAGAATGGTACATAGCAAGCTCATGAAGTTAAAAATGGAAAGTCAAGATTAAGCTAGATCTACACGTGTGCAAGCTTCCTTTTCTTCACCAAACATCATTTCAAGCATTGTAGAGTGGATTTGGATACTTACAAGCTTCAGATCATGCAAAATCAAGAACTGCTCTTCAAGAGGTTCAGTTTTCGAATCTCTTAATTTTGAAATTCATGTATATATTCTGGTAGATCTTGTTCTCCTGGTGATTCTGATCTAAAAATCGTGTGAAATGATGCACTATAACATGAGATATGTGTGTTTAAAGTTTTACATCCATGAACGTTCTTGCTTGATTCTCTCTATTCTTGATGATTTGTGCTTAAATGATTGTTGATCTATGTTCACCGTTGAAATAGCTTCCAAATGATGTGCTTGGTTTTGATTTCTGAAAAATTCTGGAAAAAAAGTATGAAGCTCATGCACTGTTCATCTTCATCTTCGTGAAGAAGATGAAGATCTTCTTCCATGCGTCGACCGCACAACAATGTTGCGTCGACCGCGCGGCAGTCTTGCGTCGACCGTGTGAGGTCTTGCGTCGACCATGCCTGGCTAGGGTTTGCAGTGAAACGGTGTCGTTTCAGGCTTGGCGCGCGCGCTCAGTCAAATATGTACATGGTTCGATTCTGGCCGAGTGTGTTTTTGCAATTGTTCATCATTTTATTCACTTTCCCTCCAAATTACATACATGTGATCATTTCCATTTCAAATTATTTTCTCCAACTTGTAAAAATCATATAAAATTGAAAAATGATCCAATTCATCTCCAATTTTTTGCAAAATGATCCTTGTTTTGTCTAGGTTTCTATGATCATGAATTTGCAAGTTGTGCCTGGCTGGAAATTTATTTGCTCTAGGTTTATTGAACACATGTGCATTTGTGACCTTGCCTTACTCTTTCCTTTGTGAAATGCTTGATTTTAATCCAATGGACTTGAAATTTTGCATGCTGATTCTAGACACATTGATAGATGTTTTAGGGTTGGTTTTGTATTTTTCTCATGTACCATTTCTGTTTTATGCTTGTGTTAACATGGTGTGACAATTTGTGTCACACATTTGATTGTCCAACTTGTGAAATTTAATTTCCATGCCAAATGAACTTGGATTCTTCTGATTTTTTGTATGATGATCATGTTAGATATCTTGAATGTTCATGAATTTTTCCAGAATTATTTGAATCATTTCTGTTTTGTTTTGGAATTTTCATTCATGATGTCCATATATGAGCTTTGAAATTGCCTTTGACTTCTTTTGATGATGAAATGCCTTTGATGATTGATTTTGATGTGAGCCTTTTTAGGACATGTTAATATGTGTTTGAAGTTGCAATGTATTGAATTTCAGCTCCTGTTTTGAATTTTTTCCTCACCTTTGACCCTAGGATTTGACCTAGTGGTTTGTTGCTTACATGTGAGCTTTGAATTTCAGGTTTAAGCATCCGAATGTCATGGTTAATGATGCTTCATCACTTGAACATTGATATTTGCTTTTGATTGCTAACACTTGCTGTTTTGTAGGGCGATGATAACTCATTTGAGTTTGCCTTATGGCTTTTGTGTTTGTACATTGGGATTGTCTGTTGGTTATTAACTGTTGTCTGTTTGTCTGAAAGTTGTACTGATTGGTTTAGCTGTCTCCACATGTACCTAAGTTGCTTTAAGTTCATTTGAACTTTGCTTTGCTTTTGCTTGTGGTTGGCATACCACTTAGGTATCACTACGCCAAATAAGGGAAAAGAGGGCGCTTATTTTGGCCTATAACAGCGCTTTTAAGCGCCCTCTAAAGTGGCGCTGGCATAGGTAAAGACAGCGCTTTGTTTTCCTGGAGAAAGCGCTGTCTAAAGTGGCCACATTATAGTGCGCTTTCAGAAAAAAGCGCCCTATGGAGTGGTCCATAAAGGGACACCTTAGAGGGCGCTTTTAGGAAAAAGCGCCCTCTAAAGTTGTCAATGTAAAGTGTTTAGAGGGCGCTTTCAGGAATAAGCGCCCTCTAAAGTTGTCAATGTAAAGTGTTTAGAGGGCGCTTTCAGGAAAAAGCGCCCTCTAAAGTTGTCAATGTAAAGTGTTTAGAGGGCGCTTTCAGGAAAAAGCGCCCTCTAAAGTTGTCAATGTAAAGTGTTTAGAGGGCGCTTTCTGGACAAAGCGCCCTCTAAAGTGTTAGTTATTTTAAAAAAATTTGTTTGAAAAGCAGTGGATATTTAATTGGTAACCTGTTCGCATGCTGCAAAAGTGTAAAATTCATATTGATTTCATCCTTTAATCCAATGTTATACACCATTAATCCATTGATATATACAACATGAATCCATTTATATACAACATTAATCCTCCATATATACAACATTAATATATGATTCTTTGATCAACAATATACAATAACATATTCATGATTTAGTAAAATTACAATAACAATATACAACATATATACAACAACAGCATACAACAACAACATTCCATACATATATGTACAACAATATACAACCTAGCTATATGATTCTTTGATCAACAATGAATTGACACAATTCATCCTTGATTTCATCCAAATTTGCTCTTGAGTAAGTTTTGTATTCCTCAAAGTACTACAATTAAGAGAATAAAACATATTCATGATTTAGTAACAAATTAGATGAAATATTCGATAATATTAAAATAAACCCTAAGTTATTATTCCATACCATTTTTGGGATATCTATACGATTCAACGCAATGATGTCTCTCATAAATCTCAATACAAAAAATCCGCAATCGACCGAATTATTTTGCTGAGGACACTACACAGAAAAACAAACAATATATATATAGTTAATTTCTTACAAACACTATTATAAGCAAAAAAACAAACACTATTATAAGCAAAAATAAGATACTTAATATATACCTGAACTCTGATCCAGGTAATAATGTCCTTCCTATTGCGGTATTTCTTTTTCAATCTAAATTTTATTATTGCCCTAACAAAATAAAAACGTATATTGAGATCAATCTGACAGACATAATTAAATATACAAATACACACGAATATTTAGGGGAATTTCACTTACGCGTCAACCGTCTTCTTCATATTCGGATATTTACTCCAATCACCCGATAAAGAATCGAGATAATACACTATTAGTCTCGAAAGATCCATAGCAACCAACACCCAGTGACCACTGTAAAATAAAACAAAAATTTAGATGAATGAAAATTTTCTACGTAAAAGATATACATAGATTAGAATGAAATTATTAGAAAGAAAATCTAACCCGTTGCCAGAATTAAACGGTAAAAAATACAAATTGGGTGTAGTATTATCGTCGGCCGCCATGAATATATCGACTAGATCATTCTTTACGGATGTTGGATTATTCGTTATTAACGTTGCATTGATACGGGAAGCAGCAATAAAATTGAAACGGTTACACAATTCAGTTCCCCGCATCAATGTTACATACATATACCTTAAATAGAAACATAATAAACATTAGACTACTCATTGAAATGTGTAAATAAATTGTTCAACTAAGTAAATTATAGATTGATCGGAGTACCATACGTATGTATGAATGACAGCGATGCTCAATTCGGTGTGTTCAAAAAGTTGTTGGAAGTCCTCCTTTCCAATTATTTCGAAATGAGCAGCTCCGAAAACACCTTCATCAAAATTTATAGTACGAATGGCCCCATGCATAATATCGGACTCCTCCACCATTTTCTCAAGACGCATCATAATTTGAGATTTTGTCCCGGACGTCGTTGGAATATCCTTAGCAGCGCTTTTCAACTCTCGACCGGGAACCTAAAAATTCATATAAAATAAATCATGACTTTTTGTGATGCAACAGAATCGTTGCGTATATAATTCAATGGGTATATATATTTGTACCTCTTTTTGAGATGCAACCGACTCGATGCGTCTTGAAATCCCTTTAACAACTTTATGTGTGGGTCTTGTAGGAGTCTAACATTACCATATAATTGATTAAATATCATAATTGTAGCTGAATTGAAATGTGAATACTAAATATTCATAATCATTTAGAACATATATACCTCGGCATCAAGGAAAATTAGATCTGACGGCCAACCAACAAAGGATCCGACTGCATCTCGCATCAACGTTGTCTCTGAAACAACGTCAGGTAATGGTAGACGGGCGTCCGTATCTAATACGAGGTCAACCGAAACTTTCATAACTCCCACCGGGAGGGGATTATGGTGAAGTAATTCACCCGAAGTATTGTGCACTTTTCCCTTGCCAACCATGCGATAAGTTGGTGACGATAGATACAGCTGACAAGGTGAAATGCCCTAAACCAATAATAAATGTTATTGTTAACTTGTATATGTGTCAAGTAAAAAAGTGCTATTTTAATTTCATAATAACATATATAATTACCTCGGGAAATTTCGGTTGATAATTGATACTAGCTCGGTCACTAGTATCTTTTGCCTCGGAGGCGCACCTTTCCTCTCTATACCTTGCATTCTCAATTTGCAGTTGGAGTACTTGTGCCCTTAACTCCGCCAAGGTCTCCATCACCTCTTTGTTGGTAGGATTTTTTGTTTTTGGTTTTTTATAAAATGACGACGGAGTCACACCAGAACCCTTACCCCTCACACGACCGGAATACTCAGGAACATTTAGTACTCGACTAAGTACGCTCCTGCAATCCTGGACCTCGGTTGAAGGTACGGTTTGGGATAAAGTCTCCTGAAATATTATTAGAGGAGATTAAAATTGAATTATATGTCTAACAAAATTTTCGATATAATTAAAGAAATAATGTTACATATACTTACACATTCGTCATAAACATTTTGGACCGCTTCAACGACAGCCCCATCCTTCCCAACCCGAGCAACCTTCCATAATACGTGCTCCGGAAGAGATGTTGCGTCACTTTTCTCCTCGGCTAGCTACACATTGAATTAGAATATAAGATCATCAATTATAACATATTGTGACAATGTATAAGCTCATAGCATTTGAATATACTCACAATTCTTTGTTGTAGCCGTGCATAACCCGTACGCCCTTTTTTGTACGGATACGCGGGTTTTGATGCCCTTTTCCTATTTTTGTCGCTTACTTCCTGGATAAAAAAGTTTAAGGCATATTAGAACCAAGTAACTTAACAATTGTATAATACCATATTTAATAGACATTACATGGAATTTTTCGTTTCTTCGTTTGGCGACAAAGTTATCCCATTCATCGGCTGAAATAATCTCGGCATACTTCATTGGCCGTTCTCCTTCAACAAATTTTCCTTCCTCATCCTTGAGAAATTTGTTGCACAAAAAGGATCGAAATCCTCGGAGTCTTTTTCCGGCCAATTGAATACAATATTTTTGCCGGCTTTCATCGATGTGAAAGGATCTCTAAAAAACATACAAATGGAGTGTGTTATTATAAAGTAATATTATAACAATATATGGTTAACAAATAGTCAACAAAAAAACATATAACAATATATGGTAAGTACCTGTATCTCCGACCATATTTTTTCCTTGCCAACCTTCAAGTCCGGACTTCTCCAATTATCACATGTAATCGGAATATGTTGTCGAACAAGGAAACCAATGTAACTTGCCAACATTGAACCGTTAGGCTCAATTAGTTGGTCTTCAGCACTCCAATGTACTTCAAATTTTACACCCTTGTCTCTTGCACGAATGATTGACTTCATAACAGTCAATCCTCGTTTGATTTCTTTTTCAACATTATTACGTGATTCATTCGCGGCATGAGTATCGTCTTGGTTAGCCATTTTATCTGTAATATAGAAATGATTCAATAAGACCCAAGTAAGACAATGATTCAATACGTCAACACATTCATATACCTTCCATTTCTGTCATGTTACAACAATCTAAACTCTCTTTTTTTATCATTATTGAATACAAACTCACACACACCTACTGCATGCAAAAGACCAATGCAAACTTATGGTGTTTGGAACATGAACAAACTTGCATCCATAATCATCAAACTTCCAAGCACAAGCTCAAACACACTTCAAATATATCAGTTTTCAATCAGAAATAAAAAACTCAGTTTGCCCTAAACAACATTAATCAACATAATGCACAAAATGAAAAACTAAGTTTAGAAAATGCCCTAATCAAACACATGAAGAAAGTGAACGGTAACGATGGAGAAGAGAAATACCTTAAAGGTGACGGTAACGATGGAGAAGAAAGTGAACAGTGACGGTGGAAGAGGATAACTCAGTGAACGTGAACGCAGCAGCAGAAAAAGGCGACGGCGACGATGACGGTGAGGGAGGGAGAACGAACGGAGGACGAGAGTAATCGCAGTAGAGAGTAATCGCAGTTGAGAGAAAACCCAGTTACGTAAACGAAATAGCTTATAGAGAGGGAAAATAAAGAGACATGCAGTATATGTTATAATTTTAATGTTTACTAAAGGGGACCTTAGAGGGCGCTTTTGTAAAAAAAGCGCCCTCTAAAGGGGGCCTAAGAGGGCGCTTCTGAAAGCGCTCTCTAAGGCTTTCCAAAAGCGCCTTCTAAACTGGAAATGTACATGGACTTAGAGAGCGCTTTTTTAAAAGCGCCCTCTAAGGGTAACCTTAGAGGGCGCTTTCACTAAAGCGCCCTCTATTGTTGTCCCTCCATTTCCTCATTATTTTTTTTTGGCTTCACTTTAGAGGACGCTTTGTTACAAAAGCGCCCTCTAAAGGGGGCCTAAGAGGGCGCTTCTAAAAGCGCTCTCTAAGGCTTTCCAAAAGCGCCTTATAAACTGGAAATGTACATGGACTTAGAGAGCGCTTTTTTAGAAGCGCCCTCTAAGGTTACCCTTAGAGGGCGCTTTCAATAAAGCGTCCTCTATTGGTGTCCCTCCATTTCCTCATTATTTTTTCGCTTCACTTTAGAGTGCGCTTTGTTACAAAAGCGCCCTCTAAAGTGCGCTGTCTATTCTAGTAGTATGCTCCTTATTTTTTCTCTTCACTTTAGAGTGCGCTTTTGTAATAAAGCGCCCTCTAAGGGGCGCTGTCTATTCCAGTTTTTGGCGTAGTTATATAATCTCTAATCTTCATGTAGTCTGTTTCTTTACATTCATAACAAGTAATATCTTTGTTAGTTTTACCTTTTGAGGATGATTCTGATCGATCCCCTCTGGGTCTTGGTCTTCTGAAGTTGTTGTTCCTCTTTTTCCAGAGTTGTTTAACTCTTCTGGTCAGGAGGGACAATTCTTCTTCATCATCAGAATCTTCTGGTTCAGAGTCATCAGCATCTTCAGTTTCTACCTGGAAGGCTTTGGTTCTGTCAGATTTGCGTCTTTCAGATCTGGACTTTAATGCTACAGACTTGTTCTTCTTCTGAGGTTCATCTTCCTCTAGTTCTATCTCATGGCTTCTGAGAGAACTGACAAGCTCTTCAAGACTGATATTATTCAGATCCTTAGACAGCTTCAGAGCAGTGACCATGGGTCTCCACTTCTTTGGCAAGCTTCTGACTATCTTTTTGACGTGGTCTGCAGTTGTGTATCTTTTGTCTAGAACTTTGAGACCTGCAACAAGAGTTTGGAATCTAGAGAACATTACTTCTATGGCTTCGTCATCCTCCATTTTGAATGCTTCAAATTTCTGGATAAGCGCCAGAGCCTTTGTCTCTTTGACCTGAGAGTTTCCTTCATGAGTCATCCTCAGAGAGTCAAGTATGTCTTTGGCTGTTTCTCTGTTGGTGATCTTTTCATACTCGTTGTAAGATATAGCATTGAGGAGTATGGTTCTGGCCTTGTGATGATTTTTGAAAACTCGCTTCTGATCATCTGACATCTTACTTCTGGGAACTTCAGCTCCATCCTCTGTGACAGGAGGTTTGTATCCATCTGTGACAATGTCCCAGAGATCAGCATCATAGCCTAGAAAGAAACTTTTGATTCTATCTTTCCAGTAATCGAATTTCTCTCCATCAAAGACAGGAGGCTTAGCATTGTAACTATCCTTTTCATTTGTGTGGGCCATAGTTTTTCTCGTTCTGGATCTCTCTACACTGTTAAGTGTTTGATTGGAAAATCAATAACAGAGCCGGAGCTCTGATACCAATTGAAGGTGAGAAAAACAAGAAAGGGGGGTTTGAATTGTTTTGGAAAATAAGCGCTTTTTCAAAATGAAAATCACACAAGGAATTTATACTGGTTCGCTTATAACACAAAGCTACTCCAGTCCACCCGGCCAAGGTGATTTCGCCTTCAACAAGGACTTAATCCACTAATCTTGAAAGATTGATTACAAACAACGTCTAAGAGAAAGATCTCTTAGTCCTCTCAAGTATACAGACTGCGCAGAGTCACTTGAGGAAATACAACAAAGATAAAGACTTGTGTAATCTAGAGTGCTTCTAAGATAAGCAAATATTACAACAGTAAGAGCAAAGTGTTTCACGTTTTTTTAAGCAAAAGCTTTTTGAGGATTGAGAGAATAAAACGTTTTTAAGTGTGTTGATGTTTCAGTATATGCTTGTAGTGTTAATGTTGATTTGCAGTCCTTTATATATAGGAGTGAAGTAGTCGTTGAAGGTGATGGCCAATAATTTGAATTAATGCCATAACTTATATAGCTTCTTGCCAAGACAACTTTCTCTCCTCGAATGACTACTTTCCAAATATAGTTCCTTTTCATTTGAATTTGGAGTTTAACGTCTCTTTCTGTATTAGGAAATCCATTGCCAAGCCTTTATTTGAAGTTAACGTTACTCTTTCTTTATCAGGAAATCCGTGATCAGAGTCTTCATGTTTCTTGGAATCTTGCTATTTAACTTCTGATGTTGATCTCTTTGAGTTCTGATGGTTTCTTCAGATAGCGCTGAGAGCTTCTGGAGTTTGACATACCGTTGTTCAGAGTCAGAACTTCTAGAGCGTACTTCTTGTTCAGATGCTTCTGATATTTTGCTGTTTTGCTCAGAGTTTAGACTTTCTTGAACGTGTTTCTACTTCAGATGCTCCTGGTCTTCTGATAATTTGTATCTGATATGATTCTGTATCTGATGATTTCTTCCTTCTTTCCTTAGAACCCTGCACACTTAGAAACTTTTCGTTAGGGTGCCATTTTTGGTTTCATCCTTTGTTATCATCAAAATCATGAAATCTGTTGTAGAACAATTTTTGTTCTTACAATCTCCCCCTTTTTGATGATGACAAAACAAACTTAATTAGCAGATGAAACATAAACAATATCAGATCAGATAGACAAGAGCTCCCCCTGAGATAGGCTAGGGAGTTCAGAAGTTCTTACCAGAGCTTCCAAGCAATGAGGTTTCTTGATACCTTCTGCAATTTCTTAAGTCTAGTGTTAGATAAATTTATTTTTAAGAAAAATATGTTGCAGAGTGCTTAAGGTATTTAGACAGTATTTTCATCAGAGCTATTAATGACTTCTCCCCCTTTTTGTCAGAATCAAAAAGACATAGCAAAAAGAGAAAAAATAAGAGAAAAACATTGTATTCAGATAAAAGGCAAAAGAAACAAGGGCAAAAAGAACAAGTAAACATCAGAAACAAGAAAAGCAAGACAACAGGCAAACAAAATCCTAAGTGCCTAGGGGTTTGGAGGCGGAGGCATTCTCTGAAGCAATAGAGCTAGCATGTTCTGAATGTTGTCGTTGACAGTGTCTTGTTTATCCATTCTGGCACGGAGTTCCTTCTGATCTTTCTTCAGTTCTTCCAGCGTCTGGAGAACCATAGGAACAACAGATGAGGACTCCCCCTGAGTCAGAGCCTGTTGTGCTTCAGCAGCGGCCTTTGCTTCAGCTTCAGCAGCAGCCTGTGCTTTAGTTTCCTTTGCCCTTAGGATTTCAGCTTCCCTTGCTCTTTCTTCCTCCAGCCTTCTGGTTTCCTCTTCAGCTTCTCTAGCAAGTCTCTGCTGTAGTCTTGCCTCAGCATCTCTGATGTAGCCATTTCTGACTTGCTCAGAGATGTTCTTCAGTTTAAAAGCCTCAGAGGTCATCCAGCCAATGACTCTGTTCCAGTGTGTCCTTACAGAGTCAGGATCATCATTGACTTCAGAGTTAATGGTCAGAGACTTGACCTTTTGTACTGAAGCCCCTGCGACCAGCATTATGGCTTCCTCAAGGGTAGGTACGGAAAGGTTAGGTTCAGAGGTTTGAGGTGAAGAGGTTGGAGGGATGAGGTTTAATGTTAGAGGTTCAGGTTCAGCTTCAGGTTCAGGTTCAGGTTCAGCGGAGGTGTTTGGAAGGGTGATATCAGAGGTATGTAGGTCAGAGGGTTGAGCTTCAGAAGGTTGGTCTTCAGAAGGGATGTTGGTTGTTTGTTCTGGGGGAGGTGAAGTTACTTCAGATTGTGTTGGTTGTTGTGAAGCGAGGTTTTGAGCCTGAATTTGGGCTAGGGTTGGAGAGTTAGGGTCAGAGTATTCTGGGTCAGAGGAGAGGTCAAGGTATGGAGGTGATTCTGGGGCTGAAGATGATGAAGAGGAAGTGGTAGTGTGAGCAAGATTAAAATTGGGTAGAGGTTGTGAGGTTCTGGTTGTAGAAGGTGGGGTTTCAGAGGATGTGTATATAGGTGGTGTTGGGAGAGGATTAGAAGAAGAAGCCACAAGAGGTTCAGAGGGAATAGAGGGAGCAGACGTACCAGTAGTTACTTGCAGAGGCGCTGGAGATCTGGTTCCAGAAGTTTCTCCTAGCCTTGCTCTCTTTGCCTTTGAAGACTTCTTTGAAGAGGGACCTCTTTTGAACTTAACAAAATCTTCTTCTGAATCTAGACAGTCATCCAGTCTGAAGTCAGAGATGTCGACTCCTTCATCCTTCAGACGCTGCATATAGAAGAGGATAGCGTCTCTGGGTTCATTCTTGAAGAACCTTGCAAGACCATGGGGCAGCTTCCTCTGATCTTTCAAGGCGTCCCAGGAGGTGTCCATCGTGGGTCTGACTTGAATCTTCTTCAAGATTCCCATGCTCTTGAGATTTCTGGCGTTCAGAGGCTTTCCAGTATCTATTGCCAGATCTTCCATAAGCTTGTTCTTCTTCAGATGATCTACAAGCCCATTCTCAATGAAGACATCAGACAGAAGTCTTCCCAGAGGGATGTAGGATTTGGGTTTCATGTTGTTTCTTGTCTCCCTTACAGAGTCTCTGAGATATCTGAAGAGTAGTGCAGGAAGGCAGAGCTTCAAACCCTTGTGAATGCAATACAAAATGCACTTCTGATTTGTATTGATGTAGTCAAAGGAGTTTGATGCTGGGCGATGATGAATGGTTCCCAGAATGATCTTGAGCCATACTCTGAGGTTCTGATGAAGTTCTTTGTTCTTTGAAGGATTGCCTTCAGTGTTAAGTTTGAAAATGGTTAGATTTATTTCCTGAGCAACGCGCCTTGACCTAGGGTTGATATTGTAGATCCTTATTCCTCCAGTTTTCTCCATGTTCAGTAAAGAAGCAATTGACTTTTCAGTAATCACTATCTTTACCCCCAAAACGTAGGAGACGATGAAATGGTCATCAGCGTCAGCAAATCTCCAGAATTCTTTGATGAGATTTGGGTAAACAGGGCCATAAAGCCTTTGGAAGTAGTTTTCCCACCCTTGTAGACGGAGTTCTTCAGTAAGATCTACTCCATTTCTCCTCATGTTGTCGAAGTCCACCAGTGTTTCACATAACACTTCCAGTCCCTCAAAGGGAGTTGCTAGGTTGATATGAGGTTGACGATCAAGAACATGGGGTTCCTTGTATACTGGAGTAATGGAAACGCCTGTAATTGTTGGAGTGGAAATGCTTGAACTTTGGGCAGTGGGGTTGGATTCCATTTGTTGAGAAAAGTTGAAAACTTGTTGTTGTTGAGCATCCATAGTTGATGAAGAAAAAGATGAAGATGAAGAGTTTGTAGAAATGCTTCAGAGAGGGTTTGAGAGTGAGTGAGAGTGATAAGTGTGTGAAATGTGAGAGGAGTGTTTAAATACCCTAAACGAAAAACACATGCAAAACGACACACAATTCAGCGTTGGCACAAAACACAAGTTAGCACGCTTGGGGAAAAATGATTAAGGCTCATTAATGAATGTCTAATCCCAATAGTATGCATACTGCTCGAGGAGATCTTAAACGTTTGCCCTTTGATTTTTCTTCTGGACAGCTGTCTAGAAGTTCTAGGGTTAGACGCTAAGTGCTCCACGTGTTGATGTATCTGATCTTCAGGAATACCAAAGGATTGGTTCCTGGAGATTTCTAACTCAGATATCTTCTTAACTGGTAGAAGTATCAGAGGCAGAGGCAGAAGCACATTTGTTTATGTCAGAGTCTCATTTTACATCTTCAGAGCCATACTTCATTCGGGGCAATTTTGAATGTTCAGATTTTCTAAGATAAAAAGAAATCTATCTTCAGCTAGAGGCTTAGTAAAGATATCTGCCCATTGATGATCTGTATCAATGAACTTCAATGTTACTATCCCTTTCTGAACATAGTCTCTGATAAAATGATGTTTTATTTCAATGTGTTTAGCTCTGGAATGTAGAATGGGATTCTTACTTAGACAAATGGCAGTAGTATTATCACAGAAGATAGGAATGTTACTCTCGAAGATTTGCAGATCTTCTAACTGATTCTTCATCCAGAGCATCTGAGTTGTGCACAGTGATGCTGAGATATATTCTGCTTCTGCAGTAGATAGAGCAATAGTTGACTGTCTCTTGCTAGCCCAGGATATCAGATTGTTTCCCAGAAGCTGGCAATTTCCAGATGTGCTTTTTCGTTCTAATCTATCTCCTGCATAATCTGCATCACAGTAACCTGAAAGTCTATACTCTGATGTTTTCTCATACATCAGGCCTGGGTTAGGAGTTCTTTTCAGATACTTGAGAATTCTCTTAACTGTTTTTAAATGAGATTCTCTAGGATCTGATTGGAATCTGGCACAGAGACAGACACTAAAGAGAATATCAGGACGAGTAGCAGTCAGATAAAGAAGAGAGCCTATCATACCTCGATAGAGCTTCTGACAAACCTTTTTGCTTACTTCTTCCTTTTCAAGAATGCACGTCGGATGCATGGGAGTTTTTGCAGAGTTGCAGTCAGCCATATCAAATTTATTTAGAACATCTTTAATGTATTTGCTTTGATGAACGTATGTAACTTCTGAAGTTTGGTTAATTTGAATTCCCAGAAAGAACTTTAGTTCTTGCATTAAGCTCATTTCAAATTCTGCCTGCATCAACTCAGAGAATTCTTTACAAACAGAGGCGTTAACTGAACCAAAAATAATATCATCAACGTATATCTGGCATATCATGAGATCATTGTTAAGGTTCTTACAGAAGAGTGTGGAGTCAACTTTCCCTCTGATAAAATTGTGTTCCAGAAGAAAATTGCTTAAACGTTCATACCAAGCTCTGGGAGCTTGTTTAAGTCCATATAAAGATTTTTTAAGTTTAAAAACATGTTCTGGAAAATTTGGATCTTCAAAACCTGGAGGTTGGTTGACATACACTTCTTCTGAAATATAACCATTAAGGAATGCACTCTTGACATCTATTTGATATAATTTGATATAGTGGTTTATGGCAAAAGATACAAGAAGACGAATAGATTCTAACCTTGCGACTGGAGCAAAGGTTTCATTATAGTCAATTCCTTCTTGTTGACTATAACCTTGAGCTACTAGTCGAGCTTTATTTCTGACGACTTCTCCTTTCTCATTCAGCTTATTTCTGAATACCCATCTGGTTCCAATAATGTGAGTGCCTCTGGGCTTTGGAACAAGATCCCAGACATCATTCTTTGTGAATTGATCTAATTCTTCTTGCATGGCTGAAACCCAGTCGTTATCTTGAAGTGCTTCATCACAGGACGTAGGCTCAATCAGAGACACTAGTCCCAGAGGAGTATCTTCAGAGGTCCTGAAGGTAGATCTGGTTCTGACAGGTTCGTCCTTGTTTCCCAGAATCAAATCTTCAGATACGTTGATACGACTTTTGACTTTCTTTGGGATTTCTGGAGATTTAATTTCTTCACAGTTCTGAGTGACAGTTGCTTCTGGAGTTTTATCAGATCCAATAGTTCCGGAGCCTCTGATCCTTCCTTTCTGATCTCCTCCGAAACCTACGAATCCAGCATCTTTAAGTTCCAGGCTTTGGAACATAGACTTTCTTCCCGTCATGTGTCGCGAGCATCCAGAGTCCAGGTACCATGACTGGTGTCTGAACTTTGCTGCATAGGATATCTGCAACATAAACAATCTTATCTTTTGGTACCCAAAATCTCTTGGGTCCTCTTTGATTAGTTTTCCCAGAGTTTCTTATAACTTTGGGTTTTCTAGCATTTTCAAATTTTTGTTCTTGTGTGTGCGTATAGTGATATGAAAACGGAGATTTAAGTTGGTCACCAGTAGAAATTTTATCTTCCTTAGAATCATACCCAATTCCCTTTTTATTGTTCTGACTGACTCCATAAATCATGGATGCCATGACACTCCTTCCTATCCCATTTTTCAGAAATTCTTGAAAGGCTTCTTCGTATTTATAAATTATTGCATTTGAAGTCTGTGGAGTTTGAGATGACACTTCTTCCAGTTCTAAACATTTTTTATTCGTTGCATCTCTTTGTAATGTTAAGGATCTGATTTCATCCTCTCGTTTTAGAATTGTCATCTCAAGTTTGCCACATTCTTCAAATTTTGCTTCAAGACAGCCTTTTATATTTTTAAACTTTTGTTTTAATTTCTGATATGAGCTAAGAGTTTCTGACAAGCATGATTCTAGATCAGATCGAGAGAATTCAGAAAATATCTCTTCAGATTCTTCATCTGAGCTGCTCCTGGATGTGGTAGCCATAAATGCCACATTTGCCTGTTCATCAGAGTCAGATTCTGATGAGCCAGATTCACTATCATCCTAGGTAGCCATTAATCCTTTCTTTGTCCTGAAGGTATTTTTCTTGAAGCTTTCTTTTCTAGAATTGTCTTTCTTTAGCTTGGGGCATTCATTCCTGTAGTGACCTGTTTCTTTACATTCATAACAAGTAATATCTTTGTTAGTTTTACCTTTTGAGGATGATTCTGATCGATCCCCTTTGGGTCTTGGTCTTCTGAAGTTGTTGTTCCTCTTTTTCCAGAGTTGTTTAACTCTTCTGGTCAGGAGGGACAATTCTTCTTCATCATCAGAATCTTCTGGTTCAGAGTCATCAGCATCTTCAGTTTCTGCCTGGAAGGCTTTGGTTCTGTCAGATTTGCGTCTTTCAGATCTGGACTTTAATGCTACAGACTTGTTCTTCTTCTGAGGTTCATCTTCCTCTAGTTCTATCTCATGGCTTCTGAGAGAACTGACAAGCTCTTCAAGACTGATATTGTTCAGATCCTTAGACAGCTTCAGAGCAGTGACCATGGGTCTCCACTTCTTTGGCAAGCTTCTAACTATCTTTTTGACGTGGTCTGCAGTTGTGTATCTTTTGTCTAGAACTTTGAGACCTGCAACAAGAGTTTGGAATCTAGAGAACATTACTTCTATGGCTTCGTCATCCTCCATTTTGAATGCTTCAAATTTCTGGATAAGCGCCAGAGCCTTTGTCTCTTTGACCTGAGAGTTTCCTTCATGAGTCATCCTCAGAGAGTCAAGTATGTCTTTGGCTGTTTCTCTGTTGGTGATCTTTTCATACTCGTTGTAAGATATAGCATTGAGGAGTATGGTTCTGGCCTTGTGATGATTTTTGAAAACTCGCTTCTGATCATCTGACATCTTACTTCTGGGAACTTCAGCTCCATCCTCTGTGACAGGAGGTTTGTATCCATCTGTGACAATGTCCCAGAGATCAGCATCATAGCCTAGAAAGAAACTTTCGATTCTATCTTTCCAGTAATCGAATTTCTCTCCATCAAAGACAGGAGGCTTAGCATTGTAACTATCCTTTTCATTTGTGTGGGCCATAGTTTTTCTCGTTCTGGATCTCTCTACACTGTTAAGTGTTTGATTGGAAAATCAATAACAGAGCCGGAGCTCTGATACCAATTGAAGGTGAGAAAAACAAGAAAGGGGGGTTTGAATTGTTTTGGAAAATAAGCGCTTTTTCAAAATGAAAATCACACAAGGAATTTATACTGGTTCGCTTATAACACAAAGCTACTCCAGTCCACCCGGCCAAGGTGATTTTGCCTTCAACAAGGACTTAATCCACTAATCTTGAAAGATTGATTACAAATAACGTCTAAGAGAAAGATCTCTTAGTCCTCTCAAGTATACAGACTGCGCAGAGTCACTTGAGGAAATACAACAAAGATAAAGACTTGTGTAATCTAGAGTGCTTCTAAGATAAGCAAATATTACAACAGTAAGAGCAAAGTGTTTCACGTTTTTTTAAGCAAAAGCTTTTTGAGGATTGAGAGAATAAAACGTTTTTAAGTGTGTTGATGTTTCAGTATATGCTTGTAGTGTTAATGTTGATTTGCAGTCCTTTATATATAGGAGTGAAGTAGTCGTTGAAGGTGATGGCCAATAATTTGAATTAATGCCATAACTTATATAGCTTCTTGCCAAGACAACTTTCTCTCCTCGAATGACTACTTTCCAAATATAGTTCCTTTTCATTTGAATTTGGAGTTTAACGTCTCTTTCTGTATTAGGAAATCCATTGCCAAGCCTTTATTTGAAGTTAACGTTACTCTTTCTTTATCAGGAAATCCATGATCAGAGTCTTCATGTTTCTTGGAATCTTGCTATTTAACTTCTGATGTTGATCTCTTTGAGTTCTGATGGTTTCTTCAGATAGCGCTGAGAGCTTCTGGAGTTTGACATACCGTTGTTCAGAGTCAGAACTTCTAGAGCGTACTTCTTGTTCAGATGCTTCTGATATTTTGCTGTTTTGCTCAGAGTTTAGACTTTCTTGAACGTGTTTCTACTTCAGATGCTCCTGGTCTTCTGATAATTTGTATCTGATATGATTCTGTATCTGATGATTTCTTCCTTCTTTCCTTAGAACCCTGCACACTTAGAAACTTTTCGTTAGGGTGCCATTTTTGGTTTCATCCTTTGTTATCATCAAAATCATGAAATCTGTTGTAGAACAATTTTTGTTCTTACATAATCTCTAATCTTCATGTAGTCTGGAAGACCTGTCATGTTACTTTGGCAGGCACCTGTCTGAAGCCCTCCTTAAGAGGCCATGTTTTTGTTTGTTTAATGTTGTGCCAAGCAGGTAAAGTCCTCTTAAGAGGCAATTGGCAGATAAAAGGGATGTGTAGTCCATCCCCTGCTATTCAGTTGTGTCATTCACTCTGCTCACACCATGCGTTGATGCATTGTGAATAAGAACCCAAGATCTTATAGAGTCAATCATTTGTGGAGAAGAGTTCCCTCATTCTGAACTCCCACACTTTCTATTGTTTAAAGCTCTCCCAGGCCAGGGATAAGAGCTATGAGGCATAACCCTCATCTCCATTTCATCTGCTTCACCCTAACTCTCAATGTTAGGGTTAAGAGCTCAAAACACCCATACAGTATTGGCTTGTTTAAAGCCCAACCTTGATTGAGCCTCTTGATTGTGTATAGTGTGTGCTAACTGATTGCTTGATTGCTTGATTGTGCATCTTATATGTTTGCTTTTGCATATCTACTTGCATCATTCCATGTGCTTGCTTTTGCTTTTCATAGCATGTTTGTTTATGGGAGGAGTCTGATGTAAGACCATTGATTGGCTATCTTTTTCTTATGATCATTTCTTGTGGAGGTGGACATAAGACCATTGATTGGCACTCCATTTCCTATTTTTGTCTTGTGAGGAGTTAGATGTAAGGCCATTGATTGGTTATCTATTTTCTATGATCATTTGTTGTGGAGTCAGGTGTAAGTTCGTAGATTGGTTACCTGTTTCCTTGTTTGTTTTGTCCATTGAGGAGTCAATTATAAGCCCATTTATTGGCAGTTGTTTCCTATGATCTGGTAGGAGTTGGGACTAAGACCATTGTTGGGCATCCCATTTCCTTGGAGTCGAGTGTAAGACCATTTATTGGCAACTTGCTTCCTCTTGCTTCTTGCATTTGTTTTCTTTGTTTTGTGAGACTAGTATAAGTCCATTGATTGGCATATGGTATCCATGTTTCTCTTTGTTTTAGGAGATTGGTATAAGTCCATTGATTGGCATCTGGTATCCATGTTTTGTTTTGTGAGTCTGGTATAAGTCCATTGATTGGCATCTGGTTTCCAGTTATGTTGCTTATCTGCCTTGCCTGTTGCCTTATTCCAAAGGAATCACTTGGATCATCTATATATGATCTCAAGAGGTGAACACCTAAGAAGTTTTACATCCCTTAAACCACCCTTTTGTTTCTTTTAACCTCCATTTTGCATGTTAACTCAAACCAAAAAATATTGTGCAAACATTTTCACTTGTTTTCAAACTAGAAACCTAGGCCTTAAGCCTTTGATTTTTCAAACTTCATTTTCATAATACTTCTTTTGAATTGAATTCTAATCATACTTTGACCATTTTTGTGAATAATCCTAATTGGTTAATTTCACTCATTCAATTGTTTTGTGGCTTTGTCCATTCTTGATAAGTTTTCATACATTAGCCATGGATCTCAATTATCTTAGTGGTTGATGTGAATCTCACCTTTTGTCCTTAGTGATTGAATTGTAAGACCTCCTTGCTTATTATAGGGCATGGTCCCTCACTAGCAAGTTGAAGCTTTTCTCACATGGTGGACTTGTGGTTGTATAGGTTGAGTGTTCTCCCGTGGATAATGAAAGACCTTAGGGCTTTTGTTTAAAATCAATCCACCCATGTTTTTGGAAATCTTTTAGTCGAACTACGAGGTTTTGATCCTGTAAAGGTACGTAGGCAATGGTTATCCATCCAAACACAAAAATAATAAAATTATATATTCTTTTCTCATCCTCCCAATCAATGTTTGCACAATAAATATTTTCATAAACAATATCTTTTGCAACAATGTGTGAAAAGGGTTCCCTAGGAGTACCTAGGATGCTTTGGGTGCCTAACACCTTCCCTTTGCATAATTACCCCCTTACCCAGATCTCTGACCTTTCATTAGTTTTCTATGTGTAAAACTTCTTAGGCTTTTGTTCGCTTTTTAGTCATTCCTTTGGATAAATAAAAGTGCGGTGGCGACTCTATCTTTGTATGCTTTGCTTTTGATTTAGTTAATAAATCATAAAGTGATGAATACACCGCTACACTAGGTTTTCATCCAATCTTGTTTGTTAGCTAGAGATAGTAATGAATGATTTTGTTCACCATAAGGTTGAACCAAAAAGTTGTCATTTTGATAGATTGTATTAGAGATAAACAATGGATCAAAATGGGAAAACCCACAATGTGTGTTAGAGATAAACACATTGGGAGGACTTTGTGAAATAGTTTGTCATCTAAAGGAGTTTATAAGTTTTGTTGATCGAACATATACATACAAAGTGATCGTCGAACCCTAACTTTGACAATATTTCTCAAATAGAAAAACCAAAACTTTTACCGCATTTTATTACACTTTTATGCAAGATACTGTGACTAAAACCAAAAACCCCTTGTTACTACGAGTTAAGAATTGAAACAACTGTCGAACGACGGCGATATCTCACAATCCCTGTGGAGACGATAACAAAAACCCGACACTTAAAACTACACTCAACAGACTCATGCAAGGAGTTGTCATTAAAGGGAAAGTTGATGGTCAGGTCGGAGGTTCACCCAACAATGAACAACCTATAGTGGTTCGAAATAAGAAGATAAAGAAGATTAGTTATTATGTCATACTTCTTCCTATTGGGGTTCTTTCTCATAATTCTACAATTTTGATTATTCAAAAACATGATCTTGTATTTGGTGAAATGTCAGACAATATGTTGGAACATTATGTTCAACAAATGCAGTCTAAAATTGAGATGAGTATTGTAGGAAGTTTTACCTACTCTCTTGGTCTACAAGTTAAGATACTAAGAGATATTTTTACCAAATCCTTAGATAATGTTTAGATTAAAAATCTGAGTGATGCTCTTCGTATTTTGATGTGTCAAATATTATAGCAATTTATGAAAGGGAGGCTTGCAAGAAGAAATGTTTGTGGAAAGAGAATTCATGTGAATGTTCCTGCTGCCCCCATGGATAAGGTGGCATTCCATTCTGAAACCAGTGTTCATAATTGGAAGTATGTCTTCTAAAGAAAAATTTCTTGTGAAAGAGAGTTAAGTAAAGAAGATTTTGATTGTAAAGATGTCATGGAAATCATAAAATTTGTTAGTTCTTGCTATGAAAAACGGGTCAAGGAATTCATTATGAACGTTACTGTTAAGTGTAATGTTGAAGGTCGTAAGGAGTATATAAAAATGTATGATATAGGGGTAGAAATGGTGTGCGAAATGGTGTGATAGAAAAGCTAGGAGTATATAAATGTTTAAGATCTCCAGAATATATTGTGGGACATTTTAGAGCGCAGACTATTAGTATTGCATTTGGTTAGAAAATACGTCTTTTAGATGCAGTTTGTTAATCCAAATCAGTTTGGAAAAATATTTGGATTTGGAAGATTGGATATGCTTTGAAGGAAGACTTCTCTGCTTTGAGCTGTTTGGTAGAATTCCTCTAGTTTTCTCTTTTTTCATGCATTTTCTAAATTGTGGCAAAAAGAGGTAGAAATGGTGTGTGTGGTGGAGTGGCCAACTTAACTACCGACTTTGTGGTGTATGGAGTTCAGCATATGCTACTGACTATGTTTTACACTATTTGGTATAAACTATTATGATTAAGACTAACTGCTGATGACTGATTTGATCTTGATTTGATTGTGTGCACACATGTTGGAGCATCGGGCAAGATATCTGGCCCTTTTGGAGTGAGCTTTTGTGTTAGTAGTATTTTGCATATCTTGATATTAACTACTAATTGTTTGTGTTATGACTAACTAAGTATGTCAATGACTGCATGTTGATAATTGTTAGTTGGTAGGATTGTATGCCACTAACTATGAGTTGACGGAGTGTCATGCATGAGTAAGTTGTGAATGATTGCATGTCTATCTATACAAATACATGGGAGGATATTATAAAGTTAACCAATATATACAAACCTAAACTCTAAAATTAATAGAAAAAAATTATACCTCACTTGATTTTTTTTAAAATGGACTCTTAAGATAATATTTCTAAAAATCGTAAAGTATCAATCATATAAAAATATTTACATCACCTATAAAATTTAATAGTAATAAAAAACAATTTAATTTTGTTTTATACATCACTCAATCTTATTGAATAGTTCCATATTAAAACGAATTTTACTTTATAACTAAAATACAACTTAATATTTATGATATATTTTTATTTAGTATTAGAAATTTGCTCAATATTTTTTTATGCTAAAATATATATTTTCGACAGGACGAAACTACTTAATTTGTATACCTTTCTACTTAATTTGTATACCTTTTATAACGATATTGTATTACCCGTGCGAGCGCGCGGGTAGATGACAACTTAATTTTTTTACTAAAATATACATTTCTAATGGACCGAGACTACTTAATTTGTATATCTTTTATATAATTTTTTAATCATCACTATACTGGATATACTATATATAACAACATTGTGTTACCCGTGCGAATGCACATGTAGATAACTGAAGGAGAATTGCGATCCAAAATGCAGCGGAAATTAAAATTTTCTCCTTTAGAGATCCTTACGAATGGTCATGATCAGTGATAGAATATTTACCTCTTGTGACGGTTGAAACCTTTGATGCAGATCTCTTGTGACAATCAAAACCTTTGATGCAGATCCACGGAGCGATCACGAACGTTGAACGATGACAACGTCTCTACTCAGTCCACACGAACGGATTCCTTCAATCTCAGTGCTAGCTGGTACGAATGCAGGCTTTGAGAGTGAGAGAGAGAGAGAGAGAGAGAGAGAGAGAGAGAGAGAGAGAGAGAGAAAACGAAAATAATGCAACCGCCATAAATGCTTCTGCACAAGGGTTCTATTTATAGAACCACTTGTGTGGGCTTCAAGCTAAAAAGCCCACTTAAGTGTATTTTGGCTCATATCTTATAATATGCCCAAAATCACTTAAGTCCATGGTACCTTACCATATTTCATATTCTACTTAAGTACACCGTTCCTTACGATGTTCTACAACTCACTTAAGTGCACCGTACCTTACGGTGTTCCTTAGTTACTCTATCTCTCATCAATCCGTCCTTTGTGTGTGACCCTGTAGGTTTTCGCGGCATTGGCAATTATATTAAATCATGTATTTAACATAATAAACAGTGAGCGGTATCTAGCAACATATCACTGCTACCCAAGACACGAAAATATCATGTGATCTGACAAATCCTTCTGTGATAATACTTATGTGCATAATTACCCTTCTACCCTTATGTCTATATTGAACACAAGGCATAGACCGTGTCATCCTTGTCCAGTTCAATATTGGGCCCATAGACATTTATCCTGTTACGTAGGATGGGCAAATTCCATCTAGGTCACTCATGTCCCTCAGCATGCTTCGTGGAGTACCCATCAACTGTCTTTATGGTTATCCAGTTACGGACAACGTTTAATCAGCAATAAAACACTCGACTCTACATATAGGGTCCATAGTGGTTTCAGGTCGAAGAGTGGTATACACCATTATCACCATGAGAATAACTTATGACACTTTGCATAACTTTATATATAGTATTCTCATAGCGGGTCAATCCGGTATAAATATTACTCTTAATATTCATACCTATGTTTAAGACTTGATAACTCCTTATCCATGATCCATGAGATGTGATCATCAGTCTATATACATAATAGTCTTAATGCTTTAATGTTATCCCACTTCACAATAAAGCTCGACTACGGATACTTTAAGAATAGTGTCCTTATGTTTAATGTGATCTCATGATTAAGTCATACTCGATACATTAAACAGACTAGCTATTCTAGGGACTTTATTAAACAAACAGAATAAAGAAAAAGCATTTTATTATTAATAAATAATTCGATACAAGTACCAAAAGTATTGGCCTCTAGGGCTTACACCAACAATAACTACTTAATTATTTCATTTATTTTTTCTTCTAAGATATACATTTTTGACGAGCCAAAACTACTTAATTTTTATATCTTTTATATACATTTTTTAACCATCACTATACTATATTTATATACTATTTATAACGACATTGTGCGACCCATGCAAACACACGAGTAGATTAAATTAATATTTATATGACAATCATAATTTCATATATATATATATATATATATATATATATATATATATATATATATATATATATATATATATATATATATATATATATATATATATATATATATATATATATATATATATATATATATATATATATATATATATATATATTGTATCTTTTATATATATTTTTAACTATTATTATATTATATTTATTTATTATTTATAACGATATTGAGCGACATGTGAGAACGCATGAGTAAATGACTACTTAATTTATTTATTTATTTTCTACTAAAATATATATTTTTGACGGACCGAGACTACTTAATTTGTATATCTTTTATATAATTTTTTTAGCCATCACTCTACTATATTTATTTATTATTTATAATAACATTATGCGTCTCGTACGAACGCACAGATAGATGACTACTTAATTATTTATTTTTTATTAAAATATATCTATTTTTGACGAGACTACTTAATTATATATTTTTTATACATCACTTTAAATATTTTGTAAATGTGTTTTATTATATACATTTCTTAAACACAACTATATAATTTTTGTTTCATATAATATAATTTTTATTTCATATTTTGTTTGTTTCATATAATACCCTTTTGCCCTTATGTCTATATTAAACACAAGGCATAGACTGTGTCATCCTTGTCCAGTTCAAGATTGGGCCCATAGACATTTATCCTGTTATGCAGGATGGGCAAATTCCATCTAGGTCACTCATGTCCCTTAGCATGCTTCGTGGAGTACCCATCAACTGTCTTTATGGTCATCCAGTTACGGACAATGTTTGATCAGCAATAAGGCACTCGACTCTACATCTAAGGTCCATAGTGGTTTCAGGTCGAAGGATGGTATACACACCATGAGAATAATTTATGACACTTTGCATAACATTCTATATAGTATTCTCATAGCGGGTCAATCCAGTATAAATATTACTCTTAATATTCATACTTATGTTTAAGACTTGATAACTCCTTATCCATGATCTATGAGATGTGATCATCAGTCTATATACATAATAGTCTTAATGCTTTAATGTTATCACACTTCACAATAAAGCTCGATTATGGATACTTTAAGAATAATGTCCTTATGTTTAATGTGATCTCATGATTAAGTCACACTTGATACATTAAACGGACTATCTATTCTAGGGACTTTATTAGACAAACATAATAAAGAAAAAGCATTTTATTATTAATAAATAATTCGATACAAGTACCAAAAGTATTGGCCTCTAGGGCTTACACTAACAAACTGAAGATGATAAAGCTCTTGGTAATGATAAATCCTTGAATGCTATATTCAATGGTGTTGACAAGAATATGTTCTGACTAATCAACACATGTATTGAAGCAAAAGAAGCTTGGGATATTCTCAAGACTACTCATGAAGGCATATCCAAGAGTGTCAAGGTTGCGGCTATTCACAACAGAGTTTCAAAATCTGAGAATGATGTAATATGAATCCATATTTGATTTTAACATTCGTCTACGTGACATGGTCAACAATTCTTTTACTTTGGGAGAAAAGATGTCAAAAGAAAAACTAGTTAGAAATATTCTCAGATCTTTACCTCATAAGTTTAACATGAAGGTAACAACTATTAAAGAAGCCCATGACTTAAGCATCTTTAAGGTTGATGAACTCATTGGTTCCCTTTAAACCTTTGAAGGTTCTATAAATGGAAGATCAAAAAAGAAGAGTAAAGGTGCAACTTTTGTATCCAATACTCAAGAAAAGGAAGATCAATGTGATAAGGATATTGGAGAAAGATTTTCATAGGCTATAGCCCTTGTTGGGAGAAAGTTTAATAGTTGTAGCGGTAAAAAAATTGAGATTAAGCTATTGATTAACTTAACTCGCAAAACAAAAGTTGTCACTGCGCTTTTATTATTTCAAAAGGAAAAGGAAAAAAGTACGAACAAAACCCAAAGAAGTTTTAAAACAAAACTAATAAAAAGAGAACAAAGGTTTGGGGGTTATTTATGCAAAGGGAAGATATTAACACCCTAAACCTCTATGGTACTCCATGGGAACCTCTTTGAAAATATGCACATTTTGGCTTAAAAAAGGGTATTGTTTGTTAAAAGATTGGAGAGATGAAAAAAGAAGCATTTTTTATTATGATTTGGTGTTTGCCAAGACCTTTAAAGTCTCATTCCTATGTACCAACAAAGTGCAATGGAGGATTAAAACCTCGTAGTTCATGGTAAAAATAATGAAAGGAGTTTGTTTTGATTCATTTTCATGGGAAAGACATTTTTTCATTTTAAGGAGAATACTCAACTAGTCACCTACAAGTATGAAAACTTTGCATCATCATGAGAAGGGCCCCAACTTGGATAAGGATCAACAAGTACGCCACTAGCTCCCACAGATAGAAAAGAGTCATCATCAATACTATAGAGATAGGAGAATTATAACTCAACTATGGAAATGACTCGTGTCTAATGCCTTGAGAAAAAGTTTAAAAAGAAGAAGTACACAAGAGTACAAGAATGATTTGAATGAGTTAGGCACATTTTAAGTATTTTGAAATTAATTTAAACATTCTTAATATAGATTAACATTTATTAAGAAAAAGGTTTTGAAAATCACTTTACAAAAGTCAAGGTTTATTGAGGAAGTGGTTCAAATTAAAACAATAAGGTTTTTAAAAAAAGGGAAGAGATTTTGAAAATTAAAGAAGGGGGAAGGAGACGAATAGACTATCCTAAAGAAGTAAAGTAAAAGCTAAAAAATAAAGATCTAACCAAGAGATAACAAGCTTTATGACATAAGTCAAACAAGAATTTCCTCCTTTGGATTAAGCCTCAAGCAAGCAAAATAAGCATATAGTAATCTATGTGTCAGATGAAACCAGAGTAATCAGGCTAGGTATTCACAGAGAAATCCTAAGTCATAGGTATCAGATGAATTCCAAGGTTTCAAATCACAAGTCCCAAAGCAAGGGTCAAGATCCTAATTCTAAGTCCATAACTCCACAATGATGCCAAGGATAGTAACCACAAGTCCATGAGTTAGGAGTAACAAGCTTTTCTTTTTGGTTTTTTCTTATTAGTATCTTCTTTATAATGATATCAAAAGGAAGGTCCAAATGGACAAAGAAAAAAATAATATAATCACATAATAATATGATATGAAATGCTAAACATAAAATATAAGGTAAATTACATAAAAAGTAAAGGCATAAAGGTAAATGACTTTGAAGTAAAAGTTAATACAAGTAAATTGTTAGTAAATGATGTTAGTAATCAAAGATGAGAAGATGTTTTGGTCATTTTTTGGAGAACACTCAACTATCCACTCACAAGCATGGAAATATGAACCTTATACATCATTTATAATAAGGGCTCTAACTTGGATAAAATCAACAAGTATGCCACTAGCTCTCACAAATGGAAAAGGAGCAACATTTTCATACAATACCGTGAGGAATATGAGACTTACAATCTCACTTATAAAAATGTCATTGCCTTTGGTACAAATTTAGCTCTATGTAAACAATCGTAATTGGACTTATGTAGAAGTCACAACTATCTGAGGTCAGTCAATAATAATGTTTGTGTTAATACATGCTAGAGAAATGATATGTAAATCATCCGCCTAAAGTTATGCCACACAAGAAAAGAAAATGAAAGGGAATGATCAAGCACAAAGGTTAGGGGGATCATCCATTACTTCAATCCATATTTCATGACACTTAAGACAAACTTATGCATCAATCCAAAGTACCTTAAATGATTCATGATCACTTAGAAGATAGATTTGAAATTATGAAAGTTCATCAAGCACCAATCCACACATCATGAACAAGATGGACACCAATCCATCTAATTGATCAAAAGAAAAGAAAGGTATGAAGAAGAAGGGGAACAATAGAGGTCACACCCAAATTGAATCACAAATTTGATCAAAGTCATCATTAAAATCAATCATTCATTTTGGTGGATTAGGGTTTTCACCCATCAACATCCAAGATCCATTGAGTTTGATGAGACTTGAGTCAAAACCATCATGATCCAAGGCCAACAGAAGTCCACAGGTCAAACAAATTAAAAAGGCAATTAATATGAAATAAAAATGCATAAAAGATATTTTTAAATGACTTTTAAAATGAAAATACAATGGAAAATCCACAGAATCCTTCAAAACACCAAATAAATGGCCAAGAAAATTATGGAATGTTAGAAATAAAATGAGAAACATAAAATAAAATTTTCAGAATTAAAAAATGCATAAAAATATTTTAAAACCAATTAAAACAAAGGAGAAAAGAGAAAATTCATGAAAAATAGAAAAACAATGAAATAAAATGTGAAAAAATAAAAATCATATGAATAAAAATAAAAGAGAATTTTAGAAATTATTTTGGTATTTTTTGGATAAAAAATGAAATTACTACGATTTTTTAAAGAAAAAGAAATTTAAAATAATAAAAGAAAAAGAATTAAAAACAGAAAAAATCAGGAGCGTTGGATCACGCCTCATTAATTGACGCGGCAGATCCAACACTCTAAATGCTAAGAAACACGATGGAATGCGCTACAAACCAAACACAAGATCCAGTTTGAATTTAACCAATCAAAACATTTCAAAATGCCAACGTGTCTAGTGCAAACTCAGACCACCTGAGAAATACTCCGGTGAGCTCTCACCGGAGTTTCATCTTTTGGTAATTTCAGAATACGAGACCACCACCATTGTGATTCTCTTCTCATCCCGAATTTAACCTTATGCTTCAAATTCATTTATGTGAATTGAGCAAAGGAAATTTCAAAGAAGTTTCAAAAACAAGCAAGTCACGAAAAATAAAATTAAATGATGAACACGATCAATCAACACCAGATAAGTTAGGGGAAAGCACCGGAGAGTGAAGGACTACATTGTGGTAACTTGTTTGAGTTCAAATGATGATCATAACTACCTTATCAATATGGTGATCAGAAGTTGATGAAGCTCGATCTAGTTAGAACACTTCAGAAGGTCTCAAATCTTGGGAGTTGTTGCAAAAGCTTCAGAGGATTCCGATGGAGATGATAGAATCAAGAAAATGGATTGAAACAGGCTGAAACTCAAAACACGATAGTTGAATTTTCTGGAAAAACTTCAAGTTGCAGCAGGGGTTTCTTGGCTCTCAAAAGCTTACAAATGAAGGCAACAGGTTCCTCTATTTATAGGCAATGTAATTGGATCCAAATACGTGTGGAATGATGCAGAATTCGTGCAAAACGAATTTGATCCAAGTGTGTGAAAAATGTGACTTTAAACTCCTCAAAACTCAGTCAAATGATGTGTTTTAAGTGTCAATTAACTTTTAGAGGTTTGATTAAACATGTTTAGGACCAAAACACTTACTAATTTGGCTTAGAATTGAGTTTAGTCGTGATTAAATTTCGGGCAATGGTGATTTTTTCAGTTTCAAGTCACCATGTTCAACTCAATTGGGCATCCTACTCAAGAGGCTTTATGATCTCATTCTTTTTGAAATGTGTTAACATCATGGACAAGATTACAATGAGCTAAGAAAGGTTGTATTTAGATGTTTGAGCACAAATTTATGGTGTGTTGAAGTTGGCATAAAATACTGGTTCCATAACTTAGAAAAATTTGAATACTTCATGGCTGAAAATGACCTATAATGTCCCAATGAATTCCATGGCCTTCCAAGCATAATTTGGCCTTGGTCCTTGAAGCAAACTTTTAGAGTGTATTACCAATGACATTATGCAAAAAGAATCAGATCCGTATGTTGAAAATTGAAGAAATTATGATCTTTTAAAGTTGGAAAAAAGTCACTTGAAAATAGGTCAGATTTCACTATGTCCACAAATGGCCTATAATGTCTCCAAATGTTTGATGATCCTTCAAGCATAATTGGATATTGTCATGTAAAGATAAGTTGTAGAGGATGTTAATAAGAGTCATATGCAAAAAGGGGAACTAAAAAATGTTGAGAATTGAAGGAGTTGTGATCCTTGGAACTTTGACTTCAAAATATTAACTTTTAGGTCAAACCCTTTGGAACAAGCTTGTGCTCTTGGACTTTCTTTTCATTCCAAAGCACATGGGTGATCACATGAGCTCAAGATAGGTGTAATTGATTTCCTATTGATTAGATTGCTCAAAGCTTGAATTTTATTGTTGAAGAAGGCATGAAAATAAGCACATGAACCTTTAACTTTCTTGAGAAGTAGGCCACCAAACTTTGAGATGCTTTTTACTTGAGGAACCCTAACTTTCACCATACACTTAAGAGAAACAAGATATATTTTTGCTATTTTCATTAGTGGTTATATAAGCAATGAATCAAATAAACACAAAGGTAAACAAAGAGGTTCTTGGTGATTCCTGCAAGAAGCAAACCCAAAGATGAATAAGGGAAAGGACCAAGATATGACCTTGATTGTATTCAAAAGATGCAAATGAGATGTGGGATCGTAGGGTTAAAAATTAGGGTATGACAATTGTGATTTCAAAAAGGTGGACAGAAACTGAAGGGAAAATGTCTCAGGCAAGAGGTCAGACATCAGTCCCCTAAACAAGAGCAAAAAAGATTTCAAAGATAATAAAGGAAAAGAAGCCCAATGTTTAGAATGTGAAGGGATTGGTCATATTAAATATGGATGTATTACTTTTTTAAAGAAATGGAAAAAGGGATTATCTATCACTTGATCTGAATTTGATGATCAAAGTGAAGGAAAAATAGCTAATGAAGTGATTGCTTTTATTGGGAAATATGATTCTTGCAGTGAGGCTAATGATGAAGAGATGTTAGGAGAAGAACTTGTTGAAATTTATAGAGATCTACTCACTGAATGGAAGGAAACTTGGTTGTGATAAGAGAAGAAAAATAAGACCATAAGTGATCTAATCCTTCAAGAAGAGAAACTTGGCTCAACCATTATAGGTTTGGAAGAAGAAGTCACATTGTTAAAGTCCAAACTTGAAAATATGCCAAAATATGTACATATGAAGAACAACGGTTCAGATATGTTGAATGATGTCTTAGAAGGGAATATGAAGTATGTAGGTTTTGAATATAGTTCCATGAATAAAAAGATCAAAGTCCAACCTAAGAAGAGGACTGAGTTTCAGATGGTGGACCACATGTCTCGGCGTCATGCTCGACATATGTATCCTTAACAAAGGGGTTACAAGAACTCTGCGAAGAGATGTCACCACTGTGGTAGACATGGTCATATAAGACTTGTTTTCTATAATATCTATGGATATCCTCAGTATTATAGTCAGTCAAAGTCCAAAGGAAAGAAAGGGAAGAAAACTCACACTAAAAAAGTGTGGAAACCCATTGAAACTGTCAAATGTCTTTTAGCTCTTGTTCCTCTTGGAGTTTCTTCTCGAAATGATTGGTATTTTGATAGTGTATGTTCATATCATACTATATTGAAGAGTTAAAGCCATATTCTAATAGTTATGTCACATTTGGTGATGGAACTAGAGGAAGAATCAAGGGGATACGCAAGTTGGTGAGTCCAAATTTACTATGTCTTGATGATATGATGCTAGTAGAATGATTAACTGCTAACTTGATCAGCATAAGTCAATTATGTGATCAAGGTCTGAATGTTAGCTACTACAAGTCAGAATTTATTGTCTCTAGCAAGGATTAAGTGGTGTTAATGAAAGGTTTAAAATCCAAAGACAACGGTTATATGTGGATTTCTCAACCCTCGCCCAAGGTTAAGAGAATGAAGGAGATCATATCTGAAGATGGTGTCAAAGGGTTGCCAAAACTATTGAATAAGGTAAAATTCATGATGTGTGTCAGGTTGGAAAGTAACCCAAGTTTTCATATAAGATGTATCAATATCTTACTCGTGTCTCAAAATTACCACTTATGGGCTTTATGAGACTCATGCAAGGAGTTGTCATTAAAGGGAAAGTCGATGGTCAGGTCGGAGGTTCACCCAATAATGAACAACCTATAGTGGTTCGAAATAAGAAGATAAAGAAGATTAGTTATTATGTCATACTTCTTCCTATTGGGGTTCTTTCTCATAATTCTACAATTTTGATTATTCAAAAACATGATCTTGTATTTGGTGAAATGTCAGACAATATGTTAGAACATTATGTTCAACAAATGCAGTCTAAAATTGAGATGAGTATTGTAGGAAGTTTTACCTACTCTCTTGGTCTACAAATTAAGATACTAAGAGATATTTTTACCAAATCCTTAGATAATGTTTAGATTAAAAAGCTAAGTGATGCTCTTCATATTTGGATGTGTGAAATATTATAGTAATTTATGAAAGGGAGGCTTGCAAGAAGAAATGTTTGTGGAAAGAGAATTCATGTGAATGTTCTTGCTGCCCCCATGGATAAGGTGGCATTCCATTCTGAAACCAGTGTTCATAATTGGAAGTATGTCTTCTAAATAAGATTTTTTTGTGAAAGAGAGTTAAGTAAAGAAGATTTTGATTGTAAAGATATTATGGAATTCATAAAATTTGTTGGTCCTTGCTATGAAAAACGGATCAAGGAATTCATTATGAACGTTATTGTTAAGTGTAATGTTGAAGGTTGTAAGGAGTATATAAAAGTGTGTGATATAGGGGTAGAAATGGTGTGTGAAGTGGTGTGATAGAAAAGCTAAGAGTATATAAATGTTTAAGATCTCCATAATATATTGTGGGATATTTTAGAGCACAGACTGTTAGTATTGCATTTAGTTAGAAAATATGTCTTTTAGATGCAGTTTGTTAATCCAAATCAATTTGGAAAGATATTTGGATTTGGAAGATTATATGCTTTGAAGGAAGACTTCTCTGCTTTGAGCTGTTGGTAGAATTCCTCTAGTTTTCTCTTTTTTCATGCATTTTATAAATTGTGGCAAAAAGAGGTAGAAATGGTGTGTGTGGTGGAGTGGCCAACTTAACTACCGACTTTGTGGTGTATGGAGTTCAACATATGCTATTGACTATGTTTTACACTATTTGATATAAACTATTATGATTAAGACTAACTGATGATGACTGATTTGATCTTGATTTGATTGTGTGCACACATATTGGAGCATCGGGCAAGATATCTGACCCTTTTGGAGTGAGCTTTTGTGTTAGTAGTATTTTGCATATCTTGATATTAACTACTAATTGTTTGTGTTATGACTAACTAAGTATGTGAATGACTGCATGTTGATAATTGTTAGTTGGTAGGATTGTATGCCACTAACTATGAGTTGACGGAGTGTCATGCATGAGTAAGTTGTGAATGATTACATGTCTATCTATACAAATACATGGGAGGATATTATAAAGTTAACCAATATATACAAACCTAAACTCTAAGATTAATAGAAAAAAATTATACCTCATTTGATTTTTTTTTTAAATGGACTCTTAAGATAATATTTCTAAAAATAGTAAAGTATCAATCATATAAAAATATTTACATCACCTATAAAATTTAATAGTAATAAAAAACAATTTAATTTTGTTTTATACATCACTCAATCTTATTGAATAGTCCCATATTAAAACGAATTTTAGTTTATAACTAAAATACAACTTAATATTTATGATATATTTTTATTTAGTATTAGAAATTTGCTCCATATTTTTTTATGCTAAAATATATATTTTCGACGGGACGAAACTACTTAATTTATATATCTTTTATAACGATATTGTATTACCCGTGCGAGCGCACGAGTAGATGACAACTTAATTTTTTTACTAAAATATACATTTCTAATTGACCGAGACTACTTAATTTGTATATCTTTTATATAATTTTTTAATCATCACTATACTGGATATACTATATATAACAACATTGTGTTACCCGTGCGAATGCACATGTAGATAACTACTTAATTATTTCATTTATTTTTTCTTCTAAGATATACATTTTTGACGAGTCAAAACTACTTAATTTTTATATCTTTTATATACATTTTTTAACCATCACTATACTATATTTATTTACTATTTATAACGACATTGCGCGATCCATGCAAACACCCGAGTAGATTAAATTAATATTTATATGACAATCATAATTGAGGGACATGTGCGAACGCATGAGTAAATGACTACTTAATTTATTTATTTATTTTTCTACTAAAATATATATTTTCGACGGACCGAGACTACTTAATTTGTATATCTTTTATATAAATTGTTTAACCATCACTCTACTATATTTATTTACTATTTATAACAACATTATGCGTCTCGTACGAACGCACATATAGATGACTACTTAATTATTTATTTTTTATTAAAATATATCTATTTTTGACGAGACTACTTAATTTTATATATTTTATACATCACTTCAAATATTTTTTTAATATGTTTTATTATATACATTTCTTAAACACAACTATATAACTTTTGTTTCATATAATATAATTTTTATTTCAATATTTTGTTTGTTGACTTCTGGCTCAAGTCTCTTACTAATTATTATTAAAAAATTATTTTATTTGTCATAATTGTCTTAAATAAAATTAAAATCAATTTTTAAAATAAATATATCATTGAATACAAAATGTTTTACTAGTGTTTTTTTAAACTTTAATTTAGTAAAAAAAATAATTAAATTGTACCCAAGACAAATATTAAATTATTAAATATTATTAACTAATGGTATAAAAAATGAAATAAAAATAGTAAAACTAAACCCAAAATCACCAAAATCAAGTCTGGGCAACAGCCCCTTTCCATTGTATGTGGCTTCATCCCTTACTGCAGATGAATGGAATTTTTTTTTGAATGTATAAAGGATGGTGCAAGAATTCTACCGCAAATAAAAAATTTATCATCTAAATTTAAATCTATTCAATTATAAATTATTTTATTTTCAACTTAACTTTGTTCAAAATTAATTTTACATAAATAATTTATTAAAAATAAATTTTCATTTATCACAAAATTATTTCTAAAAAAACTAAATCAAAACTTAAATTAACTAGAATGACCGAAGTTTTCTTTTATAACTAAAGAAATGGCAAAAGAGAAAGTTGTGTGAAAAGAATTGAATGACAAAAAGAAACGGCACTTTATGCGCATGCTCCTTGCTCACTCTTGAGAAACTTCCAAACTTTTTTTTTTTTTAAATTTAAAAAAATTCAGATGCACTAGAGTATGTATTTCTTCCCTTTTAAAACCTTTTAAAGTTTTTGATACATATTTCCTTTACCTTTAGGTTAATATATTGGTTTAATGAATTTTAATTCAGTAATTTAGTTTAATGTTGCGTTTTAATTTTTTAACTAAATGTTATAAGATAATTCTTTAACTTTACTTCTATTATTCTATTTGATCTTTTTTTTTTTAATTTTTAACAAAAAAAAATATTAAATTTTGGTGATATGGCGTGACAATAAAATCATTGAATACAAATTTGAATAAAAATATATAGTTAAAAATCCATACATAGTTTAAATTGCAAAGATTTTATTTTCAGAAATTAAAAACTCCGAAAACAAAATCTCGGAGTTTAAACGGTGTATCCGTTTTTAACTACATATATTGATCCATATTTGTATCAAATCAGGAACTAAAATGGATAACTAAATTGAAGTTAAGAGACTAATTTATAAAGTTTTTAAATTAATTGAATAAAACGAAACATTAAATTAAGATAAAAAATTTAGTGACTAATTATATCTAATATATGTCAAATCGACATTCCATTTAGATCTGTCTCACAAAAGTTTATAAAAAAATTAGGAATAGATTGAACATAATTAAGAATGCAAGTCTAAAATATTATTCTGGCTCACATTAAAAATGAGAGTGTGACGAAACGGAACAGCAGACACGACACATTTTAAACTTAAAATTACAACAACAAAAATAGAACAGAGCGAGACTAGCATATTAAAGGGTGCGTAAACTCTGATGTGTCATCATGAGGGGAAAGCATACATATCGGGTGAAACACTCATCTAAAGGTCAAAGGATCATCCAAACAAATGTGAGATACCACATATTTACCTAAAACCTTAAGGTGATAGGTGTATGAGTCATTTCACTTATAAAATATTCAACCTCGATTTTTCTAAGTAATAGGGGACTTAGAGTTCACATTTTTTTCTCAGCACAACTCACACTTGTTTCTCAATATTCATCCCCACAAGTGTGATCATCTACTATACTCCCCCTCAAGTGGAAGTTCTTTCATTCACGTGTTTGTACCACCATTAAAAGACATTTTTATCTTGTCATGGGCACTTCAATGGGACACGCCTCTTGGCCACCATGTTAGGAAGACTTTCGACACAAGGAGTCAGTCCCTTACTCAACCAGACTCTGATACCACTGAAATCATGAGGAGAAAACATACACATTGGATGAAACATTCATCTAAAGGTCAAAGACTCGTCAAAACAAATGAGAGACATCATATATTCACCTAAAATTTTAAGGTAATACTACCTCTGTTTTTTATTATAAGTCGCTTTATAAAAATATTTTGTACCACAATATAAATCGTTTTATAATATCAATGAATCATTAATGTTATTTTTCCTATTATACCCTTAAATATTTATTATTCTCTCTCGTTTCAATGATGTCAATTTGTCTTTTCAATACCATTAATGAAAGACAATTTTGTAAAATCCTTCCTAATTTATCTTTTTTCGTACCACAATTATTATATTTCTTAATACATGTGAAAAATAAAAAAGACTTGTAATAACGAAGAGATTAAGTTTATAGATCCTCTCACTTAAAATGCTCAAACCTCCATTTTTTAAACAATGTAGAAGTTAAAACTAAAGCCCGACCTATTTTGTGAAGCCTAATTTTCTCCCTCTACCAACACGTTCATCCCATTTCTAGATTTGAATTCCCAACCAAACCCATCAAAATGAAAATTAAAAGCCGTATTTTTCTCTCCTCTTAGTAAGGCTTTTGAGAACTCAAAAGAGAATATAAAAAGGTTCAATAGAAAGAACTAGAAGGTGTATAATTTATGGACCCAAACCCAATATGAACGATGGATATAAATGGTCAGCATGTGCGATGCCGTAAAAAGTTGAAATTAGAGTAACTTCCGCCCCCACCAAATCAGATCCAAATATCTCTAGCAGTAACTTGAAAGCGACGCTTCCATTGGCTTTTTACTCAATTTGCAAAGTGGTCCAAAATATTCAATGCCTAAACTTCTCAACAACGCAAGCATTCTAATCAATGACACACTTGACTCAATTTTCCATTCTTTCCAGCTCAAATTGTTGAAATTTGGGGTACAATATGACAAACTCAATTAATCGTTCGTCACAAATTGGACTTTGTAGTTTTCAATTTTACTACTTCCTAGTTTCTTCCTTGCCTTGCTTGATTGATATTCATTCTCGTGGGTGGTTGTTAAACGTTAACATTGTGTTTTAATTTTTCATCAACTTGACCTCACTAACTGCCACAAATAAATTTCTAAGAACGATAATCACTTTTGTGTTACTTAAGCTGCGTTTCTTTACGCAATGACAAATATAGATTTATGTTCTGTACATTTTAATCTCTTTTCTAAATTATCTAAACATATAGACTCTATAATGAGAATAGAGGTGTCCAAAAAAGTATTAAAGGACAAAATCGCAATCATTAGGTCTCTATTTATTTTTTATTTAAGAACAGATTTTTTTTAAAGTTTAATTAAGGAGATTAAAATCTAATTTGTTTGAAATAAAATATTTTTATTTTTTTTTCAAAAATAATAAAATTTGACTTTTTTGAAAATAAACAGTTTTGATTTTTTCAGGAAACTAAAAAGTTGATTTTTTTTAAATCGAATTAAAAAATATATATTTTTCGAAAATTAAAAATTTTGATTTTTTTTTCAAAATTTTAAAAAGAAGCCAATTTTTTTCGAATATAAAAAAATGAAGATTTTTTTAAAAACAAAAAAAGTTGATTTTTTTCAAAAAAACAAAAAAAAGTTAATTTTTTTCGAAAATAAAAAATTCTATTTTTTTTCAAAAATATGTTTTTTTATCAATAACATTTTAAAATTTAAAAAAAATTATAAATGTTTGATGGCGACTTTATTCGAATCATTTTTTCTGCGACTTATCGAAGAATTGTATATTTCGAGATGCGACAGTTGGCAACTATCCTCCAAGCAAGAGAGAATCAAGCCTAACTTAGTTCGATTTGCAATGAAAGCTAGCTTTGTCTACTTGTTTTCTTCTATCTTTTCCTCTTTATCTCATTGTATTGGTGTTATATGTGATATGATGTTGGTTCTCATGATATTATTGAGGGCTCTCTGATTATTGGCACTTTGTGAGATAAGCTCTATATCCGAGCCTGAGGAAAATCGTACGATTAAGACGGTGGTTGTGTAGTATTGACCTGCGAGACACCAGACTCGTTGTGTTGATATGAGGATCCCACTCAGATAAGATCCTTTGGAAGTATTAATCTTACGATCGTCGTTCTGGCGGTAATATTTTCAACCTCGATCCATAATTCTAAGGACCTTTTAGAACCTTGGAGTCTATGGTTGAGTACTACGGGCCTGCAAGACTTAGGACTCATCAGGTAGATACAAAGACCTAACCTATAGTAGATTCTCTTAGAAATATGATTGTCTAACGATTAGTCTTTACGACGACTATATTCCTAAGAAGGATCAATGACTCTGGGAACCTACCGCCTTAGAGTCTACCTATGGGGTTCCTTTAATCAGAGAAACCGGTTATTTATCCATCATTGTGAATGACCTAAGAACACTATGAACCTATGATCCTGAACATGGCATTGCATTCATTCACATATCATTGTATATGCATTCACCAGCATAAGCTCATATCATTTTCAAAAGACAAAACAAATACAAAAAAAAAAAACTCATCCATCCTTTCTCCATAACGCGCAGCTGATTTCCCGACACCCATATTGGACTTGATGCAGCTTTCAGAGGAGCATGGATCTGTTGGAGTAAAGCCATGTTGCACTGAGAGGAGATGTTGACTCGATGAAAAACCAAATAAACCAACTTGTGGAGGCTCTGATAGCTTTAGCAAAAAGAGAGGACAACATTTAGTGTACTACAATCATTGGGAATGTTATTCCACCTCAAGTAAACGACCCTACTCAGCCTCAACCTATACGAATCCCAGTTGAGAACTCTTCCGTACAAGAGCGTCACATTGTCCGAGATGGATGTTCTTTACCTCATGATGTTGTTAAGTATCATAACTTTGCATTCTCTGCACCCAGTTCCCAAGGTGCATGCCCGATGATGAATATCGAATGACCACAAGATGATGAGATTGCTGAAAGATGTCGCGTGTTGGAGAGAAGACTTAAAGCCATAGAAGGGCGAAATACCTTCGATATGGATGCTTTAAACATGTGTTCGGTACCTTGCCAAGTTATACCTTCAAAGTTCAAGACACCAAATTTTGAAAAGTACAAAAGGGATAGATGTCCAAGGTACCATTTGTTGATGTTTTGCCAAAAAAACCTCTTATGCTCACGATGATAAGCTAATGATTCACTGTTTTCAAGATAGTTTGAGTGGGGCATCATTGAGTTGGTACATGAAGTTAGAAAGGAGTCATATTCAGTCATGATTAGACCTAGCTAACGCCTTTTTGAATCAATACAAATATAATTTGGACATGGCTCCTAATCGCATATAGTTGAGAGCCTTATCTTAGGAACACGAGTCCTTCAAAGGGTATGCTCAAAGATGGAGAGAGTTAGCAGCTTGTGTTCGATTACTGCTTTTAGAGAAATAATTGGTTGACTTGCTCATGGATACCTTGCAAAGTCCGTACATCGAAAGGATGATAAGCAGCGCATCATCAAACTTCGCCCACTTGGTGTCAATTGGATAATGTATCGAGAGCGGCCTCAAAAGTGGAAGAATCCAAGGCGATTTGAGTACTCAGGCTAGTGAGAGTGATTCCCTTGTCAGTTCTCAAGAGGAAGAGGAGGATGAAATTAATGCAGTATGGGAAACTCCACAAGCTCCATATCAGACACCATTCTCTCCATATGGTCAATATTCTACAAATTGAGGACCTCCTCAACATCAACAACAGATTCCACATCAGCAGCCATACCAACGACAGTATACCCCACATCAGCAGCGTCAACACGCCCGACAAAGGCCAAGAAATCCAGAAAGGCGTAGTGATCCACTTCCAATGTCGTACAGTCATGTACTGCCATATTTGATCAAGAATGGACAAAAGAACTAAACTCGATGCTCCCTTCATATCCACCAGGCTTTGATGCCAATGCTCGATGTGACCTTCACGTTGGTGCACAAGGGCATTCAACTGAAGACTGTAAGGTTCTCAAGAGCAAGGTACAAACTCTGCTTGACTCCAATATGTTTTCATTCGTTCCTTAAGGACTTCCAATCAACAATAATCCTTCAACTGGTCATGTGGGTCCTTCAATCCATGTTATGGAAGAAACTGTTGAGGATGGGTGTGAAGATGATTATCATACTGGTCTCAATGAGCAACTGTAGAGAAGGCTAGCCCAACGGTGAATTAAGCACGAAATAGCTTCCTCTACGTTGGCAATCATTTGGCTACTTTCAGCATTCTCATGTGTATTTTCTTTACATGTTAAGTACTTATATGCTTTCAAGCATTATTGTTTTCTTTTAATGATAATATTAATGAAATGAGCATTTATTTTTTGAATCAATCATGTCGTATTCACTCACTTTCCATTTATATCAAAAACAAAAATATTTCTCTCATTCACTTATCAAATTGTTGTTTTAGCAAAGATTAGAGACAGGATGACAAAAACGAAATACCCAGATTGCTAATGGTATGTTTTTCGATAAAATCCTGCTGATGTTGTACATGAATTATTTCAAATCCCGAAACACTGGAGAGATAATGAGTTAGCCCCTAGTTAAACACTTTGATCATAGAAGTAACTGTTTCTTTCGGATCTAAAAACCCTTACACTAAACTCGAGGCAGGGTAGTGTTTAATTGTTCTGACTACGCATTCGGATTTCAAAAGGATCCATCCCATATGGGGATCAACGACATGCTAATCTTCGTACATGTCCTGATGTATCAAAGGAATACCTGACTCGACTAGGGATATAAACCCAAATAGTTCAGTGACGATTCCTAGAAACGACTATAATACCTGACTCTGCTAAGGAGACAAGAAGTTCAACGACGATTCCTAGAAATGACTAGAAATACTTGAATATGTTGGAGAGATCAAACAATCCAGTGACGATTCCTTATAAAGATTGGAATACCCGACTCTGCTTGAAAATGATTGAAAGTTCAGTGAAGATTCCTAGCAATGGCTAAAATACCTGACTTGGTTGAAAAAGGGAGCAGGTCAGTGACGATTCTTAGCAACGGATAGAATACCTGATTTATGATGGGGGAGAGAAGTTCAATAATGATTCTTAGCTACGTCTATGAATATCTAACTCGGTTGGGGAACAAGTTCAAAGATGACTCTTGCCTAGAGAAATAAATTCAGCGATGATCCTTGGTGAAAGCTAAGAATACCTGACTTTGGTTGGGGATAAATGAAAGTGTAGTGATGATCCTCAGCAACGGCTGGGATATCTAACTTTGCAGGGGAGAGAAGAAGTTCAACGACGATTCTTTAGCAACGCCTTGAATACCTGACTCTTCTGGGGAGAACTTGAGATGAAACAAAGTAGTTCAGTGGTGATTCCTAGAAACGAATGGAATACCTGACTCTACTTTGGGAGAAAAATATTGGTAATGAAAGTTTAATTTACTGGGGAAAATCCCTAACAACGGCTAGGAAATTCTGAAATCTGACAGGGACAAAATCCTAGCAACAACTGGGATAATCGGAATTTTAATGAATTTGATCGAGTAAGATTAGAGTGCAAACCACAGAGGATACTTATGATGTAATGTTATGTATGCAAGATGCAAATGAAAGGTTTGTGAGTTGTGCCAAGTATGATTGGGCTTTGCGGGGGATAATTTATTTGTTATGCCAAGTATGGTTGGGCTTAGAATCTGCTTGGGGAGAATGGGCTGACTTCGCGATATCGAGACCTGGAACTTCAGATGCCCAAGCCTAAATAGGCGCAATAGCTGAGGGTTTCTGTTAAGTAGAAACTCTGATTAGGCCAAATCCAAAGGACTTTGTGGCGTTTACGATACTGAGGTATACCGAGCATGTTTTTTTGTTACCTTTAGATATTTTTGAAAAAGAAGTAATTCGATGTTTTCCCTTAAAAGGTTTTTTTAGAAAAAGTTTTTACCGAAAAAATTCTAATGTGATGTCAACTTAAGAAAAGTCACGTTTCACAAATAAAGCAGAAAAAGTAAAAACATTGAGCACATATGATGAACTTGATTTTATTGATAGAAGTGGTCCCAAAATGGGTGATTTGTACAAAGAAGCAATTCCTAAAAGAGATTATTGCAATAAGAAATTGAAAAACTATAATGTAAATAAAAATAGCTTGGATTTCCACCAAGTCTCAATTCTGCTATAGTCCTTATATCCTTGGCATTCCTTAGATCTTGCTTCCGAAGGAAAATGATTGGGTTGATTCTCCGAGGAGTGTGAAAGATTCTTTGTAGAATGCAGCCTCTCGCTTTTATGAATCCATATTTTTTTCCTAGACCTCCCTTTCAGGTTTTCAGTCTTCCAGGATACCCATTTTTACATAAGTTTCCCTTTTGGGTTTTCAACTTATCGGGTTCTTTTCTTTTGTTAAGTGTAGTACTTTTTATTGCATATGCATTCACGGGGGATGGAAGATCTTCGCCATCCATAGTTACAAGTATCAAGGATCCTCTAGAGAAAACATTTCTTACAATGTATGAGCCTTCGTAGTTCGGCGTCCATTTACCCCTTGGATCAATATGAATCGGTAGAATCTTCCTCAAGACTAGGTCTTAGACCTTGAGGTTGCGAGGAAAGACCTTTTTGTGATGTGCTCTCTTGATGCATTTTTGGTATAGCTGGCCATGGAAGATGGCTGCCAAGCGCTTATCATCAATGAGGACCGGCTGGTCAAATCGAGCTTGCACCCACTCGGCTTCATCAAGCTTGACGTTGGTCAAAATCCTTAAGGAATGAATCTCTACTTCAACATGAAGGACTGCATCCATGCCATACACTAGAGAGAAGGGGGTTGCCCCAGTGAAGGTACGTACGGAGGCACGGTAGCCATGTAATTCAAGCGGGAGCATCTCGTGCAAATCTTTATAGGTTTCCACCATTTTCTGCATGATTTTCTTAATATTCTTGTTGGTTGCCTCAATAGTATCGTTCATCTTGGGCCGATAAGGCAACAAGTTTGGATGCTCGATCTTGAGGCTTTGGCACAACTCCTTCATCATTTTGTTATTGAGGTTAGATCCATTATCAATAATGATCTTGTTGGGGACCCCATAACGACAAATGATTTCCTTTCTTATGAATCTAGCCACCACTTTTACCCGTTTATTTAAGTAGTCTATGGCTATCAAGATGACGTGATGTCCGTCTGAGGCAGTTGGCTCAATTCGTCTGATCATGTCAATGCCCTACATGACGAAAGGCCAAGGTGATGTTAGGACATTGAGTGGTATTGGCGGTACATGGATCTTGTCAGCATAGATTTAGAACTTGTGGCACATTTGGATGTGGCGGTAACAGTCAACCTCCATGGTCATCCAATAGTAATCGGCCCTTAATATTTTATTCATCATGGTGTGTCCACTAGCATGCATCCCAAACGAGCCTTCATGTATTTCCATTATAATTCAGTTTGCTTCTTGCTTGTCCACACATCTGAGCAAAACCAAATCATAATTCCTCTTGTACAATACCCCCCGCTTAAGAAGAACTTGGATGATAGCTTCCGAAGTTACTTCTTGTCGGTGATGGATGCATTCTTGGGGTACTCTTGTCTTTCTAGGAACTTCATAATGCCGTAGAACCAAGGATGCCCGCCAGCTTCATCTTCTGCTGCCAAAGAGTAAGCAGGCTCGTCCAAGTAGTTAAGATGAAAATGTGGTGCTTCATTATTCTATTTGACCTTAAACATGGATGACATAGTTGTTAGGGCGTTGCCATACCCTCAAATTTTCCCTACCCCATATCATCTTCTTAATCCCTAAACCTTAATCATATATCCCATACATATCATCTCATATGCATTTGGGTTTAATAACCACAAGTCCAAGGCATAGGATTCATCTACAAAACCCTAAGATACTTTGATCATGTTAAGGTGTGCCCAAGACACCTTAACCCTAATCTCATCCCCAAGCATCCCACAAAGCTTGGAGGATCACTCAAGATATTTCACTCACTCCCCAAGTCCAGTTTGGGTGGTGAGGCCCCTTCGAAGAAGCCTCAAGATTCATCTGGTCACCCAAGGACCAAACCCTAGCTCTTGACCCTCCTCTTGGCTTGTATAAGTCTTGATGCACCATGGATCTTGACCATGCCATTTAGGATCCCTCGAATCCAAAGTTTGTTCATGCCCTATGTCCTTTAGACATCTCAATTTGACCCTTATATCTCAAACCCTAATTCATCTGACCATGCTTCTTGATGAAACTTGTGGCTCTAGAAACCCTAATTTGGGGACTTCTTGACCATTTAACTTTATCATTTTTGGTCATCCAATAACCCTACCACTGATTAAACATCATTTCATGTCCATTACAATAAAAAACAACCATTTAAACATCCTCCCAATCCATGTTATAAGTAGTTGGTTCATACTTGATTTTTCAACTTTCCATGACTTGATCCACCCACCAATTTGACCTAAAATCATTCCACAAAGGTCCAAACTTCATTTACCATCATTATATGATCATTTGAGGTCAAAACATCCATCATTGTGCCTTGGAAAGCAAGAAATCATAAAATCACCAAATTAGGTCATGTTGGTTGGTCACATTTTAGTAAGAATAGCATATGGGAAGTTAAAAGACCATAACTCTCTAATTTTTCAATCTCTTTAAATTACACTTTAATCCAAATTTCCTAAATAAATTCCTCTCCAACTTTGTTTCAGGGTCCAAGACCTAATTCATTGAGGAAGGGGTTCAATTTTGCTATTAGCCAAGCTGGTCCAACATGCCTACCATGCCCTAAAATCATGTCATGACCTCTACTTTAACACATTTCCAAACCACAAGCCCTTTTGACCTTGGTTCAAAGTTAGTGTCTTGCCTTGGTGCACAAGCCAATTGCACATAAGTCAGAATTTGCAATTCAACATGCCAAACCCTCTAACTCATTCCTTTTGATCTTAATGGTCCAAAAACATCTCACAAATGATATTGAGGTGTGAATCAAGGTCAACCTGCATGCCAAAACATATCCAAGCTAAGAACCCGACCCCATGTGCAAAAATCACTTTTTGCCCAAAATGGCAAAAAGCAGATTTTGCAGTAGGGCTCCTCATGGCCTTTGGTTGTTCCAAAAACATGCTATGGGACAAGACAAACTTGCCTGCAGTGCAAGTGGTCACAAATTCTATTCGTCTTTATGTTCCCCAAGTCAATACCAAGCCTCCTTCCACTCACATGCCAATTTTGTCCAAGCTCGTTCAAATTCCCCTATAAATAGGTGAAGGTGTTCCATTCCCAAGCCACGGTGAAAAAGGCCTCCATCACCATCTGGGTATTTGCCTCAAACCTCCATTAACAAAGTATCGAATTTTTTGTTTCAAAGCTTTGCAACCCCAAACCACTGCCCAGAAACACTCACCATACATCACTCAAGCTTCCCAAACACTCTACCACCCTTCCCTGAGCCTCAACTGACCTGAGCTCAACCGTCGGAAAACTCACCTGAGCAACTTCTGATCAGGTATAAATACTCGCCCCCATCTCTGAAACAAGTTCCTAATCGCTTCAAATTCATCCATTGGACATTTATCCTAACCTTTTGGGTTTGATTACTTAGTTTCTAGAGTTTATTTTTATTTTTAGGTCATTTGTGTTCTTCATTTTCGTGGTGAAAAACTCCTCACTCAGAGCCAATCAATGCCTCATGAGTGGGGAAACATTTTGTTTATAATCATGCAACATATCTTGATGCTCAAAATTGATTGAAACTCATATTTTGGAGTTTGGATTCTGAGTTGATTTGAGGTTGAAGACGACAATGGTTGTTACCTCACACGTTTTTTGAATTCAAATAAAAGTTGTGTCCCTCTATGATTAGCCGAAACGCGTGCATGTCTTATTTATTTATTATTCTTATTATTGATTTGTTCTGGTCCAGGTTATATCGCAACTGGGCCTTTGGCCGAGTGGGTGAGGGGGTCAATCCCCTCATGACCCCAAGGTCAGGGGTTCGACCCCAATGTGTGCACCCTGACCATTTATTCTTTTCATACATGTTTCATTTTATTTATTTATTTTCCCATTGTATTTTCCCTTTGATTTTCTTTTTTAACCCTCTTATTTTTATTATTTTGAAGATAATGTTGAAATCCCCCTTATTTTTACCTGTAGAATTTAATGGTGATTTGTTTTATTCCATTTGGTTTATTTTTGAAGGACTTTTGAGGTCTTGAAGTTAAGGACTAATGAAAACCACTTAAGTCATGATATGTTTGATTTAGGGTTGGTTAAAACCTTTCATGCTTCTAACCTACCATTGGATGATCATGTGTTCATTCATGGTACTTTGAAGCATGGATAGGTTGCCCCTATTTCAAACAACTTGGTCATTTGACTTGTGGATAAAGTCCTCTTTTGTTAACTTGTGATTTCATCCGATACATTATTGCTTTTTTTTGTTTATACTAACTAAAGCTAGCGGAAATATACCCGAACATATCGCACGCTCGAACATACAACAGAGTCGCCATCAAACTTTATTTATCCTCGAAAGGAAGGGAAACCATCGATTTAAAACCCAGGGGAAATAGATATGCTGGGTAAGGAAGTCGGTTATGCAAGGGGAATGTATTAGCACCCCAAACATCCATGGTACTCCATGGGAACCGTTTTGATTATTCTTGCTCGAATAGGTGTTATAGCTGAAGATTACTCGCAAAAGAATAAGGGAAAGGAAAAGAATAGATAAAGTGCTCGGTGAGGATTAGGGCCCTCATGCCTACGTATCCTCATAGTGCAATGAGGAATTCAGAGCTCCGTAGTTCAAAGAACTAGTGGTGGGAGATGAAAAGAAGTGTGATAAAAGTATGATTTGAACCAAAGAATAGTGTGATTTGAGCTCCAAAAGAGGGTGAAAACGTGAACCCAAGAGTAAACAGGTATGAACCGACAAGTGAGGGCGTATAGCACTTGTATCACTGTACGGGGACAACCGAAAAAGAGAGGAATTAGGTGTTTGGGGTAAGGACCAAACAACTCTTGGTTCACAAGGAGGTACAAGATGGAGCGCAAAGGTATAATGTATTAGGCTCAAAGATAAAGGTATATCACGTGGAGTGAAGGAAGGTAGAATATGAATGCATCGTGGAGATGAATGGAATGAAGCGACCGAAGTCACAGAATTGGATATCTGGTGATAAGTGACTGAAGAAGTATTGTTTGAAATCGAAAGGTGAAAGTGTATTAGAATCCATAAGAGGAATGAGATTTCTACCATAGAGGGAAACAACTCTGACCGTGACAGGGTGTTAGCCAAAAAAGAAGGAATTAAATGTTTGGTTCAAGGACCAAATAACTCTAGGTATGAAATGCAGACTATTCGTTAGGCATCCTAAAAGGGTGTATATGGAATCCCAAAGAAAGTGTATCTCGATGTCAAAGAGACAGTATGTCACTGGGTGAACGATTTATGATCAAAGGTAGGTAATGAATAATGATAACACTGAAATTTACCGTATTTTCGACTCCGATTTCACATGCATTCTAGTTGTTTTATTGTCATTTTGTTGTGTTTTTACTATGTTTTCCTTTGTTTTCAGGTTTTTACTTTAATTGGAGCTCCGATCGAGAAAAGGAGCGAAAAAGAGTCAAAAACCCTAAAATTCAACATTTTGTACTTGTGGCCTACCCCATGGCTGGCGCCATAGACCCTGCCATGATGTGTCCAAGCTCAACTTCCCTCAACTCCCACGTTTCCCCACTACTTCCACTAAGGCGCCTCATTTTGTGCTTGTGGCGGGCGCCATGGCCTTGTGGCGGGCGCCACAAGAGGAAAACAGTTTCCCTCTCATTTTCAAGTTGAAGGGCATCCAAGTCATTTCCATCTTTTTACTTGCTTATAAATAGAAACTCGGAATCACTTTTACAATCATCTAAACTTAGAGCAGAGGCAAACTCAGAGCAACTTTGTTTCACTTAGGCATATATCCAATATTTTAAAGTGGTAATCGCTTCGCATTGGAGTGTTACCATAATTGTGTAATCAAGTCTGTGATAGAGTCTGTAATCGAGTTTGGAGCACTTTGGAAGGAAGTTAATCCTGCCGCCATTTTCATTTCCGCATTGCAATTTATTCAACCCTCCAATTGGAGCAGGTTTTGTTACTTGTCTTTATCTTATTTATTTTCCCGCACTCGCTTTACTTTTATTTATTTCCCCCGCACTCGCTTTACTTTTATTTATTTCCTCGCACTCGCTTTACTTTCATTTATTTCCTCGCACTCGCTTTAAATTATTTATTTCCTCGCACTCGCTTTACTTTCATTTATTTCCTCGCACTCGCTTTACTTTCATTTATTTCCTCGCACTCGCTTTAAATTATTTATTTCCTCGCACTCGTACTACTTTTATTTACTTTCCGCACTCGCACTACTTTTATTTACATTAATGCACTTCTACTTTACCATGTCTAACTAAATCTATAAGGTTAGAATGTAAGAATCGTAATTGAACCGATAATCCGTACAATTGTTCGTAGAAACACTTAAGGGCTATTTTAACTTTCAACTTATGTTTTCCCGCACTTCAATTCCGTTGGGTAAGATCGAAAGTCGTCCAACGTCTTTTTAAACCTAATTGTTTTTAACTATTTCAAAAACAGCGAAAGCCTTTGTTTAGTTCATTAGGAGATTTTAACATTAAGAAGAAAAGAGATTTTAAAACTATTTTCGGACGCGTTTATAAGTTTAGAGTCTGGTTCGTAAGGACCTCTTTTGGTTAAGAAATCCAGGTTACAATACTTTTCAACTTAGTCAAGATACTATATTTCTTAAAAATAGGTTTACTACTCTAACGCAATGCGCACCTTTTTATAAGTGACAAAAAGAGGGTTTGATTGGGGAGTACAACTTGGTTCTGAATACGCGAAAGCGACAGTTCCTGTTAAATTAGTTCTTTTCAAAGTAGGAAACATTGCCCATAAGTAGTTCTATTAGCAAGTACTTGGATTATTAATTGATTACGTGAATTACATTCGACCCTGTCTTTATTAATTAATCTTTATTCAATACTTTACTTTTCATTGCACACTCCAAAAACACCTATTTCGGTTGTCTTTGATAAACACCATAACAATAGATAACGATAGATTGATACCTGGTCTCTGTGGATTCGACAATCTTTTATATTACTCTGACGCGTTCGTATACTTGCGAAAAACACCGCATCAAGTTTTTGGCACCGTTGCCGGGGACCAATTTCGTCAAATTTCATTTTCCTGTTGTTATATCATTTAGACTTAGGCTATTTCCCGCCGGTCAATGCGAAGAACTCGCACCACCGGAAGTTTAAGCTTAGTATACCCTCTGACGGAACCTGAATGTTACGCTCGCGCACGTTAATTCTTTCATAGAATTAAGAGAGCTATGGCTGAAGATCAAAACCAAAGACCTTTTAAGGATTTCGCTCAACCATCTAATGAAGAACCTAGTTCTAGTATAGTAAACCCAACCATCCCAGCTAATAATTTTGAACTTAAACCATCCCTGTTGCAACTAGTGCAACAGAGACAATTTTCAGGTCTCGCTACTGAGAACCCAAACCAACATTTAAAAATATTTCTTCAATTAGCAGACACTTTTAAAGTTTTTTTATCGAGATAACCCAATTTTTCAAAAAAAATCCCAAAATACCCCAGGTTTCAGAAAAATTCCCAAACTACCCCACTTTTAGGAGGAGGCGCCAATTGAATTGGCGACTCCTCTTAAATCTTGAATGGAGGCGCCAATTGGATTTGCTAGGGCAGGTGCCCTAGCCAATCCAATTGGCGCCTATGTGTAAGGTTTAAGAGGAGGCGCCAATTCAATTGGAGACACCCTTAAAAAGGCCTCAAATGACAAAACCTCCAACATGAGAGTTGTAGATATTTTCAAGACAGTGAATTTGGACATAAATTTTGCATCATTTGGATTTTTTATGAGAAAGTTATGGGCAGTTGAAGTTGGACTTCTGATTTTTTCAACTGTTATCTGACCTATAATGTTTTGTATTATCACATGTGTTTCTTTTAGAGTTATGAAATTTTGTCCAACATAAAAATTGAAGTAGATATCTAAAATTTTCCAATGCAGTTGGTCCCACCTCAAAATAATTAAAAATGAGTGAGTTAGGTCCTTGCGAAGTTGACTTAAAATTAGGGTTTCTGTCAAAATGACCTATAATGTTTTGAAATGAACGATGAGCTTCCAAGTTTCAAATGGATTTTTGATGAACATGAAAGTTGTTCATATGGCGACTCTTCTTAAAACTCGAATGGAGGCGCCAATTGGATTGGCTAGGGCAGGTGCACTAGCCAATCCAATTGGCGCCTATGTGTAGGTTTTAAGAGGAGTCGCCAATTCAATTGGCGACTCCCTCATAAAATGCCTTTTTTGTCTTATAAATAGATGCGTTGTGTGACCAATTGTTCCACAGCTCATATAATCATTTGGCTATCATGTTTGGTCTTCGTCGCCGATACGGTAAGGTGATTTATGCGAGAGACAAACCTCAAATGTTGATGCTGTTTTGGAACATCACCACATTCGATCAACTGAAGAGGGAGCTGGTTCGATGGTTAGACGGGAAAATACCAGAAGGGGAAAAAATCAGAAGTATTGAGAGACTTGACAGTATCTTTGGTTGGGTGCGAATGAAGACTGATAAGGATGCTAGGGAAATGATGTTCGGTCGAGACGACATTAATTTGATTGTTGTAATTAGTTAGAATTATTTATGTTTTCAGATGTTTTGTACTGATGTTTGTTATGAAACTCGTTATAACAAGAACTTAATGATATATCATGATTGATTGTTATAGAAATACAATGTTACAAAAAGCTTAAGATCTAGATGATGCTCCTTGATTGGGACAGTTGTTTTTGTTGTGTCCTGGTTGACGACAGATACTACATAATCTTATCATTTTATCTGTGGAATCCATCTCTGTTCTGATACATGTGCTGTTTGGCCTTCCTTTCTTCTTTCTACGCATCTCTTCATTGTGCCAAACAATATCTCCTTTATATGGAGGCCAGTAATCCTCCATTGGTAGTACTGAGAAGCTTTGACTATATACATTCATGATGGTGTTGGCCTTGTACACATCAGATAAATGGTTGTAAGCGTCTTGACGAGTATAAGCGCATGCTGCAATGACATGGGAGCAAGGTATGCGGAAGGCCTGGAATTTTCCACAATCGCACCAACATCTGTGTAGTCTAACAACGTAGGCTAAATTTGGTCTCCCCTTATTGTTGCCCATTGTTTCCTAGACGCTGAAATTTTGTCTATGACGGTCAAAGACTGTTACAGCGTGTGTCGTAGCTTTGATGCTCTCCTCTTTCATGACCTTCATGCAACACTCACTGAATACTTGTCCGGACATTAACACTGCACTCCATCTTTCACCTCTGGTTGCGAACATAGAAGCCAACCTATAATAGGTTGATCTTACCAAGGCGGTTATCGGTAGATTTCGAATTCCTTTAAAAACCTCGTTCATGCATTCCACAATGTTTGTTGTCATGTGGCCCCATCGACAACCACCGTCAAATGCTCTTGTCCACTGCTCTACTGGTATGTTATTTATCCATCTCCATGCGTCTTCATTAGACAGTCTAATTTCATCACGATAATATTGGAATGACGGTTGAGTTAAAGCATACCCAGGATTCACCACCTTCTTGCGAAGATTCTTATCTTTTATAGCACGCATGAAGTTTTGTGCAATGTGTTTTATACAGTAGACATGTGTAGAAGGAGGATCATGCCATCCGTTGTCATGGTTGTTGTAGGCACTCTCAATGGCAGCATGTCTATCAAAAATCAAACATAGATTGGCTTGTGGAGCCACATGCGTTCTGAGATGTCGAAGAAAGAAACCCCATCCACCAGCCGTTTCACCTTCAACAAGAGCAAAGGCAATGGGAAAGACATTGTTGTTATCGTCTTGTGCAACTGCCATGAGCAAAGTACCCTTGTATTTTCCGTATAACCAAGTGCCATCAATTTGAATAATAGGTTTGCAGAAAGCGAAACCTTTGATGCACGGGTCAAATGCCCAAAAGAGACGGTGAAGTGTTCTATTACCTGTAGCACAGGTTCCGTCTGGCATCATTGCTGGCACTGTCTCCATTATTGCCACAGTTCCTGGGACATATGTTTTTAGTGCCCATAAAAACCGTGGCAATTCCTTGAATGAATCCTCCCAGTTGCCGAAAACCTGTTCAACAACCTTTGTCCTTGCAATCCATGCTTTCTTGTAAGATGGAGTATAATTATATGTTGTTCGAATATGGGATATAATTATACTCACCTTCACTGATGGGTCTTTATTTACCAATGGCAGAATGTCTTGACATATCAAAGTTGTGCTCAGTTTACGGTGATCTTGTTCAACGTTAGTTGCAACGCAATTGTGCGGTGGGTCTATTGAAGCGATCTCCCAAGAGTCATTTTTCTTCTTGTAAGACGCAGCCAAACGAAACTTACAAAGCATGTTACGACATTCGATAACATACCTTCTAGAATCAATGCGTTTCACTGTAAAGTCAACAAAGTTGTTCATGTGGAATTTTTTGATTGCCAAAACACATTCTTCTTTGGTACGAAACATGTCTCCCACCTTTAATTCGCCTACTGGTCTCGGATACGGATTATAGAAGACACTGTCGGATGTTTCATCGTCGTGAAGATCCATATTTGTCATATGTTGAGGCGGATTGTAGACATGACTAGGAGGTATTGGTGGTGGTTAATCATCATCTTCATCATCATTGTTCAGCATGTGATCAACCTGTATCTCGGTCTCCTCTTCTTCTTCATCAACAACGTCGACTTCTACTTCTGCTTCTAGGTTAAGTTCATCTGACCATTGTGCATCATCTGCATCATCTTCACCAGCTTCATCCTGCCCTAGCCAATTCAATTGGCACCTCCATTCAAGTTTTAAGAAGAGTTGCCATATGAACAACTTTCATGTTCATCAAAAATCCATTTGAAACTTGGAAGCTCATCATTCATTTCAAAACATTATAGGTCATTTTGACAAAAACCTTAATTTTGGGTCAACTTCGCAAAGACCTAACTCACTCATTTTTAATTATTTTGAGGTGGGACCAAGTGCATTGGAAAATTTGAGATGTCTACTTAAATTGTTATGTTGGACAAAATTTCATAACTCTAAAAGAAACACATGCGATAATACCAAACATTATAGGTCAGATAATAGTTGAAAAATCAGAAGTCCAACTTCAACTGCCCATAACTTTCTCATAAAAAATCCAAATGATGCAAAATTTATGTCCAAATTCATTTTATTGAAAAGATCTACAACTCTCATGTTGGAGGTTTAGTCATTTGATGCTTTTTTAAGGGTGTCGCCAATTGAATTGGCGCCTCCTCTTAAACCTTACACATAGGCGCCAATTGGATTGGCTAGGGCACCTGCCCTAGCAAATCCAATTGGCGCCTCCATTCAAGATTTAAGAGGAGTCACCAATTCAATTGGCGCCTCCTCCTAAAAGTGGGGTAGTTTGGGAATTTTTCTGAAACCTGGGGTATTTTGGGAATTTTTTTGAAAAACTGGGTTATCTCGGTAAAAAAACCCACTTTTAAAACCAATGGAGCTTCTCCTGAGGCAATACATTTAAGATTATTTCCTTTTTCTTTCAAAGATAAAGCCCTATCATGGTTAGATTCCCTTCCATCCAATTCCATTACGACTTGGGATAACCTTAGAAGAGTTTTTCTTGCTAGATATTTTCCCCCGAGTAAGACCGCCGTTCTTCGAAACCATATTACTAGATTTACCCAAAACCAAGGAGAATCGCTGTTCGAAGCTTGAGAGAGATATAAAGAGTTGTTACGAGCATGCCCATATCACGGTTTAGAAAATTGGTTAATCATTCAAACCTTCTATAATGGACTTCATTACAACACAAAGATGACCATCGACGCTACCGCAGGCGGTGCTCTGATGAACAAACCTTATCCTGAAGCTAGTGCCCTCATCGAAGATATGGCTCAAAACCATCAATCATGGGGAGTCGAACGAGCGACAGTTGAGAAGGAAGCCCAAGGAGGAGTGCATGAACTAAGCTCTATAGACATGATGCAAGCTAAAATGGACGCATTAGCCCTCAAAGTCGAGCATATGTGCATAAACCTGAATACTGTAGCCGCAGTTTCGTCGGATTGTGAGATATGTGGAACCAAAGGACACCAATCTGCAGAATGCAGTCTATTAAACGAAACCCATTCTGAGCAAGTGAACTACACCCAAGGGAACCCATATTCGAATACCTATAACCCTGGATGGAGGAATCACTCGAACTTCTCCTATAAAAACAATAACCCAGTCCAAAATAATGCACCTCCGAGACCTAGTTATCAAGCCCCTAGATCAAATCAACCTATGCAACTTGTGCCACCAAAGTCGAGCCTTGAGAAAATTATGGAAAATTTTATCACCGCTCAAACCCAACAAAACAAGGAGTTCATGAACCAAAACATTCATGTTAACGAATTGATTACTCAGTTAGGGACCAAGGTTGACCAAATAGTTACTCATACTAAGATGCTTGAAACCCAGATCTCTCAGGTAGCTCTAAACCAAGCCCCTCAGACTACACTTGGAGGACAATTCCCTGGACAACCTCAACAAAATCCGAGAGGACAAGCCAATGCCATTACCCTACGAAGTGGGAACGCTTATGATGAGCCACCAAACCCTAGATTGAGTGAACCCGAAACTTCTAAGGAATGTACCAAGCCCCCAGACGAAGTAAAGGAACCAGAGGAATCTGAAAACCAGGAAGGTCGAGAAAAAGGAGAAGAACCTAAAAATAAAACTTACGTACCACCCCCGCCATATAAACCACCTATACCATATCCGCAAAGACTCAAAAAAACCCAGATCAATAAACAATATCAAAAATTTATTAAAGTTATAGAAAAACTTCATGTAGAAATCCCTTTCACAGAAGCCATCACCTAAATACCTTCTTATGCAAAGTTTCTCAAAGACATCCTTACCAACAAACGTAGACTTGACGATCCGAAGCCTTTGGAATGTAATGCTATTTCCGAGGACAAATTAGCAAAGAAAGATAAAGATCCTGGAAATTTCTCCATTCCTTGCCTTTTGGGTAATCATGTCATCAAAAAAGCTTTTCTAGACTTAGGAGCTAATGTGAGCCTAATGCCTTTAGCAGTTTGTGAGAGGTTAAACTTAGGAGAATTACAACCCATTAAGATGTCACTTCAGTTAGCCGATAGATTTGTTAAGTATCCGATAGGCATTTTAGAAGATGTTCCTGTTAGGATAGGTCAGTTATTTATCCCTACTGATTTTGTTGTCATGGACATCAAAGAGGACAATGATATACCAATCCTTCTAGGTAGACCATTCTTATCAACTGCAGGAGCCATAATAGATGTCAAGAAAGGAAAGTTGGCATTTGAGGTAGGTGACGAGAAAATAGAATTTATACTTTCGAAATTTCTTATGGCACCTGTGATGGGAGACTCGTGTTATGCCTCAGATATCATTGATGAATGTGTTAGAGAATTAGAACAAAAAGAAATTAGAAAAACAATTAAGTTACCATCAACTCTCATAAGGGAAGATGATTACTTTAAGAAACCCTACATCGATGATAACCTTTACAAATGTTTATCCCTTACCCCAGATCCTATGCCATGCCCTAAGAAACCAACCTTAGAACTTAAGGAACTGCCTAAGAACCTGAGATATGAGTTCCTCGATGAAAAGATGAACTGTCCAATTATAGTCAGTGCTACCTTGAGCCAAGAGGAAACAAACCAACTTTTAGACGTTTTACGAAGACATCCCTCAGCCTTAGGATATAATATCTCTGACCTGAAAGGTATGAGCCCATCTGTATGCATGCATCGGATTTCGTTAGAAGAAGATTCAAAACCCTCTAGGGAGAATCAGAGAAGAATAAACCCTATAATGAGTGATGTTGTTAAAAAGGAAGTTCTTAAGTTACTTGAGGCAGGTATAATATATCAGATCTCGGATAGTAAGTGGGTGAGCCCTGTGCATGTAGTACCTAAAAAGGGAGGCATCACAGTCGTGCAAAACGATAAAGGCGAACATGTAGCAAAACGTTTAGAAGGAGGATGGCGGATGTGTATAGATTATAGAAAATTAAATAAAGCAACTAGGAAGGATCATTTCCCTTTACCATTTATAGACCATATGTTGGAGCGTCTAGCCAGACACTCTTACTTCTGCTATCTAGATGGATACTTTGGATTCTTCCAAATACCTATCCACCCCGAAGATCAAGAAAAAACTACCTTTACATGCCCTTATGGAACTTTTGCCTACAGACGAATGCCTTTCGGCCTCTGTAACGCCCCAGCTACTTTCAAACGCTGCATGATGTCTGATGCGTGTTTTTCGCAAGTGTACGAATCACGTCAAAGTAATATAAAAGATTATCGAATCCACAGAGACCAAGTGTCAATCTATCAAACCTGTTGTTATGGTGTGTATCTAAGGCAACTATCTTTAAGGGTTTTAATAAGGGTGCAATGGTAAATAAAATTATAATTTTAAATAATAAATAAAGACAGGCTCGAATGTAATTCACGCAATCAATGATAATCCAGTACTTGTTAGTGGAACTACTTATGGGCAATGTTTTCTCCTTTGAAAAGAACTAATTTAACAGGAACTGTCGCTTTCGCGTATTCAGAACCGAGTTGTACTCTCTAATCAACCCCTCCTATTGTCACGGATAAAAAGGTGCGTACTGCGTTAGAGTAGTAAACCTATTTTTAAGAAATATAGTATCTTAACTAAGTTGAAAAGTATTTTAACCTGGACTTCTTAGCAAAAAGAGGTTCTTACGAACCAGAGTTTAAACTTCCTAACGCGTCCGAAAATCGTTTTAAAATCTCTTTTCTTTTTAATCTAAAATCTCCTAATAAACTAGACAAAGCGCTTTTGGCTGTTTTTGAAATAGTTAAAAACAATTACTTGAATTGAAAGATAAAATAGCCCTTAGGTGTTTCCACGAACAATTACACTGATTACTGGTTTAATTACGATCCTCACATTCTAACCTTTATGGAATTAGTTAGACATGATAAAGTAAATATTCTTTTTATAGTTTTTCATAAAAGTAATTTAAAGCGAGTGCGGATAATAAACAAAGTAAAGTGCGAGTGCAGGAAATAAACAACGTAAATGTGCGAGTGCAGGAAATAAACAACGTAAATGTGCGAGTGCAGGAAATAAACAACGTAAATGTGCGAGTGCAGGAAATAAACAACGTAAATGTGCGAGTGCAGGAAATAAATAAAAGTAAAATACGAACTTGAATTAAAATGGCGGCAGGATTAACTTCCTCCAGAGTGCTCCAAAAACTCGAACCACAGACAGATTACAGACTCGGTCACTCGATTGCAGAGGCACCCCGATGTGGAATGGCAACTGCTTTATAACTGATATATGCCTAGAGAATTCTAATTCTGGATGAAGAAAAACGAAAATCTAAGGTCCTATTTATAGTAAAAACTGAAAGCATGAAATGACAGGGACGCCCCTCCACTAAAAAGTGGAGGTTACTGATTTTGGCCTTGTGGCGCCCGCCACAGGCCTATGGCGCCCGCCATGGTCCCTACAGGGGATGATGGAGTGGGGATCGTGGGTCTTGACGGTTGAGGAGTGGTCTTGAGACGTGGCCACGTCATGGCTAACCCCATGGCGCCCGCCACGGTGGGTGCCGTAAGTGCAAAACGCTGAATTTCTAGGTTTTCGCCCGTTTTCACTCCTTTTTCGCTCCTTTTCCCGATTCAAGCTCCGATTATTATAAAAACCTGAAAACATAAGAAAACAAAGAAATAACAAAGCAAAACAACAATAAAAGCTAAGAATGCATGCGAAATCGGAGTCAGAAATACGGTGAATTTTAGTGTGATCAAATTCTCCCACACTTAAACCTTTGCTTGTCCTCAAGCAAACATTAAAGCTTAAGAAAATATGGTGTCAACACTTGTCTTTGGGCTAAAGGGATTCTAAGTTCAAGTCAGGATGCAGTGACAGATACTAACTAAGTGAACCAAGGGTACCATAGTAACGCAAACACAAACTTCAATCCTATATTAACCACTCCATATCATCCCACAATACCTAGGCCTATCTTCTCATCTTTTTGTGTCCTTTTCATTCAGGCGCAATCACATTAAGCCCGTTATCTGTACATGCTTCATAGTAGAGTGACCGGTTAGTGATTCTGATCCATAACATAAGGTTTCTGGCACATAAGCATGTGTAAACCTGTTTTATTTCGCCTAAATGTAGCTGCGGGGGATCGGATCGTAATCCGCCCTACCAAGTTCAGTGCCAGATACCTCTGAACCAACTAACAATAGGTGACTTGCAAATTTTTTTTTTTTTTTTTTTTTTTTTTTTTCGGTTTAAATGACTTTGTGAGGGTCACCTATACCAGAGTTTGCCTTTTTTTTTTTTAGTATTAGCACTGGATCATTCACTTATGTTCATCGGCCCCTTACGTAGAGCATGCTTAAGCCGGAGCTGACTGCTGTTAGATGCCCAAAAGTGTTTATTTGAGCTATCATATGTGGGCATCTTTCACTCTTTTACCCTGCTAAAATTGTCAAAGTCACATTTATTTTACATGGAATGCGTACATTGATAAACAAGCTTGGTGCCTTTGATTTGTGTGTTATTGTGCAGGAAAAGGCATGAACTAATTGAAAATGAAGACACAAGAAAATTGGCAAAGGAACCAAGTTCACAAGCATTCTATCTGCCAGCTCGCTAGGCGAGGTTGTGGCGAAGCAAAACCTTCGCTAGGCGAGCTCCTGGCGAAAGGCTCCAGTAAATTGGTTAATTAATTCGCTAGGCGAACTGAAGGCGAAGTGGCAGCGAATTCAGTCTGTTTTGGTGAAAAGAGCAGCCAGCACTAGCTCGCTAGGCGAGGTCCTAGCGAGTCCCCAGCGAGCATTCCAGTAGCAAAACCTCTCAACCTCGCTGGGGCGAAGGTTGAAGCGAGTTCTTCGCTAGGCGAAGGTCTGTTCGCTAGGCGAACATGACAGTTCCACAGGCCCAGTTTTCTCTGGGCGCAGGGGCATTTTGTGCCCATTTTTGGCCTTCGCTAGGCGAGCCATTCTGCTCGCCTAGCGAACGTGACAGTTCTGCACTTGTCTATAAGTAGCAGGTGCCACTTTTTGAGCCCATACCACTTTTTACCAACTTTTCCATTTTTTGTACTTTCTCTTAGATATTTTACAGCATTGCTTGGAGGGATTTTTTATGCCCTAATTTCATTTCTCTTCATCTAGCAACCATCTTCCACAAAAAGAAGGTGGATTCCCATCCAACCTCGATCATTCGACTTGGATGTTGATCAACCCTCTTTTCTTACTTGCCGACCAAGCTACCATGAAAATGAGTAGCTAAGTCTCCATTTGTCAAGGTTAGATGTAGGTGATTTCCAAGCTTTGTGTGTAAATGTAAGGATCCTCATTTGTAAACTCTTTAACGGTAAATATATGATGAAAACTTTGTTTCTATTTAAAACTCTTTGTGTTGGTATTTGATCGAGAGATGTTTACCGATTCTTGACCTAGGTTTTAATCCAAACTTGTTTGTTAGCTAGAGATAGTAACGAATGATTTTGTTCACCATAAGGTTGAACCAAAACGTTGTCTTTTTGATAGATTGTGTTCGAGAGAAACAATGGATCAAAATGACAAAACTCACAATGGGTGTTCGAGAGAAACGCATTGAGAGGACCTTGTGAAATAATTTATCATCTAAAGGAGTTTATAATATTGTTGACCGTGCAAAAACATGCAAAGCAAATGTAATCATTGAAACCTAACTTTGACAATATTTCTCATATTAATCAAAACATAACTTTTACCGCAATTAATTACTTTGTATGCAAGATAACTTGATTAAAACCAAAACCCTAGTGTTACATTAAGTTAAGATTAATTCAACCATTGAACGGCAGTGATATCTTACAATCTCTGTGGATACGATAACAAAACCCGACACTTAAAAACTGTCTCAACAAAATGGCGCCGTTGCCGGGGATTGTAAATTGATATTGCGAGCATCGCATTGGTTGTTTAAGTTTTAGCTTGTAAATTTTTGACTTGTGCTTGTAATTCGTTTGGTTTAGTGTGCAGCTTACGTTTTATGCGAGGGAAAATCCCTGTGGACGAACTTCTTTTTGATCCTGAGATCGAGAGAACCGCAAGGAGGCTCAATAGCAAAACAAGACGTAGGAGGCAACAGGCTAGGCAACGCCAAGAGCAAGGAGAAAGTTCTTCAACCACAAATCCACACCCATTCGTACCAAACATGGAGCCACAACCACCACCACCGATTTCTACTCCATGTATCAACAGTCCAAGGAACACCGCTCAGTTTGCTAACCACACAGGAAGGCAAGCTGAGATGAAGACGGGAACTCTGAATTTATTGTATGGGAGTCCATTCACCGGAATGGACCATGAAGACCCATTTGCTTTTCTCACAAAATTTTATGAGATAGCATTGGCTGCCGGAGTGGATCAGGCTCAGGAGCTTCCGTTGTTCCGACGTTTATTTCCCCACGCTTTGCTCGGTAAAGCGAAGGATTGGTATCTCGATCAAACACCTGCTGTAATGACCGACCGGAATGTGTTAGAGGAGAAATTCATTGAAAGATTTTTCTCTCATAACCGATTCATGGAATCAAAGACGACCATCTCGGTGTTTTCTCAAGGAACCAGTGAATCGTTGAATGAAGCGTGGGAGAGATTCAAGTCCATGCTTAGGAAATGCAAAGGGCATGGATTTGATGAATTAACTCAAATCCATATCTTCCGAAATGGACTTCAACCAAACTGTAAGACGTTGTTGGATGCCACCTCGGGTGGCTCGTTGATGTCAAAGAGTGCCGAAGAAGCCACCAACATTATCAACCGTATGGCTTTGAATGATCTTCAAAGTCAAAGTCGTGGAAATTCTTTGAAGAAGGCGGGAGTGCTTGAGTTAGGGACGAATGATGCCATACTTGCCCAAAACAAGCTCATCTCACAACAAGTGGAACTTTTAACGCAACAAATCAAAGAGTTAAGAGAACCGTCAAAAGCTAAACAAATAGCTTGTTGTGAACTTTGTAAAGGTGAACATGACACCGGATTTTGTCCACCTCCCGGTTTTGACGAAGTAAACTACATGGCTAATCAACGGGACTATCAACCGAGACAACAACAACAACAACCTTATCAACCGCACCCTCAACAACAACAACAACAACAATACCAAGGGAACCAAGGGTTCCAACCTAGAAGCAACTATTATCATAACCAAGGTTATGGAGGTGGTTCTTCTAGCCGTCAAAACCCTCCCCAAAATCCCTATCAACCTCAACAACCGCCGGTCGTCAATTCTAAATTGGAAGAGACATTGACGCAATTCATGCAAATGTCAATGGCAAATCAAAAGAGTAATGACGCGGCCATAAAAAATCTTGAAACTCAAGTTGGGCAACTTGCCAAGCAACTCGCTGAACAACAAACCGGTCCTTCTTTTTCGGCTAATACGCAAACAAATCCTAAGGAGCATTGTAAGGCGATTATGACGAGAAGTGGAAGGGAGTTGAGTAGCGAAAATGAAAAAAAAGTGGAGAGTGAAAAAAGAGAGAAAGAAAAGGAGATTGAGGAGGAAATGGTGGATGAAAATGTTGATGGTGAAGTAGGAATGTGGTGTGATGAGGAAGTAGTTGAAAATAATAAAAAGAATGGTGAAGTTGAAAAAGAAAAAGGTGTGGAGATTGAGGAAAATAAAAATGATAAGGTAGTAAGGGAGGTAGTGAAGAAGCCTCGATGGAAAAGTGCGAGAATTGCAAAAGGAAAGGAGGTAGTGAGCGCTACTCCGGTCCAAAATCTTCCTTACCCTCATGCTCCTTCAAAGAGGGAAAATGAACGGCATTACGCCCGGTTCATGGATATTTTTAAGCAATTACAAATAAACATTCCGTTTGCTGAAGCTTTGGAACAAATGCCAAAGTATGCCAAGTTCATGAAGGACATACTAACCAAAAAGCGGAGGTATACGGAACCGGAGACCATCGTCCTTGATGCGAGCTGTAGTGCCATCATTCAAAGGACGCTTCCTAAGAAAGAGGTTGATCCGGGAAGAGTTACATTGCCGGTTAAAATTGGTGATGTGTATGTCGGAAAGGGACTTATTGACTTGGGGTCGAGCATAAATCTTATACCTTTGTCAATTATCAAAAGGCTTGGCAACATCGAGATTAAGTCCATCCGAATGACATTGCAATTGGCGGATAAGTCGACGACCCATCCTCATGGCGTAGCCCAAGATGTGTTGGTGAAGGTCGACAAATTCTTCTTCCCGGTGGATTTCATTGTAATTGATATGGAGGAAGATGATGATGCTCCGCTCATATTGGGCCGACCATTCATGAAGACCGCAAGAATGATGATTGATGTTGATGACGGTTTAATGAAGGTGCGTGTTCAAAATGAGGAGGTCACCTTTGATCTATTCGAGGCGATGAAGCATTCCAAAGATAGACATGATGGCTTTCGAATCGATGTGATCGAAGACGCTATTATGGAAGTTTCAAAGCATATTCACGAGATATCTCCTATGGAGTTAGCTCTCGACGACTCATTGGAGGTTTTCACTGTTGAAGAGGAGCTAGCTCTTGAGGAATGCTTGAAGGAACTTGATAGCTTGGAAGACCTACAACCGTGGGAAGTAGAGGAAGACAACTTGAAGAAGGAGGTCATTGACGAGAAAGCGCCAATTGAATTAAAAGAGTTACCTTCGACTTTAAAGTATGTGTTTTTAGATGAGACCGAGGCAAAGCCGGTCATCATAAGCAACCTTTTGACCAAAGAAGAAGAAGCCCGTCTAATCATTGTGCTCAAAACCAATCAAGAAGCTATGGGTTGGACTCTTTCCGATCTTAAAGGAATTAGTCCATCCTATTGTATGCACAAGATTTTGATGGAGGAGGATTTCAAGCCGGTGGCTCAACCACAACGCCGCTTAAATCCTACGATGAAAGAGGTTGTAAGAAAGGAAGTGGTGAAGCTTTTGGATGCGGGAATGATTTACCCGATCTCGGATAGTCCGTGGGTTAGTCCCGTGCACGTGGTTCCGAAGAAGGGTGGAATGACCGTAATCCGTAATGACAAAGACGAATTGATCCCGACTAAAGTTGCCACGGGATGGAGAATGTGTATAGATTATAGACGGTTGAATACCGCGACTCGTAAGGACCATTTTCCACTCCCATTTATGGATCAAATGCTTGAAAGACTATCGGGCCAACAATACTACTGTTTTTTAGACGGCTACTCCGGGTACAACCAAATTGCGGTTGACCCGGTTGATCATGAGAAGACGGCTTTCACGTGTCCGTTTGGAGTGTTCGCATACAGAAAAATGCCTTTTGGGCTTTGCAATGCGCCGGCGACATTCCAACGATGTGTCCAAGCTATTTTTGCCGATCTAATAGAGAAAACAATGGAAGTCTTCATGGATGACTTCTCGGTGTTTGGTGGGACGTTTAGTCTATGCTTGGCAAATTTGAAGACGGTGTTGGAAAGGTGTGTGAAGACTAATTTGGTGCTAAATTGGGAAAAGTGTCACTTTATGGTGACCGAGGGGATTGTGCTAGGCCACAAAGTCTCTAAAAGGGGGCTTGAAGTGGATAGAGCTAAGGTTGATGTAATTGAAAAATTACCCCCTCCGGTCAATGTGAAGGGCATCCGTAGTTTTTTGGGGCACGCGGGGTTCTACCGGCGCTTCATCAAGGACTTCTCAAAGGTGGCTAAACCTTTGAGCAATTTACTCGCCAAAGATCAGGTATTTCTCTTCACCGACGATTGTTTGCAAGCTTTCGAGGTTTTAAAAGAAAAATTGGTTACCGCTCCAATAATAGTCGCTCCCGATTGGAATGAAAATTTTGAACTAATGTGTGACGCGAGTGACTATGCCGTTGGAGCGGTACTTGGCCAAAGAAAGGACAAAACTTTTCATGCTATACATTATGCGAGTAAGGTTCTTAACGAGGCTCAAATAAATTATGCCACAACGGAAAAAGAACTACTCGCAATAGTGTATGCGCTAGAAAAGTTTAGGTCCTATCTTATAGGGTCTAAAGTCGTGGTGTACACCGACCACGCGGCGATTAAATATCTGCTGACCAAGCCGGATTCGAAGCAAAGGCTCATCCGTTGGATCCTCTTGTTACAAGAATTCGATGTCAAAATTATAGACAAGAAGGGGTCGGAAAACTTGGTAGCGGATCATTTATCCCGCTTGGTGAATGTCGAGGTTACCGCATCTGAAAAGGAAATCCGGGAAGAATTTCCTGATGAAAAATTGTTTAAGATTCAAGTTAGGCCGTGGTTTGCAGACTTTGCAAACCACAAGGCTAGTGGTTGTGTGCCGGCCGATCTAACTTCGAACCAAAAGAGGAAGTTCCTTTCGGATGCGAAGTATTATGTTTGGGATGACCCATACTTGTTTAAGTTGGGTAGCGATAACCTGTTAAGGAGATGCGTAACTGGTGATGAAGCCCAGAGCATCCTTTGGCATTGTCACAACTCGCCTTATGGCGGTCATTATAATGGGGTTAGAACGGCCACTAAAATTCTTCAATCGGGATTTTATTGGCCAACTATTTTCAAAGACGCACATACCCATGCGCAAAGTTGTGACAGTTGCCAAAGAAGTGGTGGGATAGGTAAGAGAGATGAGATGCCTCTCCAAAATATCCAAGAAGTGGAAGTGTTCGATTGTTGGGGCATAGATTTTGTAGGACCTTTCCCACCCTCTTACGGGAATGAGTACATGCTTGTGGCTGTTGATTATGTCTCAAAGTGGGTTGAGGCGATTGCCTCACCTCGGGCGGATGCCAAAACGGTGATAAAATTTTTAAAGAAAAACATCTTTTCCCGTTTTGGAACACCCCGAGTGTTGATAAGTGACGGAGGGTCACACTTTTGCAATGCACCTTTGGAAACAATTCTAAAACATTATGGTGTGTCGCATAGGGTGACAACTCCGTACCACCCTCAGGCTAACGGGCAAGCGGAGGTCTCTAATCGAGAGATTAAGAGAATCCTAGAAAAAACCGTGTCCAATTCTAAAAAAGAGTGGTCCCAAAAATTGGACGAAGCATTATGGGCCTACCGTACGGCCTTTAAAGCTCCAATTGGCCTAACTCCCTTTCAATTGGTATTTGGTAAAACTTGCCATTTGCCGGTTGAATTGGAGCACAAGGCCTTGTGGGACCTAAAATTTTTAAATTTTGAGAATGAGTCGGCCGGTAACAAAAGGAAAGTACAACTTCTTGAGTTGGAGGAGATGCGCAATGCCGCATACCACTCAAGTTGGTTGTACAAGGAAAAAGCCAAGAAGTATCATGACAAAAAGATCCGAACCAAAGAATTCGTGCCCGGACAATTGGTCTTATTGTTCAACTCCCGGTTGAAGTTGTTTCCCGGGAAGTTGAAATCGAAATGGTCCGGGCCATTTCGGGTGAAAGAAGTAAAAGAGTACGGGGCCGTTATCATTGAAGATATGGACGAGAAAGACAGTTGGACCGTGAACGGCCAACGATTGAAAGTGTATCTCGGCGGTCATGTGGATCGCGAGAGTTGTGCTCAGCCGCTCGATGCTCCTCTGTGAGCATCGCACCGTCGAGCTTAGCCGACGTTAAACAAGCGCTAGTTGGGAGGCACCCCAACATTGTAAGTATTTCCTGTTTTATGTTTGATGTTGTATGAGTATTGTGTGCTTTTTCAGGCTGGATGACATGCAAGTGCTGCATTTGCAAATGCACTTGCTGTCATGCTCGCTTGCAGCTCGCTAGGCGAGGCTGCAGCGAGCGCGCTCGCTACCTGCTCGCTAGGCGAGGCAGCAGCGAGCGCTGCAGTACTGTTTTCTATTTAAACACTTCAGCAGAGCCAATTTGCCCTACCTTCAAAAATTTGTCTGAACGGCTCTGCTGAGGATTTCGTGCGTGGCCTCTCAAATTCTCTACTGTGCATCCATATCAACAACATTTGTGTGTCGGTCAATTGCAAACACTTCCCACTTCTCCTTTCCAAATCCGTTTACCTCAAGGTTTGCCCTATTGCATGTTTCTTTTGTTGCATTATTTATTTCCAAATTTGAATGGTAAATAGGATAGGTGTGATAGGAACCTTGAGGTTGCATACAATTTTGGAAGTTTGCAATGTTGTGCATTTAGGTTTTTAAATTGGGGATTTACTCTTACTTAGGTTTTCCATGAAATTAGGCATCCCCAATAGCATAGAACAATTCATAGTCATGAGAAATCATTGGGTTTTGCTGTGGAAACCTTGTATGTACAGGTTTTGGGGGAAACAATTTTGAAAATGCAGAAAACCCCAAAACCCGTAAGGTTCGCTAGCACTCGCTAGGCGAACCTGGGGCGAGCATTCGCTGCCACTTCGCTAGGCGAAGCAGCAGCGAGCAAACCAGTCCCTTATAAAAACTGTTTTGGTTCTAATCTGTTTGTTTCGTGTTTGTTGTTTTATCTCTTGTTTTGCAGAATGGAGTCAAGATCTTGTGCTGGCAAGAAAAGAAAGGGAGCGGCAACTACTTCACGAACCGTGCCGATCCAATTCGATACCGACAAGTTTGTCGGTGCAAAGCAAGCGGCACGGTACATCGCTTTGGAGAAGCGAAAATTTTTGCCTGAGAAGCGTTTTCTGATTAACCCACAGGGCACGTATCGGAGTTTTGCCGGGTTGATCGATACAAAGAAATGGGATAGGTTGATAAATCCCTTGGAACACTATGACATCGCTACAGTGCGGGAGTTCTACGCTAACGCATTGCCAGATGATGATGAGCCCTTCACTTGGGTCTCTAGAGTGGCCGGTCGGCCAGTTCCTTTTGACAGGGATACGATCAACCAAATCCTCGGGGAGCCGCTTCAGCTGGGTGCTGATGAGAGAGACCAGTACCATATTGACCTCCGGCTGCACAAGGATGTCCCAGCAATTACGGCCGCCCTGCTTTTACCAGGGAAATCAGTAGAGCCGAACCCATCTGGGGTTCCTATGAGATATCATCGGGAGGACATGACTCTCATGGCTCAGCTGATTCTTCTTCTGGTTTTGACCAACATACAACCCAAATCCCACACATCTACTGTGCCGATCCCAGTGGCACATTTAGTACATTCCATCCTCGCCAATGTTGAGATTGATGTGGCGAGGATCATTGCCAATGAGCTGAAGACGGTAATAGAGAGCGGACTGAAGTCGGGGGCTCGGGTGAATTGCCCCCTTGCATTCCCTTGTTTGATTATGAGTCTGTGCATTAAGGCACGAGTGCGACTTCCGTCTCGGGGTCAGGTTAGGATCCCGGCTCCTATTGATGACCGGTATGTGGCAAAATACTGCAGAGCTAAGGCCACCGGCAGCAGTGCAGCCTCAGGTAGCACTAGGGTTTCTGATGGTCCTAGTGCTTCTACTCCCAGGGTCGATCCATACCTGCGGGCTGCGTGTGAATTCAATTTCCAGTGGATGGCAGCATCGCAGAGGGCTATGATTGACATGCACGACTCGATGCAGCGTTTGCAGCTGCAGGGTAGTGGTGCACATGCTTTGATGACACGGGAGCAGTTTCTGGCTAATGCAAATTGGCCCGTGGACGTGCCAGTCTATTCTGAGGGGGTGGGAGCTGACGCTGATGATGATGATGAGGATGATGATGAGGCGACCGGTTCTGAGGCCGGTAGTGAGGAGGAGTCTTGAGCCCTTTGTGGGTTAAGTTTTTGTTTTTGTATTTCAGTTTTTATTATGGCATTTTTATTTGTACTTTTGAATTTTGTATTTTGACCATGGGTTGTACTTTTGGGGTGTTTTGTCCCCCACGAACAAAATTTTATTTTTCAGTAATGATATTTAATTATGTTTTTAATTTTGTGTGTTTAATAAATTTTTGGTTGAATGAGTGGCAAACCCTTCTAGATTGGTTGCTCCTCAAGAAGTACCCAATGAAGGTGCATCCGAGCTTGGATGGCGATGATAAGAATAACAAGTGAATGAAGCTAAGGTACATGGTTACCGTCGGCTAGAATTTTAGAATGCATTAGGAACTTTACTCTTTTTGGTAAATTGAATATTGTCTTTGTGCAACATAATTGAATGAATGTTTCATCTAGAACCTAAAACCACAAAGTGTGAGGAAACCTCCATTGTTCACTTAAATGTTGGATTCTAATAAGTTTTGTTGATTCATGTGATTCATTATTTGTCTGTTATTATTGTGAAATTGTGGAAGCAATTAGAAATGATCAAGGCACTTGTTTTCTTTCGAGCACAACTACATCCAAAAACAACT